>NC_080564.1:29732560-30046560 GCF_030253575.1 Rhododendron vialii | reverse complement strand
TATTCCTAGTCCAGTTTCTCTTATAAGATGGCATATCTAGAGGACTCATGGTGACGCATTGAAGGACAAGGAAATATCATCTTCACATCTTCCCATTACACCTAATGTCATTAGGCTCAGCATAATATCCTACAAAGAAACCATATACATAAAAAGTTGAGGATTCGGTTCTTTAATTTGAATATTGAGGTATATATGGTAGAAAATGGTGAAACTTAGAAAATTAGCCTTTTGGGTATGCTTTTATTTAGTTTTGTTAATTGAATATCTTAGGCTGAAGGAGAAAACAAAATTTGAAATTAGCTCCAACGTCAGAGAAATATGAAATAGGCCAGTAATTTGTAGACTAGGTCACAAATTAATGAAAACAGGAACACATGACAATGCAATTCTGGAAGAAGAGAAATGCATTTGGAAATGAAAGAAAACAAATAATTTTTGACATTTACTTACCAAAAAAATCAGGTTTTTACAATAAGGCCAAAATAGATTAAGGGAATCGTCCAAGAATATATTCCTTTTTATTAATTTCCTATGTTTGAACAAAATTGTCTTTTTTACTATTTCTTTAAAAAAAAAAAAAAAAAAAAAGATTCACTAACCACAGTTAAGAACTAACCATAGTTATTGCTTAACCCAGGACAGAAGTCAGGTTGAGGGTGGCATTGGCAAAATAGTAGTACTATAAATACAGGGTTTACACATGCTCCCTTTTTATTTTATATGTACATTTTTCGTTAATTTTCGGTAGAGTTCTTTTTTGTGCAGTCTGTATTAGGGTTGGCGAATTTTTCCCAAACATCTTGTTTCTAGAGTTATTGTTGTTATTTTTTTTGACTTGGTTGGGAGATAATAGCAGAAACAAATTTCGTGGAAATTCATCAATGGCGATTCACATTGCTCAAAATGGGTAAGTCATCGTATCTCTCTTTGTTAAGCTGTATTGGGTATCTGTATCTATCTGTGTATCTATATATATAGATATATATATACTGTTTTTGGTTTATGCTTTGCATGGAAGTAATTTTGATCATTGAGTGTGTTGCTCGATTGTGGAGGCATTGATAATGGCTTTCTAGGGTTTAGTCAGGTAAACTCAATTTGCGTACTGTAAATGGAATCTTCAAGTTTATAAGATTCTGGTTGATGGGTATGGTTAATTTTGCTTTTAGCATTGAATTTGAGTAGTTTACACTTGTTTTTGTTCTGGGTTATGCAGTCCATACCTTATGGCAGTTTATACCAGTGGCTGAAGGGGCGGAGTTTTTCGATATGCAGATTTTGAAGTTTTCCATTGTCACCGACTTGTTTGTGTCATTCATAAGTTTGGTATATCAGGTAGTTCAATTTGTTAATGGTATGTTGTTTAAGAACTGAGAAGGTTGCTAGATCAAAGGATATATAATTTTGTTTTAAGGTATAGGAACGACTAACGCTGATGATGCTCAAATAGCCTTCTTCGAACTGTGGGTTTTTCAAAAGTTCGGTACTCTAGTTATTTCTTCGAACTGTGGGTTTTTCAAAAGTTTGGTACTCTAGTTTTATCGGTTGCTCATTACGAATCTTCCAAATTTAGTGATTCGATTATAGATTTCTTCGAACTGTGGGTTTTTCAAAAGTAAGGTACTCTAGTTATTCGATTTTGTAAATATTTCCTTTGTCGTTCGTTTGTCGGTTGCTCATTACGAATCTTGTGACCTAAGGATACAATATCTCTTCGATTGTAAATATTTACTTTGTCGTTTGTCGGTTGCTCATTATGAATCTTGTGACCTAAGGATACAATTCTCTTGGATTTGGTAAACAAGATGATGCATTTATTCGTGTGGTTCAGTTCATTATAATGGTTATTCCTAGCAATAAAGACCTACATATACGGCAATAATTTCGTGTCCTTATTCTCTCTTTTTTTGTGTGTGTGTGCCAAATTTGGGTTCTTATTATGGATTGTTATTTTGTCATATTAGGCCTTTTACAAGGTTACTTCATGACCTAGACAAGAATATCAAGATTAGTAGCGTTTAGTTGTTTACTAACGTAGTTGCATTCGAACTTGGGGATTTTCAAAAGTTTGCTACTCTTGTTAGTCGATTTCACATCAATTCCTTGTTGGTTGCTCTTTAAGAATCTATTGCAGGAAGGATACAATTGCTTTTAGGGTTTGTTAAATGGCAAGATGTAATTATTCGTTTGCTTAGATTCTTGACGATGGATTGTGTCTAACAATTTATTCATGTCATTATCTTCTTTTTTTGCTTTTGCATTTGAAGGAAGATATTTTATGACTGAAACAAGAAATCGGGATGTGTTGTTAAAGCAATTGAGTTCAAACTTTGGGCTTTTCAAAAGTTCGGTAAACTAGTTAGTCGATTAAAGTCATATTCTTGTCGGTTGCTCATTAAGAATCTGTTGACTTGGATATTTTTGCTTTTGGGATTTGGTAAATGGCAAGTTGCATTTATTCGTCTTATTGAATTCTCGATTAGGGTTTATTTCTAACAATAATGACCTAGTTATGTTGTTAAAATCCTACGATATAGGATACGTATCTTATGATTTGTATCCTTTCTTTTCAAAAACTATATGTATCCCACCCCATATCCTTTCTTTTCAAAAACTATACGATGGCGGATCCTACGATACCTTCGCTTATCCCGATTTGGTATTTATCCTACGATTACTTATTGAACAAAATTTATACCATATTTTAAGAATCAGAATCCCAAACGCATTCTAAATCCTTTGATCTAATCGTGGCGACAATGAAACCATTTAAAGAAAACCGAAACTCAATTCATTAAAGCTTGAATAGAAAAAAGAATTTATTGTGATCATGATTTGCATACATCAAATAAGAGCTCTTCTCCTCTTCCCACTAGGGAGACTTGGAATTTCTCATCCTACAAACTTATTTTTTTATGGAAAAAACTTATTTTTCATGTATACAACAGATAACAGGTATAAATATCTTCTAATCGTATATTAGCTTTTGCTAATGTATCTTATGATACGCGATACGTATCCCGATACATAAAATGGAAAAAACTATACACAATACGTATCATGATTTGAAAACACCTTATGAGGCATATGATTCTGTGTTGTTATTTTCTTTGTTTTCAAATGTTCTTACTCAAGATTGACTATTTTGCCATAGTAGGGCTTTCGCAGTTGAAGGAAGTCCTTTATGACCAACGCAAGAATATCGAGTATGTAGCATTTGTTAAGGCAGTTGAGTCCGAACATTGGGCTTTTCAAGTTTGTTAATCTAGGATTAGATTAATTTCCGTTGTCGTTTTGTTGGTTGCTCATTAATAATATTTTGATGCAAGGATATTTTTTGTTTCCGGATATGATAAGTAAGATGCATTTATTCGTGTTTCTTTGTTATGGTTTGTGCATAACAATCTTGACGTAGTTGTAAGGCAATGATATTGTGTCATTATTCTCTTTCCTGCCAAATATGGGTTCTTACTGTGGGTTGATTGTTTGTCGCTTTAGGGCTTGCACATTTGAAGGTCGGTCCTTTATGACAAGGACAATAACATAGGATTCACAGCACTTGTTGAAGCAGTTGAGTTCTTGTTCTTGTTTAGGTACATTGTGTGCGGTATATTGGGTAAATGGAGTGTAATAAGGAGGAAGCGGCTAGGGCAAAAGAGCTTGCTGAGAAGAAGCTGACAGAAAGGGACTATGATGGAGCTAAAAAAATTGCTTTGAAAGCTCAAACCTTGTTTCCTGGGCTTGAAGGTCTTCCTCAATTCATGGCAACCCTAGATTTGTACATTTCTTCTGAGAAAAAGATAAATGGGGAAGTAGACTGGTACGGGATTCTAGGTGTGGACCCCTTCGCCGATGATGAAACATTGAGGAGACAATACAGGGCACTTGCTCTCACTCTTCACCCTGATAAAAACAAGTCGGTTGGGGCGGATGGTGCTTTCAAAATTCTATCCGAAGCATGGAGTTTATTGTCCGATGAGGCTAAGAGAGGGGAATATAACCAAAAGCGGAATATAAGGGTTATGAACCAGAAAAATACAAGTATGAATGCACCAATGCCAGCTGGTAAGAATGGTTTCCATGGTTTCACCCACAGTGGTAATTCCAGTTTAAAGGATCTAAAGAGTGGTGCTACTCTGCAACCTACTCCATTGAAGTCCAATACTTTTTGGACTGCATGCAAGCGGTGTAAGATGCAATATGAGTACTTAAGGGAATACTTAAACTACAATCTCCGCTGTCCCAATTGTCATGAGCCTTTTTGTGCAGTGGAAATTCCTCGTCCACCCAGAAATGGTCAGATACCATCAACCCAGGGGGGCCCCAACCAGCAACAGCAAAATGTGAACGACAATTTGGCAAGAAACATGTCTGCCACAGTGAGAAAACCCATTTCGGCTCCAAATGCAGGTGCTGGCTCTATCAATAGTCCAAACATTCAGCAGGGTACACATTTAAATCCAGGTGGTGTCAGAATTGTGCCAGGATCAGGTTCCTCAGCTGGTCAAAGTGCAAATTTGTTTCATCCAGCAAGTCAGAGTTTCAAGAAAAGTAGTGCATCCCAGAAAATGGGTGCCAGGTCAGCTTCACATGTTGGTTCCTCTTCTGGAAAAGTAGATAGGCCTCTGAAAAAAAGTCGAATCGATATGAATGTTGCTGGAAGGGATATTCCTAATAAGATGGCAATGGGGAATGGAGGCATTGGTCAAAGGGGTAGCTCAGGTACAGAAAGGTTCGGTGCTTATGGAACTGTGAAGCAGAAAAGTGTACGGTGGATGTCGCAGTTAGAAATTCGCAATGTGCTGGCGGCAAAGTCTAGGATGGAGTTAAGGAAAAAGCTGAATGATTGGAGCATGGAAGCTGCATTGAAGGAATCAAATAAAGTGGGTAAGGAGGCGGAAATGGAGAAATCAAAAGGTACAGTTAATGGAGGGAAGAAAGATGGAAATAAAAGTGCTGCTTTTATGGATCGTAAAGCCAATGCTGATAGACCACCAGCAGTCCAGCCCAGAGAGTGTTCAACCCCTGCAACATCTAATATTGATTCTGACGAAAAGCCTGCTGATGTCATGTTGATGAGTGTTCCGGATCCAGAGTTCTATGACTTCGATAAGGATCGGATAGAGAAATCCTTTGGTGAAAACCAGGTATGGGCTGCTTATGATGACGATGATGGCATGCCCCGTTATTACGCTTTGATTCATAGTCTCATATCTAAGAGGCCTTTCAAGCTTGAGATTAGTTGGCTGAACTCCAAAAGCAATGCTGAACTGGGCCCGCTAAATTGGATTGGTTCTGGTTTTTCCAAGACTACTGGGGATTTCAGGATAGGCAAGCGCATAATAAGCAAGAATCTGAATTCTTTCTCTCACAGGATGAAGTGGACAAAAGCTGCAAGAGGAGTAATCCAGATTTTTCCCAAGAAGGGAGACGTTTGGGCTCTTTTCAAAAACTGGTCTCCTGACTGGAATGAGCTAACGAAAGATGAAGTGATTCACAAGTACGACATGGTAGAAGTGCTTGACGACTATCATGTGGAACGAGGTGTAGCTGTTTGTCCTCTAGTTAAAGTTGCTGGCTTCAAGTCAGTGTTTCAGCAGCGTTTTGACCCGGGAGAAGTGAAGACAATCCGGAGAGAGGAGATGTTCCGATTTTCTCATCATGTCCCTTCTTACATAATTACTGGTCAAGAAGCTGCAAATGCTCCCAAGGGTTGCCTAGAGCTTGACCCAGCAGCCTTGCCTTTGGAACTACTCCAGGTTATAACTGAAGCCAAGGAGGTAGAAACAGCGGAGAAAGCTACAAAAGCTACCAAAGAGGGTGCGGTGGACGGCCTGGGAAAAGTTGAGGAAAACTTGCATTTACAGGGTAGTGGCAGAAGCAGTGCACAAGATGGGTTGACTAACCGTTATAAACATGTGTACACAAAAAGAAAGGCAAGGAAAGGAAAGGAATCCACTGAAGAAGAAATTGCAAAACATACAAATGAAGCCACAGAATAAACAACACTGGCTTTTGGTGAGTAGTCACCAGTTCTGTTTTTTTTTTTGCTGCACAGCAATTTTGTTCATTTGATCTCTGTTAGTACTTGGCCCAACTCGAAGTGTTTGTAAGTTTTCTTTTTCATTCCATCTTCTTGCAGTCAAACGTTGATTGACTAGAGCTCTCAACCATACTGAAACTGGTCCAGCAGTGTTCGCGATATTGCTGTTGAGTTTTGGAGACCGTACAGTATTTTGAAGTCAGAGAGGTGAGATGAGGTTTCGTCTTGCTCTTCTGCAACTTGAAGACAGTATAGAAGGTGAACTGACATGGTAGACGCTGTTTGCGGTTGGAAACAACTGAGAATCATTAGCTTAGCACCTAATTTGCTGTATGTAACAGCTCTATTTTTTTCTTGTTCTTTTGTTTTACACACAAAAGGAATCTCAGAACTTTTTCCTTTACATATAAACCTCATAATGCTTAAATAGACTTCTCAAACTTGAAATTTCAGCAGCTCTCTTTAACTTTCATAGTTTTGGCTAATTTTGAAAGTTTGGATGATAGATTGTGTGCTCTTTTCTTTCCATAGCATGCCTGATGTTTGTTAATATTACCTTTTTTCACAAAGAATACTTCAAATGATGTTTATAAAACCAAGTTAAAACTCTGCAGACTGGCAATATTAGGGAGAGTTGGGGCTGGTCCTCAGATTGATGGGGAAAATTACCATCCTTGCTCCCATGTCGCTCTATCTGGCCTGAAATCAGAAGATGCTCGTCTTTATTTGCATGTTTATTCCTTTTCATCATTTCTAATAACTTCTTGGGGTTGTTTTGTGGCTGTTGGTTTTGCACTAGCTTTTTACTTTCTGGAGCAAATTGAAAGTGTCTTATAGCTTAATTGATGTGCATGTTTTTATGTATTCTGGGATTCATTTATAGATAAATTTATTTCCAAGCTTCTGGAACAGAAAATAAAATATAGAGAGGCAATGAAGACCGAGTTTTGCCCTGAGCTAGTTGCAGGTTGTCCGTTATACAGTAGTATTTTTGTAACTCCTAAGCGTGCTCTTTGGAATGAGAGTCCTAACTAAGCCCACTGGTTCTACATCTCCGGTCATAGTCTGCATTTTGATTGTTCATATCTCATCTTGCGCGTTACCATGGAGCATGAGTGTTGTATTGCATCGTTGATGAACCTGAGTATGTCTGTATGTGTGTTCTAGGACTTTTAATTTACCCTTGTATTCAAATGTTGTCATCTTGTGAGCTAATTAAAGGTTCTTGCACTCTGGAATCAAGTATGAATATCTTGTTAACTTTCAAGGATAGTTATTCCTCGCTGATTCCAGGTGAACTTTAATGATTCTTTTCTTTTCTGATGCTTATCGTCCTGTTTCTTTTAAATCCCCACCATAGAGTAGCATTTTTTCTCAGGTTAGGGCCAGGTCTTTCTTAAGAACTTATATTGAGTTATGTAACAAGGAAATGAAGTTCCGACACCAAGTGATGGAGAAAAATGGCGTTGAGTCGTGTTCAAGGAAATGAGGTGCCATTTCATAAGCCCTTACGTTCTCCTCCCAGAACGTGTGTTCAAGTCATCAAAATAGTACAGTGTAGACCCCTTCTCGGTACATTATGACACTAGTAGTGAAACCTGCAGCTGGAAGTTGGAACAACTGTGAAAACTCTTGGAATGCTTGTGTTTTCTCAGTAGTAGTGAATTCTACACCGTACAGTTTAGATTGGATACACTCACAATCAGTAGTAGTGGATTCGACACCATACATTTTAGATTGGATACACTCACAATCACCTGCAGCGTGTCCTCGACGTTCTTTGTTACAACCTTGATTACTCTTTATTTAGGATCGATTTCAAATAGAGATCAAGAGCTTGGACGATGAATTTATTATTTAACTGCCTCATTTTTTGTTCTTACTGAATGGGATCCTTCTGCCTACTTTCAAAATATGAAGACTTGTGGCAAGTCATCCCTTTCTGAACCTTATTACTTTTGTTGGTGAGTGGTCATGCCTATCAGCCAATCATGTGAATGAATTAGATCCAGATAGTAGCTATCTTTGTTGATCTGCAAGCTTTCATTTCAAGAAGGTCCAGGAACTTCCCTACTTCAAAATTTTCCTACCTCCGTTGGATGAACATTGTCGGGGAAGTTAACGCGGATCAGTTGAACGGTAGAGCCTTTTTCTTTCTTGGGTTACCCATGACCGATCCACCAACTGCAACCTCAAGTCACGTCGGCCACTTCCCACAAGCTTTTGCTTGTGGGTAGGGTGACCCATGAGAATTGTACTCCTAGTAGGAGACGAACTGGAGATTTTTACTTGTAATGCCTCCTCCCAGTTTATCTTGAGTAAGTGACTAAGTGTTGTCTTTGAGGGGTAAGTGACCTATCAATTTTGCCATATTGCACTCTCAATGCTGAAGAACCGGGCTAACACTAAATCTGGCGTGGATTTTCTGAAGGTCAACTTAGAAATGTTAATTATTGTTTGGGCTTGGTTTGGTTATATGCATTTTAATACAGGTCAAAGTCACGCAATGCCCGTGCATGAGCACAAGCAAAAGCGCGAGCATGGAAACATTTTGGAAAAGAGAAAAAATATTAAAATTCGTGAGAGCGAGGAGGATTATGTGACCCATATATTGTATATCGCTTTATGCTAATGAACGGACTCAAACAGCTGGCGTTCCATCCCAAGGTAAACCACCTCTTTGTTTTAGCAATAACTCCCATAGATGGGGACAAGCATAAAATGTTGTTTGAGCATAGGAAGTCGTAGTCATATCCAATGAGTATGTGTGCTTTTCAATTTAGACCACTAGTAATCCATCATTTTATCCTATCCTAACTTTCATTCATCTATCTATTCTAGCAAAAAGGGTGAAAGCGAAATTCCATCATATCCTCTCATTCTCCAGTTCCAAATTTTACTATTGGAAATAGTTCCTCCTTGGCTCCTTCCTCTGCATTTTTTCTTCTCTTTTTTACCCTTGTGAGTTTCTCTGCATACCCCTGGGCATCGCTTAGCTAATCTGAGTGAAGGTCCTCCGTTTTTACTCAAGTAGGAGTATTTTGTAGTGAGATATAAACTATGATGAATCATGTTCTCACCTCTAGTTCCATGACAATTACTGAGTACTTTTTCAATCGACAGAAGATGTCGTTTATATCATGTATGAAACAGAAAATACAAATTTAAAACACTACATCAATTATAAGAGTTTGCGAGATAATCAGGCCCAACAGCTCAATCAATTATGATAGTCTACGAGATAACCAAGTCCAACAGTTCAACTAGTACAAGAATAAGTCCATCATAGGGAACATAAATAAAGAAGTAAAGGAAAAGTCCATTTAAGAAAAGAACAACCACACGCAGGTGGAGGAAGATTCAAACTCTTGACCTTTTAATGAAATGCAAGAGTGCTAGCCAACTAAGCTAACCCCAATTGGTTCTATGACAATTACTTTAAGGAAATTGATTTTCGCGCTCCACTTTTTTCTAATGACGCTCTACTTTTAAAATGAAGTTAACTTCATGAACAAAGTAGAGCGCCATCAGTAAAAAATGAAGCACAAATATGAAAATCCTTACTTTAATCCTTTCTCTTTTCAAAAACTATTCCCTCACTCCGTGTTATTCACTTGGTAAATTCGTTTGGCTTATCTTACTTCTTATTTTTTTTGTTAGGAAATTGATATTTACACTCCTTGTTTCTGTTATCCACACTCTTTTTTTTTATTTTTTGGTTGAAAGCAGAGTGCAATTTTGTTCACCCTCCTTAAAAGAGGGTGAACATTACCCTCTCTCTTATTGGTTGAAATGGTGTGGATCCCGTCACAAAGTGATGTCATGGTTAGTTGGTTACTATGCAATACACTTTTGAGTAAGTATGACATCACTTCGTAGTGAGGTTCACATCATTTCAACCAATAAAAAAGAAGGTAATGTTCTCAAAAGGATGAACAAAACTCAACTCTTGAAAGTACATGTATCTTTTTTACTAAAAAACAAAAAATGTATAGATAACGGAAAGCGTGTGTGAATATCAATTCTGTTTTTTTTTAAGAGAGGGAAATCCCAAATTCCCCTATCATAGGCACTGGGCAACACTACCACACCATTTTCCCCATAACCACAGGTCTACAACACAGTACAAACACCCACGTTCTCCGAAACCCAAAAATGGAAGACAACCCACAACTCCCACCACCGCAACCGACGGCTGCGCCGTCTCCATTCCCTCCTCAACCCCCCTACCACCACCTCCTCCAACAACAACAACAGCAGCTCCAGATGTTCTGGACGTACCAGCGCCAAGAAATCGACCAGGCCAACGACTTCAAGAACCACCAGCTCCCCCTGGCCCGCATCAAGAAGATCATGAAGGCCGACGAGGACGTCCGCATGATCTCCGCCGAGGCCCCCATCCTCTTCGCCAAGGCCTGCGAGCTCTTCATCCTCGAGCTCACCATCCGCTCTTGGCTCCACGCCGAGGAGAACAAGCGCCGCACCCTCCAGAAGAACGACATCGCTGCCGCCATCACCCGCACCGACATCTTCGATTTCCTCGTCGATATCGTGCCCAGGGACGAGATGAAGGACGAGGGTTTGATGGTGGGTGGGCCTAATAGTAACAGTACGGCCAGTGGAGTGCCGTATTATTACCCCCCGGCGGTAATGGATGCGGCGGCGGGGGGGATGATGATGGGGCGGCCGGCGGTGGATCCGATGTACTTGGCGGCCCCGCCGTCGCAGGCGTGGCAGTCGGTGTGGCAAACGGGGGTGGAGGATGGGGGGTACGGGGGCGGAGAGGGGAATCTCGATGGGCAAGGGTATGTTTGTCATTCACATTTTAGTAAAATTTCTTGGATTTCTTGTTTTTGTTAGTAGATCTGTTTTTTTTTTTTTAAAAGACGGTAGAGTTAGATTAGGAGTATCGACACTATCCCTTCCAACCCAGAAACCTCCCAGCACCTAAGTACTGGTACACGATGGGCTTTGGAGGTGTTCCGATTTTGTTAAAAAAGTACTTTTTGAAAAAAAAAAGTATTTTCAAATTTAAATATAATAAAAATAAAAAATATTTTTTTAATTTTTTTTATCATTTAAAAAATTTTAATAAAATTTATCAAACAAGATTTATATTAATAAAAAAATTATTTACGTAAATATATAATTTTTTAACTTAAAATTACCTACTTTTTCAAAAAAGTACTTTGTCATTTACATTTTAGTCGGGTTTGTTGTTTTTGTTTGTAGTTCTGTTTTGTCTTTTGTCCTTTTTTCAGACGGTAGAATTAGTATGGTAATAGAGTTAGATTAAGGGGTATCGACGCTATTCTATCTGCTCGAACGGAGAACCTCCCAGCACCTGAGTACTGGTACACGACCAACTGAGCAGTCTGAGCTAGATGCCCTGGTCGTAGATCTGGGCCTTTAGGGTATGTGATTTTGTGCTTTGGCAGACGGGGGTGGAGGATGAGGGGTATGAGAGTGGAGACGGGAATCTCGATGGGCAAGGGTATGCTTGTCATTTCACATTTTGGTTAAGTTTCTTGGGTTTCTTTTTCGGTTTGTAGATCTGGGTCTTTAGGGTTTTTGATTTTGTGCTTTGTTTTGGTCTTTTATGCAAAGGTGAAGTTTTTTCTTTCAGTTTGTATGATTCACTACGTTACACTATATTTACTGTTTGATGGGTATAGTTCAGGTGTTGATTTTGGTCTTTAGGGTTTGTGATTTTGTGCTTTGGGAAGGTCGAAACTTTATGTGATTCACTGCGTTACACTTTGTTTACTGTTTGTGGGTCCAGTTCAGGAGTTGTTTTCGACAATTTTCCTTCGTCGAGGTGGATAATGTAGAGATTTATGTGCTCTTTGTATCTAAAGACATTTCTCTCTTTTTTTTGTTCACATTTTGTGATTTCGTTGCTTTCAAATGGTCATTTAGCCAGAGATCACGTTCTGTCTTTAATTTTTGTGGTTCATATCTATACACTTTGTTTGCTGCTTGATGGGCAGAGTGGAGTATTGATTGACAATTCCTTTTGGAGCAGTCAACTCAACAGTGCAGAGATTGATGAGCTCTTGCTGTTCTTTGTACTGGAAAGACCTTTTCCCCCCATTCCTTTCCTTGTTTTGGGTGCTTATAGGTCAGGGATTCCCTTTAGATTAATCGTGAATTGTTGTGTGTTCTCTTTGTCTTTCTCTTGTGATACATTTAGCCCTGCCAAAAGCTCTTGGTCTCAGAAGCCTTATTGTAGTTTACAGCAAGAGGCTAACTCTCAGAATGGGTGCTCATTTTACCGAAACAATTGATTGGCATTGCTAATCCAGTTGCATGAAGAATGGCGATTGTTTCTCAATCTGGTCACTGTGGCTTATTATTGTTCTTGTAACCATAGTTCAAGGATGTAGAGAAGGAGATTCCTGTTTGTTTGTTTTTTTTGGTTTCTTGACTATTCATACTTATGTAGAGCTATTTCTTTGGAAGAAGATTGTTCATGGCTTCATGCTGCAATGTAGGAAAATTGAAGTTGGTTGCATAAGGTAACGTAGAAGATCATAAAAAATGAGATCTAGATAGGCTTATGGTCCTTTTACTAAGTGGTTGTTACTCCACACTGTGGAGCACATGGGGACCATGGATGAAATTACTGGATGGTGTCTGCATGCTGGAACAGATTATCTTTTCGCCAGTTGGTAGGGATGGGAACGGGTAGGGTTTGGATCGGGGGATCCTATTCCATACCTGATCCCCAATTGGAGGGTCCTTCACCATCCCTGCTCCGATCCCCATCGGAGATATTAGATAAAGAACCAAACTTGCCTCCCAATGGGGATCGGGGTTTCTCCAAATATACCCATATCCAAACCAAAAAATATAAGAAGTCGAGTGAAATTAAATTGTATTTCTATTTAGAAATATTATCTCAATTGATATTCATAGGATATTAAGTAGTCTATAATAGGTAGTAATTGATAAGATTTGCTAATTGAAGATGTAATTATTTACATATATAACTATACTCGAGATTTATACGTATGTTCGTATGTATATATGCATATATAATATAGTATATGCAGTATATATAACGGGGTTCGTGGCAGGTATGGGGCTGGTACGAGTATTCAGGGGTGGAGATTACAAAATCATACCTGCTGAATTCCTGAGCGGGTTTTCTTTAAATCCCACCGTACCCGCTACTATTGGGGAAATTTTTGGATAAACCCGCCTCCATACAGGTGGGGTGGGGCGGGTATCCATTAGATATGGGGAAATTGCCATCCATACGCCACAGGGGGTGGGGGGGTTGTTCCCTGTAATGTTCCCACCATATACAATAGTTGTTCCGAGCCCCCAACCTGAGGGTAGAAACTAGTGCCTTAATGTTAAACTTTCGAGTGATTTTATGCCCCCTTTGATTCTTTGGTTTACTTTCATGCTTATAATTTAGTGGGGAAAGTTGTGGGTAGGCCTGCGGAAAGTTTGGAATTGACCTTGTTTGTTGGGCCAGGTTCAACTGTTCTTTGTAGGTTGAATTTCTACTTTCCGAGTAGAAATGTTTTTACATTTGAACTTTCCTTCTACTACTGGATTATTACCTTTCCTTTCGACTTCAGGACACCTTTGAGCTGATGGCCGAGGACCTAAGGTGATGGAGAGGTTTCAAAGAGCTAAACCCAATTTTAGCACTGTTTTTGTTATTTGATACCTATAACCAAGAGAACTACATCACAAGTGTTATAGATTGCTTTTCATTCTTATGGTGAGTAGCAAAAAACATTGCGAGCAAGAGGTGCCTGTGAGAAGGAATGGATTTAAGAAATTAAATTATCATCTTTCCATTGAAGATTTCTTACGAGGAATCACGGTTTATGAGCAACAATAATCCGAAATTTTAACTTCTTTTACTTTCTAAAGGTATATGGTATTCATTTTTAGATGACATAACGTTAGTAATAGTTATAGTATACTTGGACGGATGCATAAAAGACAGCAGTATTTTGCATGCCAAAAAACATTGCGAGCAAGAGGCTGTGAGAAGGAATGGATCTTAGAAACTTCAGTATCATGTTTCTGTTAAAGTCTTCTAATGAGGTAAACAATCCTCCAAATTTTTAACTTCTTTGCCTTTCTAATCTCATACTTAGCATTTTTAGATGTCATAAAGTTGGTTAAAACATGTGTGTTCTGGGATGGAAGCTTATTGATATCCCTTGCCATATGGAAGATAGATCCAGTATAGTCCCTAATTGCCCTGTGACATCAATCTTCTTCGTTACTTAATGTTTTTTAGCCGACCTTGGTCCTTCATTGTTGATGACATGCTGAATTCCTGTTTATTTTGTGATTTGTTATTTCCTTAAATATATCAGACTCCTTCAGTCACTTCTGATGGTGTACGAGGTATTAGTATCCCCTTTTCTTAGTCAGAGATAAGCTTTAGAACAAAACCATTGGTCCAATGAGACTCCAATTACCCATCTAAGGAATAAAGAGAGAAACGTAACAACAAGAAAACAAGTATTTCCCGCTGAACACATGACGACAAGAACAGAAGCATTACCCACCAGACACAATGGCCATGTGGTGTAATCGTTTGCTGCAGTTGTCGAAGTAGTTTTTTCCAGTTGGGAAGTATTCCCTGCAAGAAAACAAAACTATAAGAACAGAAGTATTCCTTGCCGTACACAATGGCCATGTGGTATTATCTTTTGCTACAATTGCAATAGTACCTATTTTCCCCAGTTGATGATCTTGCAGGAAATCTTCCTATCATATATGTTTGCAAGAAACTTTGTGAGCGCTTATCATTCAAGTCAAGATAATTTAGGCACTATTCTAGTTACTGGTCATGTTTCCTGCCCTGGTTGGTGTCATTGGCCCCGGAAAGTAGCTCATATCTTCCACATGCCCTCCTCAATTCTGCAGATATTTTCAAATTTTCCCAGTTAAGTTACATCATTCATTATAACGAACTCATCGTCACCATAGATTACATTTTAGTTACGGCTCTATACAACAGTCAACAGCAGGCACTCACTGATATAATATTGCCCTGACTGCCGCTTAGAGCCAAGATGCATTCACCAGTTGAAGATCCATGGAACTCACCGTTGTTTCATGATACAATAACCTGGTTACATTACTTTACAATTCTAAAAACATATACTACTATTGCTTTTTAGTCAACAAACAGTGAATTTGTTGAGAAGGTAACAGATTCAAGCTATAAGCTGTTGCCTTCATTTTACATTGAGAAATAGGTAAAGATAGTGTAAAAAGGGGCCAAATCGGTGGTTAGCTGCCTTCCTCCTGATTGGTTTAGAGCGGAGGATGTTGGTTGACCCCCGCAATCAAACTGGACATTCCAATTTTCCTGATCTCCTGCATGACTGAGCTTATTAGATGGTTTTGAAACCAGCCAAATCGCTTGTTTATTTTCCGATTGCTGATTTGGTTTATTGGTTACTTTGATTTCTCTTATTTGCACTGTGAAACTTGGGGCATTTTCTTGTGGTGGATTGGCTAGCTATGTGAAAATACAAACAAGAGCCATATATATTTGGACATAGGTACTTTTCCAAGATATGTGTATTGACTTCAATGCTGAAGACTGTATTCTTTCGTTTCTAAGAAATCTGTAGGACTGTTGTTTCTAGAGTTTCCCCTCTTGCAGCTGAAAGTTTTTCCTAGATAGGACGCTTCCTCGGTAAAATATTCACAAGGCGTTTCTGATTTCCATAAGGTGGATTGTTATACTGTTACTTGTGTGTCTTCAAGTTTCAAAGATCTCTGTCTTGACATTGTTTCACTGTCTCGGTTTGCAGTTAACTGGATCAGTCGGGGATGCTATCATGCTAAGTGGCACGATGCAAAAGCTGCTCAGCTTGTTCATCCTTTCTGGAATGTAGTTAATTTTAATTTAACTTGGCTGCAATTTACGGAACGAGTGATGACTTGTATTGTCCGAAACCAATTGAAACCTTGGATCATGTGTAGTAACAAATTGCTTCTGTGATTCATCCTATTGGATATCCATGTGCAGTACCAAAGATTATCTTTGTGCAGTTCTGGGTTCGATTCACGCATCTCTCCCTGAGTATATTAATTTTGGTTGATTCATGTGGTGAAGCTAAAATGTTTACCTATTCCATAACCAGAAACATTGGATGTCTATATCTCTGTGTGTACATATGGGTGATCGATTTCACAGGTAAATGTTAGGAAAAGATGAATATGCTTTTTTAGCGCGAGTTTTGTTATTTGCAGGTGCAATGGAGGGAGAAACATTTCATGATTTAGTCCCCTCTCAAATCGACATCTCTCACACGTTGAATTCTCGTAATTCTTCATATGACGCAAAATGAGATTTATTATAGTCCATGTATCGATCAAAACCATTAATTTTCGTAATTCTTTTTTTTTTTTTTTTCCACGGCGATATACATCAGTGGGGGTTAATGGGGGTGTTAGAGTTATCACGGGGAGACCAGAAGCTATCCATAGCCCTGGTCCCCTAAAGGGCCTGCCCTCTGTGGGGCACGAACCCAAGACCTTCCACAAAGGAGAGGCAATGACTGACCAACTGCACTAAGCAGTGGTTGTCAATTTTCGTAATTTTTTACATGACGCAAAATGAGATTTTTAGAGTCCATGTGTCGATCAATATCATTAATTTTGTAGTACGTCAATTATGTCAAAATAGGATTCATCTCACATTAGTATTCATTTGACTTTGCCGTTCATTGCTCCTTTTTATGTAATCAAAATTAGAGAAATGATAATATCAAAACTGTTTTTGTTTATGCTAAAATTAAAATGCATAAAAGCTTTGTACAATATTTTTATGCACTAGAGTTTTGGCCCAAATAAAAACAGTTTTGACATTAACAACTCCTAACAACTAACTCTTTATCGAAGTCCGATTAATTTGATTTTTTACATGAATGGTCTAGAAAGAAAAAATAGACAGATTTTTTTCACCTATTTTGATTTTTTGTTCTCTCTTTGTTTTGTCATTTTCAATTTCAAGTTTTATTTATAATTTAAAGTGTTTTTAATTTCCCACCTCGAGACGATTTTCAAAGAAGAAAAAATAGTTAAAATTAGAAAAATCTGTTAAAAAAAAAGGCCCACTTATACCAAAATTAACTCACTCCTAACTGTAATTGATCTTAAGCCAGCTTTGAAAATAGTTTCAAATTCGGATCGATCGTTATGGCTTTGGTCTCCTATCTATAGGTAAAATGTTAATTCTGGGTCGTTTATTTGACAAAAATAAATAATATTAAAGAAACATATAGTTTTACAAAATATATAGTGTCTTATGAAACTATTGGTGATAAGTGAGGACCACATTTTCCGTGAAATTACTCAATGTAATTTACAAAATTATATGCCCAAAGTACATTTAATTCAAGTCAAACAAACAGGCCTTAATAGGATTAAGTGTCCAATTTTGACTTCAAATAGTTGACTTGCTCTTTCTTCACAGTTTCCCTTTCTTCTCCCTCTACCTCTCTTTTTGAAGCTAGGGTTTCGCGAACATCTTTTTGTAATCGTCATTTGCAGCTGAGTAATAATGGATGCCCTAGACTCCGTCATCGATCCGTTGAGAGAATTCGCCAAGGACAGCACCCGCCTCGTCAAGCGCTGCCACAAGCCCGATCAAAAAGGTCAATTGTCTCGCACATATCCATTTATGTATATCTACGTTCGTATACATTTATTTACATATACATGCATGTGCTGATTTGAACATATACTTCTTCATCGAGCCTTGAGAAATTGGAGCTTGGTTTTGATTTTGCGTTATTTGGAGCAGAATTCACCAAGGTCGCGTTCCGTGTTGCGATCGGCTTCGTCGTGATGGGGTTCGTCGGTTTTTTCGTGAAGCTAATTTTCATCCCCATCAATAACATCATTGTTGGTTCCGTATAAGGTAAATTCTTCTGAATGAATAATCGATTTTCTTTCAGGTTTTTTTTTATTGTTGTGTTCGACAAATTGGTGATGTACGTACAAAGCTGTTGACCATAGTTAAGTAGGGAGAGATTTGTTTCAGTGTTTCAGTGTGATTCACAGCAATTTTGTACCCACATGTGTAGAAACAACATGCGTTGAAAGGCTATTGGGTGCTGCAAACTTTTCATTGACGGCTGATCCATGAATAAGTTTTTCTCTTTGAAGAAAGAGTTAATAATTACACCTTTGACTTATTGCGTATTTTTCTGCATATTATATGAAATTATTTGCTTTGATCAATGTGAGTATTGAGTTTTATTTGGTTTAGGATTGCAATTATAGTTTGTAGTAGTTTGGCAAAATTTTGAATTCTATCTGTTCAATTCAAATTTGTCTGTTCAGGTTTATAACTACACCTTGACTCCATCTTTGGTTTAAAATTATGAATTCTATCTGTTCGATTCAAATTTGTTTGTTCAGGTTTATAACTGCACCCTGACTCCATCTTTGGTATGTTTTGTCCATATAAGGTGAACAATTTTGTTTTGTTTTTTTGGCTGAGATCACCTAATGATGTTATAGTTGAATATTGTTAGGTTATCTGCTAATCTATGAGACAATGTTTCCGCATTGGGATATGTATCGTGTATCGATTGTTTCATTTTATGACTTGTATGGGGATATCGCGTATCGTAAGATAAGTAATATACAACTAAAAGATAGTTATACCTAATGACAAGTCAACAGACATGTTCATATATTAGAAAAGAAGCTCTCAAGGGGGTCTATCTCATGAAGGTTTTCTTCAATTCGAGCCCTAATGGATTGAGGTTGAGTTTCCTTCGTATGGTTTGAATGTCGAGATAATTAGATCAAACAAATTAGAATGCGTTGGGGGTTCTGCTTCTTACAATAATAAGATCCCAACTTTCTTTCAATAAGTTTTTGTAGCATACATACCGAATTTGGGATACGCGTAAATATCATGCAGTGCGTCATCATGTCATGGGATTTTTATACAAAAAGAATACATGTTGGAATATGTATATTTTTTCGAAATGAGTCGCTGGATTTGTGTTCGGTATCTCATATCGTAGGTTTTAAACACCTATGCTATGAAGTGTGTTTTGAGTCTCTTTACTCTTGAGATCAAACTTGAATTTTCAGTTTCATTCGATCTTCTTCTTTACTCGGATATACTCTACAATTCAACGAGAGTATGAGCTTTTGTGGTTAGAGCTTAACAAATTAATTTGTATGGTTTGACACGTTAGATGAAAGGTCTATTTTTTTTATTTCTATTCATGTTCTCGCAAGAAAAATAAAAAAAAATTTTAATAATTGGAGCACTTGTCTAAGCAGGACTCACTTGCTGCAGCATGCCTGTAATGTTCCATTTACAAAAGTTGTAGCTTTTGGCTTTTGGAATAAAATGTCTGCTTGGATTCCTGTGATTTGTTCCTGAATGTAATCGGTTATTGCCTGCCAAGGGGATCTGATTTCTTGATATACATGCGCACATGATTTTTAAGGGGTACAAGCTGTTGTGAAACGAAACTGATAGATTGTAGGGATGGGCTGTGGATTATTGAAATACAAATGATGATCATCTTGTGTTAGGATTTGACTGAATTTGGATGTGTCTATTGTTAAATTGCATGTATGAATTGCATTTGGTTAATATGTGTTGAAGTGAAAGGATCTTAAAGCGGTCTCTTGATTCGCCGAGTGACCCAGGAATCGTGTAAGGCTAAGCATTAATCTTTGGAAAACTTGAGTTTGTCCCTTTTATCGTGTTCTTCATATATGCTGAATAGTAAATAGTGCTAGTAAAATGTATGTTAGCATCCGTGTGCATGTTACCGTTTAGTTTTCTGATATTGCCTCTAAACAATGGAGTGCCATTCCTTATGTAATTCTTTAGTGCATCATTTCTCCTTGATAAAAGTTTTTGAAATAGCACTACTCATGTTACAATGCGGGAACCTGGGCTTGGATGGAAATTGGGTCTGATTATTTAAGTACACTGCAGGCGTGCTGTGGACCTTGATTTGGAAACGATTCAAACGGTTCGGATGCAAAGTGGTCAAGGAAAACTTTCAGCCGTGGTTTTTAGGCTCCTCTTTTCTTTTCTTTTCTTTTCTTTTTTTTTTTTTCCCTTCCAAAATGTATTCCATTCCATACTCCTGAGTACATTTTGACAGAATCTGGTGTTTCCTTCAATTTTGTCTCAATTTCATTCCTTCTGCCCTTGCAGTATTATTAGCTTTCTAAAGCAGTATGGTGGATTAGTTGGTCAACGTTATAACAATCCAATTACTTTCTTGCGGTTACTTGTAGTTTCACCCTGCTTGTGAGCTTCCTTGTCAAGCAAGCTAAGCAGATGCCTTTGAGCCGTAGCTTAAGGTGTGAATTCAGTCGAAAACCATTGCGGTGCGTTGGTACATTAGCCAGAGATATAACAAATGCTGTTTTAGTTCCTAATTGTTGTCATCGGAATCTTGGTGACCTGCAGAAAGAAGATGATTATTAGTTGGAGGTAGAAATGGTCTGTTTCTTTTTGAGTTCAAGCGTACTGTCCGCTTGATCTTTCGCTTATCCGGGTAAAGGAGTTAGCAATCAGTTGACAATTGGGGTTTGTTCGGACAAAAAAAAGAATCATGCTACTGGTACAGATAATCTGTGCACAGATTTTGTGGTGGGGCCCACCACTGGTCCCATATAAATGATCCGAATCGTTCATTAAATGTAAAATATTTTTTCAAGAGTCCCCTTAAAAAATTAGCTCAATCTAATACCTATAAGTGCTCGATCCAATCATCTAAATTTTCATTCAGATTTTCGGGTAATGAAAAGTTAGATGATTAGATCAAGCACCTATAGGTATTGGATTAAGTTGATTTTTTACAGCAATCATTGAAAAAATGTTTTACATTTAATGAATGACTTTGATCATTTGTGTAGGACCCGTGGTAGATTCCACCACAAAATTTGTGCACAAATTATATGTACTAGTAGCATTTCGGCAAAAAAAATGATCCTTAATTATTGTGGCTTATTGGCTTATTCCCAAAAAAGCTTACCCCCGCCTGACACACACACCCTCCCCGACCCCGCTCCGCAGTTTCGAAAATACCACAACACCAAACCACCCCCCAACCAAAAAAAAAAACCCCATTTTCCGTATTTCTTATTTTTTTCCCTGTTTTATTTATTAAATATTATTTATGTGTTCCAATTTTCAATTCTGTTCAATCGGTGCAGAGATCTTGGTTTTTTTTTCTTTTGTTTTTTTTTTTTCATGTTATCGTTGATGGTCATAATGAATTTTCGACTCTAAAGCCTTTCAACAAGCACCCTAAAGCTCCTTATTTAGTTTCAGGTTACTCTTAGGGTGCTCATTGAAAAGTTTTAGGGCCAAAAATTAATTATGACAATAAGATAAAATGATAAAAAAATAAGATCTTTGCACCAGTTCAAACAGATTGAAAATTGAAACACTTTAATTTTTTAACGTATAAGCTATGTAAAAAAATAGGTGTTCCGATTTTTAATCTATTTGAACCGGTGTAAAGATGTTACTTTTGTGATCATTTCATCATAAATGGTTGTAATGAATTTTTGGCTTTAAGACATTTCAATTTGCACTCTAAAAGAAACTTAAAACTAAATAAGGAGCCTTAGGGTGCTCGTTGAAAGGACTTAGAACAAAAAATTTATTATGACCATTGGCATTAAAGATAATATGATAACAAAAATAAAATCTTTGCACAGATTCAACCGGATTGAAAATCGAAACACGCAAATAATATTAAATAACTAAAAACGAAAAAGTATATAAAGATTATTAATGGGAAATGATGTTGAAGGCTTTTGACAGAGGGGTGTGATGCCGGAGGCGGCGTCTGAACGGGTTTTGGAGAATTCCCCCAACTTGGATGTTCTAGCTGTGGAGTCGGTGATGATTGATGAGGTGCCGAAAAGGGTTTGGACTGTGGAGTCGGTGTGTGGCTACGGTGAGATGGTGAGAGGAGAAAAGGATACGGTTCTGTTGGGAAGCCAGAGTAAGTCAAATAGCCAAGGTATTTTGGTAATTTCAGTCCTCTGCAGTGTGGCTTTTTAAGGTTGGCATTTTTAGCCGAATCACTGTGGTTTTTTTTTTTTTTTGACAGAATTGGCGGGAAAGTCGGCTTATTTTTTTGTCCGAACAGCCCCTGATTGTTCCACTTTTTCAAAAAGATACTTTTTGAAAAAGAAGGTAAATTT
The DNA here is from genome assembly GCF_030253575.1 of Rhododendron vialii. NCBI lineage: Eukaryota > Viridiplantae > Streptophyta > Magnoliopsida > Ericales > Ericaceae > Rhododendron > Rhododendron vialii. The sequence goes on along the minus strand of NC_080564.1, from coordinate 30,024,308 downwards.
TAAGGTACGCAAATAATTTTTCTATCAATATGGATCTTGTTTGATAGATCTCAATGAGATCTTTTAAACAGTGTAAAAAAAATTTGAAAATTTATTTTTTATTTCGTTATATTTAAATTTGAAATTATCTTCTTTTTAAAAAAAAAAGAATTTTAGAAAAAGCGGAACAGGGTTGGCTCTGTGGCCCAGCACTATTTTCTCCGTCAAATGTGGTCCAACATTTGATCTACAGCTTTAGCTTGTTGAGCAGGAACCCAAGTCCTATACAAGGAATTTGTTGAAATTAGAAGGTTTTATGAAATAAATAGATTGATGGGCTCAGAAATGGAACTTAATAAAATTGAGTTTGAAAATATCAAGAGAAACCTATTTGCCGTTCCGGTTTCTCAAAAAAAGTACTTTTTGAAAAAGAATGTAATTTTAAGTTCAAAAATTATGTGTTTATGCAAATAATTTTCCTACCAATATAGATCTTGTTTGATAGATCTCATTAAGATTTTTTAAACGGTGCAAAAAAAATTGAAAAAATATTTTTCGTTTTCATTATATTTGAGTTTGAAATTCAAACATTTTGAAAAAAAAGTACTTTTTCTTAAAGTGGAACACCACCTAATGATTGGACAAGCCTTTAGGCTTTAATACATTATAATATGATATAAACTCGTTATTTTGTTGTGTAGCTCGGTTAACTTTGTCCCAATGCATATGCACCCCTATCTAAATATGGAAATGATGATATTAATAACATTGATATTGATTTTGACGTTTCAAAAATTACTGCGGGTGCTCCACAAAATCAATGCTTAATAGGGATTGATTTTGGTACTTTAATTTTAAAGTGCTCTGCCGTAAATTTTGGAGTGCCAAAATCAAAATCCTAATAGTATCTCATGGAAACGGATAGCATTTCTGCCAAAAAATAATGAAATTGCAAGAGGATAGAAAGAGGTATCTTTTTTCTAAATTCAATTGTTTGTCTGTTTTTACTTTTTTTCTATTCGAAAAAGATTGTTCCTCTTTATAAATCAAAGGAAATAGGATAATGATGATGTTCCTTTGATACTCAAGCTTAATAATGCCAATATAAAATATGAGTGTTGCTACAGGGACCGAATTGGGGGACCGAATTCGGACCGACGGCCGCCGGCGGGCCGTCTCCGGCCACCGGACGGCCGATCCGAGCCGTCCAAAAATTCTAAAAAAAAAAACCGACGCGGGAATCAACGTCATCCGAGGTGTGTAGGGTGCTTGATCGGAGCACCCCTTTTCGTGTGTATATGTACATATACACACGAAAAGGGGTGCTCCGATCAAGCACCCTACACACCTCGGATGACGTTGATTCCCGCGTCGGTTTTTTTTTTTAGAATTTTTGGACGGCTCGGATCGGCCGTCCGGTGGCCGGAGACGGCCCGCCGGCGGCCGTCGGTCCGAATTCGGTCCCCCAATTCGGTCCCTGTAGCATTTTTGATAAAATATAGATAGTGGAATAATAATGTGTTCTTAATAAGTTAAAATCTCAAAATATACCCACAATGGGAGACATGACTTTCGAAACGTAAACTATATCTGTATAGGTTATTCTAGTTTTTAGATTTTTCTGTCACAAAGTAAAGGTTGCACTATCTGGATAGTTCAGATGTTATTCCCCCAAAAAATTTGATACTAGGAATTATTGAAATAAATGGTTTCAATAAAAATCAAACAGATTAACAGAGTTTAGAAGATAAAGACTTAATACCCTGTTTAGTTTGGGTTTTGACTTAGAGGTTTCTTAGCCCTTGTTCGGTTTGGGATTTTGAATTTGAGAGAAGAGATAGAAAGAGAAATGAGAGTAATAATTAGGGAGAAAAGTTTTTAGGAATTGTGCGTAGAGAGAAGGTTTGGATGGAGAGATAGATAGAGAAAATTAATTGGAGAACGTGCGTAGGAATTTTGAGTCCCCCAAACGAACGAAATGGGAGGGGCTGTAGTGCAACCATCGCACTATACGGGCACAACACCGTGTAGTGTGGCTAATCCGACCGTCTATCTCGATGTTGAAGGCTTGGATTTGGTCCGAATTTGTACAAATTCTAACCGTCCATTATTTGAATAAAAATTCAAGCCGTCCATTACCGAAACAAACAACCAGATTAGCTGCACTACACGTGTAATGCAGGGTGGGTCCCGAACGGACAAGCCCAACATACACTACATAGTTACACTACATTTTATGTGGGGCCCATTTTGAGTCTTACAAATTTTTTGAAAAATATCCATAAATTCTAAAATATTGTTTTATGAGGTCTTGTAAAAAATTAGCTCCAATGGATATCGGTAAGTATTACTTTTTGATTCGTAGAGATGAAATTGTTCATCTGCGCAGTTTCTTCACTACAAATGTAGAAATGATACTTACCGATATCCGTTAAAGCTGATTTTTTACAGGACCCCATAAAATAATATTTTAAAATTTATTAGTATTTTTTAAAATTTTTCTGAAATTCAAAATAAGCTCCACTTAAAATATAATATAACTATATAGTATAAAAAGATAATGTACATATCTCTGGATTACATAAGGATTCGACCGACTTCAACACACACCCCCACCTCTCATGTGAGGAGTGGGCCCACTCCGAGAAGAGTTTGTATACGTCTATTTGTGTCATTGTGTGTGCGAGTGTGTGGTTTTTTTTTTTTTGTCATGTGCGAGCGTGTGTGGTTGTGGAAGAGTTTCTCAATGCATATGGCACTGGCGGGCTAGTTTTTTTTTTTTTTTTTGATCCGCACTGGCGGGCTAGTTAAAAAGACTTTCCTAGTTGTTACCCGCAGCCACTCATCATTCTCCTCTCAAGAACGTACAGAACCCTACATATCAACTGACTACCCTGTTTCTCTCTCTTCGTCAACAATGGCAGCCACCGCTGCAAACACCTCCCTCTCCTCCTCCATTATCACCAAACCCAAAAGCCCTTTTCCCAGATTTACCCTCCCCATTCCCTCTAATACCCATCCACCCTCCACCGCCCTCCTCCTCCGCCGCCGCCGCCCCCTCCACATCACCAACGTCCTCTCCAACCCCAAACCCACCCCCACCCCCACCCCCACCATTACCGCTTCAACATTCGTTTCCCGATTCGCCCCTGACCAGCCCAGAAAGGGCAGCGACGTCCTCGTGGAGGCCCTCGAGCGCGAAGGCGTCAAAGATGTCTTCGCCTACCCCGGCGGCGCCTCGATGGAGATCCACCAGGCCCTCACGCGCTCCCAAATCATCCGCAACTTCCTCCCCCGCCACGAGCAGGGCGGGATCTTCGCCGCCGAGGGCTACGCACGCGCCTCTGGCCTCCCCGGCGTCTGCATCGCCACCTCCGGCCCCGGCGCCACCAACCTCGTCTCCGGCCTCGCCGACGCCATGCTTGACTCCGTCCCCCTCGTCGCCATCACCGGCCAGGTCCCCAGGAGAATGATCGGCACAGACGCTTTCCAAGAAACCCCAATTGTTGAGGTAACTAGGTCAATCACCAAGCACAATTACCTTGTTCTAGATGTAGAGGATATACCTCGTATTGTTAAAGAAGCGTTCTTTTTAGCTTGTTCCGGCCGGCCTGGCCCGGTTTTGATTGATGTGCCTAAGGATATACAGCAACAGTTAGTGGTGCCCAATTGGGATCAACCCATGAAATTACCTGGGTACGTGGTTAGATTGCCTAAAGAGCCTTTAGATAGTCATTTGGAACAAATTGTTAGGCTTGTATCAGAGTCGAAGAAGCCGGTTTTGTATACGGGTGGTGGGTGTTTGAATTCGAGTGAGGAATTGAGGAGGTTTGTTGAGCTTACGGGAATTCCGGTCACGAGTACTTTGATGGGTCTCGGGGCGTACCCGGTTTCGGATGATATGTCTCTTGGAATGCTTGGGATGCATGGTACTGTTTACGCGAATTATGCGGTTGATAGCAGTGATTTGTTGCTTGCTTTTGGGGTTAGGTTTGATGACCGTGTGACCGGAAAGCTTGAAGCTTTTGCTAGCCGAGCTAAGATTGTTCACATTGATATTGATTCGGCTGAGATAGGGAAGAATAAGCAACCCCATGTGTCGGTTTGCGCGGATGTGAAATTTGCTTTGAGAGGTCTGAATAAGGTTTTGGAGGGTAAAAGAGGTAAGCTTGATTTTTCTGCTTGGAGGAAGGAGTTGAAGGAGCAAAAAATGCTGCACCCGTTGACCTTTAAGACTTTTGGAGATGCTATTCCACCACAGTATGCAATTCAGGTTCTTGACGAGTTAACGAATGGGAATGCGATCATAAGTACTGGTGTTGGGCAGCATCAGATGTGGGCTGCTCAACATTACAAGTACAATAGGCCAAGGCAGTGGCTTACTTCTGGTGGATTGGGGGCCATGGGTTTTGGATTGCCTGCTGCAATGGGAGCCGCTGTTGCTAGACCTGATTCAGTTGTTGTGGACATTGATGGCGATGGGAGTTTTATTATGAATGTCCAAGAGTTGGCAACAATCCGGGTGGAGAATTTGCCTGTTAAGATAATGGTGTTGAATAATCAGCATTTGGGTATGGTTGTTCAATGGGAGGATCGCTTTTACGGTGCTAATAGGGCCCATACGTACTTGGGTAACCCGTCGGATGAGTCAAAAATATTCCCAAATATGTTGAAGTTTGCGGAAGCTTGTGAGATTCCTTCTGCTCGGGTGATGAAGAAGGAAGATCTTAGGGCTGCCATTCAGAAGATGTTGGATACCCCTGGCCCCTATTTGTTGGATGTTATTGTACCACATCAAGAGCACGTCTTGCCTATGATCCCTAGTGGTGGAGCATTCAAAGACATGATTACTGAGGGCGATGGGAGATCAAAATATTGAGCAGCTAAACCAGCAAATCTCCTTCCCGGTTTTGTATTTAGCTACTCTAGGTTTAGCAAAATGGTGTGACCTTGGGTTATTTAATTCCGTGGTATAAGGTATTGTGTTGTTTGTTTCCCATTTAGTTGTAGACTTGTAGTGTTTCCTTTAAAGTCGTCTGTTGTTTTGACACCCCAGCTGTTCCTTTATTGTTAATTTCAATCATCTTGCTTATTTAAAGAAGCTTATGTTATTCAGCAGATTTGTTCGAATTTTTTGATTGCTGTTTTTGTCATACCCTTTTGGATACGATGACGTGTATCGGACAAATTTAGATTAGCGCAGGAGTTCATGTCAATAATCCCTTCGTAATCTTGTGTTTCTCAACTCGAGTATCCCTACTGTATATAAAGCACGAGTGCAGTTCCTTCCACCGTATGTTTTGTGATTGGTTTTTTGGTACGGCGATTTGTCCGAAATGCCCTAGCTCTATTTTGGTATGTACTTGACTTCAGAGCCGCAGCGTTTTATGCCACAATTTTGTGAAAACGACATTTCTTTTCATTCCTTTTTTGGTTGTGGCAAGGTTTTATTCTTCACCCTGCCCCCCTATCTCTCTGTGCGAAGGTGGAGTTACCGAGGAGAATGGCAAAGCGTCACCAAGAAAGGCCGCTTTAGTTTCTGATCACATTGGTTTTGCTCGGTTTGGTTTCTGCCAGAATCCATTGTTCGACAATAGGTACATAAGTTATTTAGACCTCTGATGTTTGGTTCTTTTTGCCCTCTTTTTTAGGGTTATGCTTCTTGTATCTGCTCTATGGTTTATGATTCTTGGCCTTGGGGTTATCTTCTGGGACGGAAACAGCATTATTGTTCTTTGCTGCTCTGCATTTCCAGTCGATTTCTATTCTGAAAATGTATACACTAGCTAATCTCTTTCTCCCCCTCTCCATAGCTCTCACTGAAATTGGGTTAGTAAGGTGAAGAACATCCAAAAATTAGGGCTTTCATGAATTTCATGTTTTGGGTGTTTTTTGGACTGTAGGTTTGCTTATATTTTCTGATATATGAATGATTTAATTTCTTGGAATATCCTTGCATTTCCTGCATCATCAGAGCTGAATGTTTTCGCCGAATTTTCTTTCAACGTTTTGTGACAACTGGTGCATGTAATGATGGTTCTTGACCGTGGAAGGGCCAACGTTTCATGGTAGATCCAATGTCCTCTGTTGATTTGAATCTTTTTTTTGTTGTTTCGTAACACTGGTGAAAAACAGAGAAGTTTAGGCTCTCCAATACTGCATCTTCTCTCAGTCCCAAAATGGAGCTTCTGTTGTTTTTCACATGAAATCATAAATTTCGAGTTAAGGTAGCATAGGTGGTTAATTCTATAACTTTCGAGATTTGATTTTAGTATAAACTGCATAATAATGGGTGCCAGGTGCTTGATTAATGGCCTCATTGAGTATGCGAATGGTGGTTAATTGTTTTCCTTTTTGGCCTCGTTGAGTATGCTTTGCGCGCAGTCGCCTCACTAGTGGTGTTGAAAGATAGAAATAAGGATGAACTGGTTAAAGTTACCAATTCGGCAAGGTTTTGGGTTATGTCCCGACTTCTTTTTCCTGTCACAACAATCAAAGATATAAGTAGACTGTAGGTTAGATTTAGTAACTGGTGTAAATGATACCGACTTATATCGGATGAAACCCAAGAAACCTTGATCATCGATTACAGGGCTAACTATGGAAACTCAGCATGACAACCTACGTATTGCAGTTTAGGAATGGGATGGGATTGATTTAACAACGCTCGATTATATACGGAGATGCGTAGTTAGTTGAAACACAAAAGGGTTTCGAGACTCCTGACAACTGGGGAGTTCGAAGTACTTGAGATCACAATCACTAGCCTTTTGCTAGCTTTGTGAGTGCACAAAACTTGATTTGCCATAACAAGTATACCAGTAATTCTTTGGATTTGAAATTGTTGTTGTTACTTACCGTATTTATTGCGAAGTCATTAACGCATCATGTGTCCTAATGTTGTACTTCGTAGTGACTCGGGGAAAACAATAGTTATAGAATGTAATCTTTTAACTACTAATGTAGCAGCGCCTGATCCAAAAAAAGATGTAGCAGTACCTAGACTGATTAAGTGGGAATAAGTCAATTTTCCTCCTCGTTAGACGATTCACAATGCGATCACTCTCCAACCAATTACGGATAGTGGCAGTGATCAGGTTGTTTGGTCTTTTGGCTTTCGTTGGATCTGCAAGTGGTAGGTTTAGGAGGTAAAACAGTTTGGAAGATTAGGACCCGGAATTTGCATCAGAATCTTGGGAAAACATGGAAGAACTCTGGGAGACAGAATTAATGTCCGAAGAGCTGGAGTTCAGCAGTTGCTGTGTGAATATCGGATGACTGAAGGAAATGAGGAAATAATAGACGCAAGTCATCAAGTTATGTGCTTATAAATTGTAGAGTCGTACTAATGTCGAGGGCGTCCAGAAGTGTGCAAAACTATATGCGTTGGTTTGATTCTGTTCTAAGGAAGTATCGTACGGGAGAGAGAGGCGCCAGGGGGGCATCAGCTAATAACAGGAACGCAAAGAAGAGGGACATGTACAAAAACACAATGACAGAAGACCCTCCGCAAAATGTAACTCTTCTATGAAATCGATGAACACAATATCACTCTTGAGCCAAAAGTGTAAAAGATCAGACGCCTTAAGTTTATGAGTCGCCATTTATACATCCTCAAAGGTCTTTTCCTCTCCCTCCACAACCACCAAATCAAGCAAAAGAGTGCAATCCTCCCCAAGCTTCTTCAGTGTAAAAACTGAAAAGTTTTCATATTGGGGTGTTTATTGTGGATCTCAGTGGCTTGAAAAACTTGTTCCTTTTCTAGAGCAACCTGGTTTCAGCCGAATATAATCTGGAGCTGGTTAATGTTCTTAAATCACCATGGAAGAATTAGTTTCAGTCCCTCGACCGTACACCAACTATCAAAATTCAGAGACACCGTCCTTGCTAACCCAAAGCAATGGATCCAGTGCTGATTCTATTGGTGAGGAATATTAGGTTTGGCAGGACTTCCCTTTACAATGAGCTATCTTATAGGGCAGCATTCTAAACTGTAATCATGCAAATGACTGTAGATTTCAACACATAGTATGTATATACTTTTACGCTCGTACAAATACCCTTAAGTTCTGTGCCTAAGCTGAGCCTGTCGTCGCGTCAAACGATTTTCTTCTAACCAGAAGGCATGTGATCTTTGAAGGATGGGCATGTGTATTATCAGGGCTGCACAACACAAAATCTGGCCTATGGAGTGCGAGGTTCAACCGGTCCTCTCCCACAACCAAACCAGTCGCATCAAGCAGGACGTGCCATGAATTCCTATGAGCTTCAGACACCCAATGCATTGAGTACTGTGTCCCATTCACATCTGCCGGGAAAGAAAACAACCCCTTTGGACTTTGCTTACATTTCCTCCTAAAATACTGGCTGAGTTGTGATCCCTTGATCCTCAAATCCAACCAAGTTTCTGGAGCTGAGATCACTTTCGAGTCCTTGTAACTAGCAAACTCCCTTATGTAATCGTTTTCTTCCGTGACTATAGTCATGTAGAAATTTCCCCTGAAGAAGGGGTAGCTCTCCCCTACCAACATCATGGCATCTTTGTAGTTTGGGGTGAAGAGCACAAGGTACTCTTCATTCGGTAATCCACAGTGCTTCAAAACTTTGTTTCGTGCTTGGATCTCAGGAATCGAGATGAAGCTACCTGGAAAGGATGATTTTTTGGTTAAAATTTCAAGCAATCTCGATGGCTCCAACTGGGTTTTGTCTAGACCCGGGAGGTTGCTTCCTAATGATGGCGCGGACGATGAGTCTCTGAAACTGCTCCTAGGCGATTTTCGCTTCTCGTCTGGAGAGGGCTCTGAATGCTCTTCTTTGATGCAGAGGTTATAGAGGTTAGTCTTTTCTCCTCCTTCAACAAGCGCATTGGAGTACTCTGGGTACTTTGCGAGAACATATTGTTCTACATATTGCATTTCTGTTGGTGTGATTGGACCAGACCACCTTAGGTCGAGGCCGTGGAGTGTCGATATGGCTTCGGCTACTATGTGGGCAGGAATCACTGTGTGGGCTTTCTGTTTCACAATCAAAGACAACTCTTTTAATCAGAACTTGAAACTAGATAATTTTCCAGGTGATTGCTAGAAACAGAAATGACTTAGGATTTAGAATTACCTTGATAACCAGGCTGCTTGGTCTGCCATTCTTGATTGGTGATTTGGGAAAAGTAGCAAACAGGGATTTCCTCAGTTCTGTTTCTACTGTTGCCTGCTTTTTTAAACAGTATTCTTGTTAGACCATATTATTCATCAGCCCTTTGGATTGTGAAGTGTGATGAGAAAGGGAAATGAGCCAATCAGAATATATTATTCTCGTTCGTTTCTCTCCATTTCTCAAGTGAAACTCTAATCCTTTTTTCTTTTCTTACCAAATCTCATCTCAAGTTGTATAGAAGGCTGAAGAACAAAACAATAGAGTAGAAGTATGAGGAAATCTTTCTGGAAATTGATTTCTCACCTTAGATCCTTTAGGCAATATGATCTGTTCCTCGGGTTTCCTCACCATCATGTTGATCCTCTTCACCTCTCCCAATTGTGAAGACACAGCTTACTTTCTGCTGATAACCGAAACATAGGAAGAAAGTGTCAAGAAAGCGGGAGAAAAGAGGAACCTCAACAAAGAGGAAAGGAGAAAAGTGATGCGGTAGTGGTCAAGTGGTAAGCACCAGGCAGTCTCGTGCATTTGACAAGGGTTGGACATTCACTAGTCACTGACTATAACTAACAGTGCTAACTTTCGTTGAGAAAAAAATCAAAGAGGAAACGAGAGAAGAGAAACTAGAGGAAAAGGGTTAACTTCATAAAACTTCCTTGTTTGTTGGAGAAATGGATTTGGATCGTGGTATTAAAAAAGTCGACTGAAGCTGCTGAGAAGAAACATGGGAATACATTAGACATATACAGACCAAGTCCAAAACCTCTGAGGAATAATACTAATCTGCTCCACCCCGGAGAGGGAGGGAGGGAGCATTGTAGTCCCTTTCAAGAGGAAGCTCATACTGGACCCGGGGGCTCTGCTGCGCAGAAGGCGCAGCAGCCCCTACCCAGTACCAATAAACGTCGCTGTTTGGTGAAAAAAAAATCCTAACACCTACCATTTGCAATCCTATGGAGCAGAAACGTGATTATGAAAGCCTTAAAGATAAAATTTAATTATGGCTCTTTGGAATAATATAATCAGAATAATAATATCTTTGTACCGGTTCAAACGGAGTGAAAATTGGAGTACTTAATTTTTTAACCATATTTTTTAATATATAACCGTCTCAAAAAAATTAAATGTTAAACTTTTCACTCCGTTTGAATCGGTGTAAAGATCTTATTCTTCTGATCATATTATTCTAAAATGCCGTAATTCATTTTTATCTCTAGGGCTCTTATATGAAGTATATGCTCTTTATTTAGGACCATGTAGAGCAGAAATGTGATTATGAGAGCCCTGTAAACAACAATTAATTATAACTTTTTAGAATAATATGATAATAATAACAAAATTATTGCACCGATTCAAACGGAGTGAAAATTTGAACACTTAAAGTTTTTTTAGACGGTTATATATTAAAATATATGGATAAAAAATTAAGTATTCTAATTTTCACTCCGTTTGAACCGGTATAAAGATGTTATTATTCTGATCATATTATTCTAAAGAGCCATAATTAAATTTTGTCTTTAAAGCTCTCATAATCACGTTTCTGCTCCATAGGATTGCAACCGGAAGGTTTTGAATTTTTTTTCAATCAAAACGGGGACGTATTGGTACTGGGGGTAGGGGCTGCTGCGCCTCTCTGGGCAGCAGAGCCCCCGGGTCCGCTCATACTGGGTTAGACTTGCATAAAAACTAACTCCTTATAGAAGTCTAATGGTATTAACTAAGATAATTCGCTTTCAATCCAGCAATGTAAGCTATTAGTGGCATTTTTATTGTTTCAAACAGTGCAATTGGTCATTTAACTATGTACGGCCATATATGGTTTGTTTTTGTTTGGGAGTATAAACTAATTAATAAGTTCTGTTCTATTAGTAGTTAACTAATCCATATAATCTTTCTTGATACATAGTCGATCTTAAGTCTAAAGTAACATTTTAGTAGTTTTAAATTCAAAAACTTCTTTCTGCAGATGTAGCAGTTACAATTATCGTCCATAACATTCTATAAGCAATGCGTATGATTGGATCCAAGAATCTAATCTTTTTAAATGATTGAGCGCTTCAATTTGAGTCCTTCCTCTTAACGGTTGAGTTCACTCTAAAACTCAAGTACTTTGAAAGTAAATCTAACAATGATAACTTAAACTACATTAGTTTTTGATCATGCCAGATTTTGCTGGTTGTTCTTTTTATGATTTTCTATGTTTTTAGTTTATCTTTGATCTCCATAGTTCTTACCTTTGCCATAAAATATGTTTGGCACATCTACATCAAGGAAAATGTCGCAGCATTTCCCTTTAATCAAAGGGACCAAGATTATCTGACAAGGAATTTCAAGGAAAATTATATCATGGACATATAGAGGCCTAGTCAATTAATAAAAGCCATATAGTGATCATTCTATTTTTTTTTTGAAATAGTTTCTCTCACAGCCGTGAAACCGTCACAACCAGCTAAGCATAGTTTACCTCTCGTTTTCTGAAGAACTAGTCGGAGAGACAAGTGTGTGGACCCGACGTACGATTGTAAGTGAATAGAGTAATGCTTCGAGACACTGAATAATCTTGTCTTGTTTTCCTCACAATGGTAGGACTCCGCGGTCAAGCATGCACCTATTCAAAGCTAACCCGCTTATTGAACTTGTGAGTCGGGTCGTGGGATTTTACGATATGCTTTGCCCAAACAATCCGGAAAACGTGATTGGATCACATAATTATCAAAATAAGGGTAGATTAGCTAGCTTGACACCGTACAACATTTCATCGTAAACGGCCTTGGTAAAAGCAATCCGCTGTTGTTAATGTAGTTTTGAAGCCATTTGTATGGCCTCAATTTATGTCTAAAGTGTATCACTACGCTAAATCGGGGGTTTAACGCGGGCAATAGATTAGATTGACTTTAAGGGACCTACTATTCTAGGAGTGCAATGCTACGGTAATCATACTTTGTAACTGCATTTTGGATGTGATGCGTCGTGAATGTATTGGTAAAGTAGACAAGAAGTGAGGTGCATTCTATCTGTGTATTAGCGACACATCGCATAGTATGCAAAATGTAATCGCCAAAATATTAGTTTTATTCGAGATACGTGATAGGCGGTCCGATAGACGAGGTGGCTGCAGAGCAGGTAGGGGAACCTGAAATATACTTCGTCTGCTAACTGCAAATTATCAACGTGGCCTCAAGCAGATTCCACAACCAGTAAGGTTTTACGTTCGAAACCTCTCAGGTGTGATCAACTCCTTTGGGGTCAGTCCATATAGACCTTCGCTCTGGGTTTAAATGGGGCCCCCGCTAGTGGACGGTGAAATTAGTCAATGTGCGCGTAATCCATGGACAACTTGCTGTCATGTTGGTCATCATATGAACGTGATCCAGGAGAGCATGCAATAATGTCTGCGTATCATCGCGAAATTACACATAATAATGCAACTGGAATATGATTGTAGACCCAACTAACCGAAAATATCGACGAGAAAATTGCTGATTTTTAAGGAAAAAATAAAAAATCAGATTTCCAAAGCCACTGTTGGAATAACACAACAAACTTGGAGGCAAGTCTACTTGAAAACAACATGGCAACTACCTCTTAACCTTCTTCAGCTTCACTCATTTTTCTACCAAACTTGAACCAAAACCATCCAACAGAAATGTACAACCAACCTGTGAATGAGTGCCAACACCCAAAGCCAGAGCATTTTCAGCAAATGATTAACACATTCAACATGTTAAATCCACAAGCTAAAACCTGAAACAAAAGCAAAACCCATCACTTCTTTTTCACTCCAGAAGGTTCTGAGCCCATAAAACTAAGCCCCACCTTTTCTACCCTTTGATGAGATGCTGCAGCTGTGGTGGTAACTGAAAAGAAAGTAGCAAAATGCCCCCAGAGACATCTCCATGCCATCCTAGTGTCACACCCACAAGACAACTCCTACCTCGAGAGCCACCCGGATCACAAGCCCGGCAACACCAGCCTCCCCGCCACCAGTACCACTACCGAGGAGGAACAAAGCCGATGACAATCCCCAAAACGAAGCTCATTCTCGTCCTCGTTTTCTCCCTCTCGGGGATCTCCATCCTCAGGCTTCTAAAAATTTCTGCCATTTCGTCTTTTTCTTCTCCTCTTGCTGCTGCTTGGCCCCGGAATCGTCTAAGCCCGTTGAAGAGCCAGCCTTTTCCCTCCACCACTGCCACCCCCCTCACTGAGAAAGAATTTCACCTTCTGTCAAATCTCATTTCCCTTAAAGCCCCTTGCAACCTCCTTGTTTTTGGTCTTGAACAGCCATATATAAACCTCTCAAGAATCAATTCAGGTGGCAACACAGTATTTCTAGAGGACAACCCGGAGAAAATGAAAACAATCAAAAGAAATTCCAACCATACCAGGATTTACAGAGTTGCGTACGAGACACGTGCTAGAGATGCTTACAAGCTGCTGAAGCACGCGAGAAAAAACCCTGCTTGTGGGATGTACTCGGGATCACTCAGACAATCAAATTGTTCTCTAGCTTTGACAAAGTTACCAAAGGAAGTGTACAAGCGAAAGTGGGATGTGGTGGTAGTGGATGGACCGAGGGGTGATACAGAAGATGCACCAGGCAGAATGGCTGCAATCTACACGGCTAGTGTGATAGCAAGGAATGGGAACATGACAGACGTGGTAGTCCACGATGTTGATCGAATCATCGAGAGGTGGTTTGCTTGGGAGTTCTTGTGCGACGAGAACTTGGTTTATTCGAAAGGAAAACTGTGGGGTTTTAGGATAGCAGGCAACTCAAAATCTACGTCATTTTGCGCTGCCAAAACAATACTAATAGAGTAATCGCAGCAATCTTTTTGTGATTGGTTGTATATCTAGTTAGCATACTTTACCAGAAAACATGGGCCTTGATCGAAAAGATACGTACCAGCTCTACAGCATGTTTTTGAAGGAACAATAAATCGAAGCTTTGGCTTACTGCCATGTATTTACAGGAAGATGGTATCAGCTGAAGCAAGACAGCAGCTTCAGAAAGCTTGAAGAAAAAAAAATTAGAAATCTGATGTGCAGTGTAGACTTATGGCTGGGTAAATTAGCTGAACGAGCTGAGCAATTGATTGTTTTAAGTTTGGTTTGAAAATTTGAGGACCTTTAAAAATATGTCGAGCTTAGCTTGTTAATGGGGTGAGGCAATCGTAAATGAGTATTAATTTAGTCAAACATAACCCTTTCTCAAGAAGCTTGATTTTTTTTTTTTGTAAATTGTAAGACGAACGAGCCAAGTAGTAGCTTATTTGAGCTTCGTTTGCTTATATAACAAACAGATCTTGATCGATCTTTTAACCACTCAAACTCTAGTAGCTAAGTAGCTCTATGCGCAGTATCGTCAAAGGGTGCAGCAATAGAAGTTTCCACCAATTGCAGGAGTTAAGCACCGCACTTAGGAGGAGCTCATACAATTGTAACTTGTCAGAAAATGCGTAAACGAAACAAATACAGCGCGCGTAAATCGGATTGGGTGGTTGTTTAAGCATTTCAGAGAAAGAAAATAGGAGTTTGCAAGAACCTTTTTCGAATTAATTTTCGAAAATTGCATCTGAAAATATGAGCCAAACATGATGCAAGACCACTTGTTCTGAACTACTAAATGGGATTTTTAAGTGTTGTGTAATAATACCCTGTTATGTTTCAACCCGATTAGCTCCTCTGTAATACTTTTTTTGACCTTCTGTATAGGCTGGAATAATACTCATTTTGCGTTTTGTTTTAGATATGAAGGAATTTACCTCAAGTGTCTCAACTAATCCTATTCCTCTTCGCTTGATCAGAGCAATCTACGGTCCAAGTATCATACAATATTGATGCAGCTTGTATGTCAAATGGGGCTCTCATTTATGTTTACTATTTTGTTCATCCTACTGTTTTGTCGAGGGATCGAGTTGCTCCGATATCAAAGTAATCATGAGCTAAACATTTCTTATATCCATCTGCCATCTGCATTTTCCTTTCCCTTGTTGCATATTCATGTGTGCATCAATCTCTTCGTGTCTCTATGTTTGTGAGCAATTAATTATGCATATAGTCTTGTGAAACTGCTTTGGGAGGGGCTGTACTCGATAGGGATTGGTACAAGGTGGGCGTAAGTTGGCTCGGGACACCTTTGCATTACAAAAAAAGAAGAAGTTGTGCAACAATATATCAGCACTTCCCTATCATATTTAGGATTGAAGCATCTTTTATATCGGTACTAATTTTAGAGACCGGACTGGGGTGTTATTGTACTCATGAAAAAACACACTCCGCGAACCATCAGTGTGGTCGAAGGACTTTGAGTTTGAACTCTGTTGTGGATTACATTGCTTAGATTTGATTTGATTGTCGCAAGAGATCACACAAATTCAAACAACCCAAGTGTTGGCTTTTCTAGCAATGCTGTGTAACCATTCCCAATTTCAGATGGTTGCATGTTTTCAAGGCCGGCCCTGAGGTAAGCCCTGCAAGACCTCGGTTTTAGGCAACCCTCGGCTGGAGCAACCCAAAATATAAATAAAAATAAAGTTATATTATAAAATTTAAAAAGTTTCCTGTAATGGCACGAGGCTTTGCTTGGTGCAATGTTCAATGGCGTATTGCCAAAGTACCAATAATACTTGGTTCAACTCCCGGTGTGCCCTCCTGTTTCTTTTTTTTCCCTCCATTTTTTTTCCATCCATACGTGATAATATTTAATGAAAAAAAGAGTCATAATTAAAATAAATCGAGCAAGTTAACACGATTTTTATTTTTATCTTCCAACTACCATTTCGCAAGAACATATCAGACCAAATAAAACGGATTTTTTTTATATGTTATTAAAGCTAAAAAGTCATAGTTAAAATAAATCGAGCAAGATAACACGGTTTTTTTCTTTTTTGATAATATTAAAGCTAAAAATCGAGCAAGATAACACGGGTTTTTTTTTTGATAATATTAAAGCTAAAAAATATGTAATTTTGATTTTTTTTTTGTACTTGAATATTTATTTTTTTTAATTTTATATGACTTAATAGTAAGTCAGCAATAAAGTATAAAATTGGGTTAGGACAATTCAAATGTCTGGACCGGCCATGCATGTTTTGAGAAGTATTTGAAACCATGATATCAGCTTTCCCACCTTCAAAAGCAAGTGTGGCTTTTTCTCTGGATTGGATTTGAAATGACTTGACTCAACAATCTTGACCATTCAACATTTGGTTCTTCCATAATCCAAACCCAGTTTAGAAAAATGTTTTTTTATTTTTTATTTTGTCAATTGATAGAAGAGATCATTTTTACATTAGATATGAAGTACATAGTACAAATCCGGGGCACTACATCAATTGTGAGAGTCCACGAGACAACCAAACCTAACAACTCAACCAATACAAGAAATAAGCGACTTGAACTCCTGACCTCCTAGTGAGATGCAAGAGTCCTGGCCGACCGTTGAAAAATGTTGAATCAGTCCAATTCTCTGTGGAAGTATCACTTCCTCTTCCACACAATTGTTATATACCAAAACAAAGTCCTCACATGAACAAAGCAAATACTCCACTATTCTTGTCCCCCCATATTTCTCAAAGTGTCCTGCTGCAACCATCCAAATCCTTATCATGATTCTTGTACTGCAACTCCAAGAGTTAATCGAGTGGGAGCATGACAAAAAACTTTCGAGACAGCTAAAAATTTGTCCTGCCGTCAATGTCAAGGTCTTGACTCTTGAGATTACTTAAAGGTGCTTTCAAGTTGCTTCGAAGCTGCCATTATCAGAGTAAAAATCTTGTACTGCAATTTGTTACATCCATAAAATTTGATACTGTTTTTTTTGCTAATCAAAAAGGAAGGCTGGGGAGACCAGCATAGTTCACCCTCCTTGGGCGTGACCACAGGGAACACACCCACTCTAATGTTCGAATTTGAGCCATAGCTAACCCGACCAGGAAGGAAATATTTGTCCATCACCATGTCGTAGGACCCGTTTCTAGAACCCCACCAAAATGCAAGTGGACATGAGTCTCCCACAACCCAACCATATGGTCCTAAGTCGACTCGAACTTAGAACCAGTGGGAGGGGGAGAGTTTTACCCGGCCGCCTCAACCACTTCAACTACCACCCCGGTGGTGTAAATCTTGATATACTTAAACAGTACTATCATATAGTAGTATACTGGTGGGTCTGCTTTGTAGGGCTTAATGATTGTCTGGTCTAAGAACAGATCAGTCTACCAAAGTCTGTTCATGTAAGAAGGATACCATGTGTGATGTTCCATGAGTCATATAAGGTTGTATACAACTATACAAGGACTCAAATATGGATCTTGTTCATGCTGCAGGTAAATACTCGTAGTATGAGTAGAATTAATTATGTAATGACGTCCGGACAATTTGAAAGGACAAATGTGTTAAGGATTTGTCATAATGACTCACTTTGATCATGTCTCCCCCAAGAGGTCCTACATCTTTTTAATCATGCATGGCGTTGAATTTTCAGCATGAATTGATAGCTCTTGAAATTCTCTGAATGTCTCCAAAATGAAAGATTACAAGGAATCTATATAGGACCCTGTTTCAAAACCTGTTTTTTCAAGACTTCGCCCCCCCCCCCCCCAAAAAAAAAAAAACAGAAGAAGAAGAAAATAACCCTTTTTTTTATATTTTAGAACCATTGGAAATCACAGTTTCAAATTCTCGAAAAAAATCCACTCCTAGTAAAAGCAACCAGCATTAAAAATATTGAGCATTTCTGTTTCCGAAGAAAATTCTGAAAATGCTCGACCTACAAAATAATTGGCAGCGTAAGATTATTTATTTATTTTTTTCACGGCAAAAGGATGAAGAAGTAGGCGACCAGTTATAGTAACCTTCCTAAAGGTAATCATGAAAAATCTAGCTCTGCAGTGGGCCTGGGAGGGACCATTTACCCATAGTTTCTACTTTCTAGTTTCTACCGCACCTCCCAAGGCTAGTGGGGCACAACCATGCTAATAGCTAGGGTTGCAAGGCACGAATTACGTCATCACACGTCTCAAACCTGCACCACCATAAGGGTGAGTTGTTTAATACTGGACTACCAACCCGATTGATAGCACCATATGATTACGATAAGCAGAGCTAAACCAATTAGATGCTCTTAAGAAAATGTGCCTTTTGCAATGACTTGATATTTGAAAAGCTCGTAACGATCCATTGCCCCCCACTAGAGATTATGATATGAATATTATTGAAATGAAGCCATGCCCTTGACAGGATACCTTTCTCCATCTGGGTAAGATGGAGACAAACACCCGGAGGGGTCGGCCAAGTGGCCTTCGCTTGGGACTTATGGGTTTGCTCCCTCTTAAGATCTCATATTCGATTCTCCTCGATCGTCAGCAACTCTTGGACCACCTCATCTTGTGGAAAGGGCTGTAGGGATTAGTCCGAGATGCGCGCAAGTTGGCTCGGGATACCCGGTATTACAAAGAAAAACATGGAGACAAACGAAGGGAATCCCATTTCTGAAGCGACACCTTGAATGGATCATGCTTTGTTCACTCCCTCCTCTGAACAAATGCTACCATCTGAAAAAAATGTGTTTCTTTTTTCTTGTGTTGGGATTCCGGACATGACTAGTGGGGGGGAGTGGTTTTGTTTTCTGAATTATTATCAGCTAGAGTTAAGAACTTGGATACAAATTTTGTCACAGCAATTGTGTTTTTTCCTCTTGTTGTTGGATGATGAATTGGTTTGCATTTCTTTGTTGCGATTCATTTGCCTTTTTCTTTCCACATCAAATTAAAGGTTCTGAAACTTGACCACTTTCCGAGCTTGACTCGTTCGGTTCGCGTCCTGAGTCCTCGTGAGGGGCAAGGGTCCTGTCCAGTGTCGGCTCCAACCAGTCTGGTCCAATTTTGGATAATATGTGCGGCTCTTTTCAGGCCCACAATAATGATTGGAGCCATTCATTTTTTAGAGCTCGTCGAGAACATTGACCATGTCATAAATCATGTTGATGATTGGATATCGTTCGATATGATTTCGAAATACGATAGATGGATTAACTAGATTCGAACTTATAGCTTTAGATTATACACTTCAAATTATAGTAGAAGCAGATACAATTATTTGATTATACTGTATATGACTGGAAACTATGATCAATCTACAGTAAATTTGGAAGAAATATTTACTGTGCAAAATTAAAATCAGCTTTTAAATCATTTATAAAAATTCAAAATTCGATCCGAAAAGCAGCTGAAACTTGGCTTCTCTAAAATTATATTTTAGACCATTTTTTAACTTCTAAAGAATCCCACAATTCCAAAATCTATTGATAGAAAGTTTCGACAAATTATCACGTTACAATAGTCTAGGAGTACCACCACGTAGTACTCTACACCTCTTTACAATCACAAATACTTGTGGGTCTACCACTAAGTAGTATATGGATTCCACAGAAACGTGTGGTAGTAAGTGATCGTATCACATGACGGTACACCCGAACTATTGAATAATTAATCAACACTAACGATATTTTATTGCTTGAAAGATTAAAATTCTCCACAATTTTGGGGATTTTCCCCAACCCATTTCAGTAATTGATGAATGTTTTATTTCCTTGTGCTCATAAATGATCTCAGCTGGATTTGTTTGGCACCTTATTAAACTCATAATCCTGGAATTTTTTTCCTAGTCAATCACAATAGATAAGATCATGCCAAATTAAGACTTTAATTATTGACTTTATAATTCATACTTTTTTATAAAAAGGATCCAAAAATGAGCCTACACAATAGAGAGGAACCCCATGGGGGCAAATGGGCGTCCACAAACTGGACAAACCATTAGAGAGGACGATCAGTACACAATATGTGCAGCTCTATTTCAAACTTGCCTAGCGAGATCAGGTCCGTCGAAAATAAAACTAATACTAAGCAAATGACCAACATATCTTTAGAATGATCGAGATGGTTTTATTGATGATTTTGAACCTCCGGTTATTTACCTATGTCTCGGTCGATACTATCCGAGACTATCTGATATAGGCCGTTATATGACCGTATCACCGATACTATTACGTTTTGGTGATTTAAAACCCTCGTTACCTTCTTAAAGATGAACGTAATCATTTATATATGGTTCCAATACACCAATGAATATTTTGTCAGGTTAGCAATTAATTTAACACATATGGATGAATAAATTCAGAGAGTTGGTTATCAGGGGGCCATCTCCTTTATTGGAGAAATTCTTGGTTGCAAAATGGGTACCACTTGGTACCCTTGGCGTACATTTGGATTGTCCAAAAATGTAACCGACAGTTTAGATTAAAAGTATCAAAATTTAAAAAAAAAGAGAAAAAAAAAGGAAAAGTGCGCGTGTTTCAATCCAGACTGTTGGTCGAATTTTTGGATGGTCCGAATGTACGCGAAGAATACCACGTCAGCCGTACCCTATTTGAATTTCTCCCTTTATTAATGAACTGATTGATTGTATATTGCAGCAAACTGGGCTTAGATGCCCTCCTGTTTTGTCAAACATCTGAGATAAGGTGTGAATTACATATGTTTACTTTTGGGTGCAAATTTACTTATGGAACACCCTCCCAAAAGAGAAAAAATGACACCCACAGAAACATGGAGATATAGGTGGTTGATTTTGAAGTCTCAACAAACAAAATATCACTAAACCTTCACGTACGTCGATGGTTTACTGTGGCTTTGATAATTCCTTAGAACTGCGCTATACACACAGATAAATAGGTAACAGATCTTGCACAGATTTTTGTGTGGAATCCACTACGGGTCTCACACAAACAATTCAACCCGTTCATTAAATGTAAAATACTTTTCCAAGGGCCCTTACGAAAAATCAGCTCAATTCGATATCTATAGATACTCAATCCAATCATCAAACTTTTCATTCGATTTTCAGAATAATGAAATGTTAAATGATTGGATCAAGTACCTATAAGTATCGTATTGAGCTAATTTTTCATGGGGGGACTTGAAAAAATATTTTACATTTAATGAACGACTCGGATTGTTTGTGTGAGACCCGTAGTGGGCCCCACACAAAAATCTGTGCGGGATCTGTGTACAACAAGTCTGTGTCAACAGACTTATTGGACTTGAATATAGTTGTCCTCTCCTTGTTGATAAATAAGGGCATCCCGACCAAGTTACGCATATCTCAATTGATCCCTAATTGGGACGCATCGCACCGTATAAACTAGCTTCACGAGAGTTGATAGCATTTGAGATGCTCCGGACCTGAGATCTTGGAGTCTGCTCCCCTTAAATCGCTCCCTAATTTTGTCCTTTCGAATGTAATCATGGTTAGATTGAGAGGCCAATCCATTGCCATGGATGAAGTTCCAAAATCAACCAATTTGCTGGTTTCATGCACATTCTGGCAGTGAGGTTGGGGGCAAAATCTGATAAGTAATGCCAAATTCCTTTCTTTCTTTCTTTCTTTTTTTAAAGAAGAGATGAAAGAAATGCAAACATTACCCAACAGTGCTGGCCTATGTTCAAATGTCTCCGCGCAGTGTATGCTACATCTACAACACACGAGCCTATGTTCAAATGTCTCCGCGCAGTGTATGCTACATCTACAACATGATTCTAAATTTAGCATGAAATTAAACATGGTGCCCCAAGACTACCAAATAATTTTTCAAACAAGTGTCTGCGATTCATAACGGGTGGAAGCACTCTCCCACCCCTAAGTGAAATAAGAATCGAATTCCAAGCTTAAGATTGTGAAATTGCAACCTCGTGAATAGAGAAGCTTTATGACCCAAAAGAGCTAATTTAGAAATAAACATTCATTCATATTTCCTTTTTGGGTAAGTGACATTTATTCAAATTAGCCCCCAAATGTAATGTAACCATTTTTGTTACTATAACAGATGATACATGAATTTCTTCCAAATCATACATGTATTATTCGATCTGGGCAACAAATATTTCGTACAAATATGCCAGAAAAATAGAGAGGCGGTACTGCGAATCGCAAACTTCAAATCCCACTTTATTCTCTTCTTTTTCTGATTTTTCATTTGCAAACTATAGAAAGATTAATCCAACAACTCGAAAAACTTACAAACTCCTTCAAATTTAATTAATGATCATAAAATTATGGTCGAAACTTTTGCCTGCAAGACTGGCACGTGATCTCCATGCACGCAGAGTCGACCCGGCGAGTTGCCCTCTCCTTCATCCTCTCCGCCTTGTCGACTTCCTCCCGGGCCCTCTCCCACACGTGCCTCGCGCGTGCAAACTCCGTCTGCGCCAGCTCCATCTCCCGCCTCGTCATCTCCCTCACACGCTCCGCGTACGCCTTCTCAACCGCCGCCAGCCGGATTTGCTCGGCTGCCTGCCACCTCATCGCCTCCGCGTGATTGGCCGAAGGCGGCCGAGTAATTGGCCTCACGCTGATCGACAGTTGGAGGTCTAGCGACGGGCCGTCGTAGGAGGAGTGATGATCCGATGCCGTTGATCTGAATTTCATCGGGGATTCGGACGGCCATGACGGTATCTTGGAGGAAGAAGCAGTGCCTTGTGGCGAAGGGAGGAGCTGAAGTTCCTTGTGATCATCGTCTTCCATTGAAGAGGAGAAAGTGTGGAAGGGAACTGAGATAGGACTAAGGTGGTGGGGTGGCAGAATTTGTGTCCATATATATACACAAGGATTACAAGCCTCAATTCCCAAAATGCCCATGACTTCCATGCAAAATGACTTAAAAACAGCTTAAATATCATAAAATGACAAAAATACCCTTTTTCCTTTTTTTGTGTATTATGTAGAGAGGAACGCTTCAAGGTGGAGCACTTAATTTGCACACTCTTGTGGGTAAATTTTTGGTGTATAGACCCTCTCCTGCTTGTTAGAGCATCCGCAATAGTAATAATCAAAATTAATAATCAAAATGTGTCACGTACGTCAATATTTGATTATTCATTTAGTCCATAATTAAATTTATTAATCTCTACCTCCACATTGGTTATTTTTGCATCACTAACAAAAAAAAAATCTTACAATACACAATGCACATTTGTCCAATCGCAAACGAGTTCCAATCACGCACCCGATCACACCAAATTATTCGTCTCGATGAGACCATTCCAATGATGGGTGTTTTTGAGTTTTGAGTTTGGTTATTGATAAAAGTTGTTAAGTTTGGTTATGGAATTGGTGGAATTTGGTTATTTGCTAAAAAACTTGTAACTTTGCTTATTAAAATATGGGGTATTTTTTGAGTATTGTTGTTAAATTTATTTATCCACATCCATTTGCTTATTACAATGGAGATACTCTTAGTGATCCTCGTGTGGCGCAAAAAGGATTACATGATTTCATTGGACTGCGCCGTTCTATTTGTGAGTCGGGCTCAAAGTCTTTAATCAGTAAATCAACAAATTGAATCGGACATCATAATCAAAGTGAGCAAAGCATAATTGTCACAAAGAAAAATGATTTATCTCCATTTGGTCGTCCATTTCTCTCATGTAAATACGGTTCTATCAAGTCCTTGTCGATATTCGATCATCCTGTTTTTAGGCATGAGGATAAGCAAACATTACAAGGCCGATGGCTTGGATTGCCAAGTAAGAATGTGGTGGTTTTCCTTTTACATCACATGAGAGGATTTTGATTCAAATTGTTGTTGCGTGCAACTATTCAGTATTCACGATCTATAGCGTGATGCAATGTACTGCTAATGGCAGTTGAATGCAACACACTCCATCTTGTTCAATCACTAGCTTTATTAGTACATAAATAAATGTTTGCAAGGGAAAATTACTGATCATCACTATTCATTTATTATTGGGTACTCTCACCCTATAAGTCATTTCACTTCTCGAGCCCTATGTCCATTATGGAAACTTAAAAAAATAACAAAATTTTATGAGATTTTCTTTCTTATTATGTGATCTTGAATTATAAAGCAAACAAGTCCAACTTGAATTAAACACCACTTTTTCGAAAATTCACTTTTCATAAAAGTGCAATAATAAAATTCTCACAATAAAAATACACAAATTATAAATGAAGAAACATGGATTAATAAGTGAAGGACTATTGTTACCAAAAATGAGAATATTAATAACAAGCAAGGGTATTTTGGTCAAAACAGCAATCCCGTTAGTATAATCGAGCAGCGTTGTGGTGGGGGGAAAAAAAGAAACGGATCGCGTTATTTGGCAATGAATTGCTTTTTGATCTTCATGGAAGTGAAGTGTTGTCACTTTTGGCTTTTACTAATTTATTTTATTAATTGACTTTTTGTTTATTTTATTTTTGTTTGGGAGAGAGAGAGAAAGAGTAATAATTACGTTCGCACGTGCGTTGGAAGGTTGCTTTTCTGTGGAAGGGTAACTTTTTCATGGGTAGGGCTAGGAGTTGTCGGCCCTCAAACAATTAACAAAAGGCCTAGAAAGCTCTCAGCTCTCTCTCTCTCTCTCTCTCTCTCTCTATGCCTACCCTAGGTGGCAGCTCAGCACGTGGGAAGGGCAATGCACTGTGGACTACTGGTCGAACCGCAAGTTGCATAATTCGTGTGCGGGGCGTAAGCAGGAGCGCAGCAGCATCTTCGAATAACATGTCATGCTACTGCGATTTGTGATAACAAGAATTGAAGGTGTGAAGCGCGGTATAGAAATTGATAGCGAGAGCGTTGAGCATTTTTAAGAATTACGTTAGTGACGGCCAAACCATGATGGTGAGCCATCGGTGAATCCACAACTTGGATAGTTCATAAGCGATGGGCCAAACAATTCGCAATAACAAGAATTGAAAGCGTGAGCATAGTACAGAAATTGACAACGAGAACGCTGCGATTTTTTAGGATTACGTTAGTGACGGCCAAACCATGATGGTAAGGCATTGGTGAATCCACGACTTGGACCGTTCATATATAAGTAGTGGCCCCTCCTATACTGGAGAGCTTTTGTAAAAGATCCAAAATCATATGCGTAGCAGGATTTGTATTCAGAAGATCTTGCCAATTAGGCATGCCATATAGTAGGAATTACTGATTTAGGGTTGAGAAAAAATATAGACATTTAAATCCAAGTAAATTTTGTCTTAACTATGAATCCAAGAAACAATTAAATTTGGTGATAACATACAGAAAAAAAAAGAATTCAATTATTCGATGAGAGATAATGTATCATTGAACATAAATGAACTTTTTTTTATGGTTTTGTGCATAGTACGGATACGGCATTTGTAGATACATAAAGGGACGGAACCAAATTTCGCAAGAATACAACGGATACAAGTCTTTTTACTTTGATTTGTCATGTGATAGAGTGGGGGCTCTTTTGACTAACATCGTAGAATTGGAAGATCATCGTATGCGAGAAATTGGGAAAAGGGAAGTAATAGAATTTCATGAGTGGTGAATTCATGAACAATTGATACTAGTAACAAAATTTCTTTGTAGCCACGTAGAATATATACCATGACGTCTGTTTTTCAATTGTGAGGTGCTGTGGGTGCAAAATACTCTGATAGTATGGTATTGTGCATTTTTGTTGTTTAGTCAGTTATATATGTTTCTATTGTGATCTTCTCTTCATTCTGTCAAAATACAGACCATACCAGCGTATGTAATAAATGGAGATAAATCTATCGGATAGAGAGAGAGAGAGAGAGAGAGAGAGAGAGAGGTTCAAATCTGTGCGGATTACATGTGACAGTTACAAGAAATGTGTTCGAGAACTCAAGAGAACAAAATCAAATTCATAGGTTTTGAACCCGCAACCTCATAACACAACTACCGCTAGCTAGCTACATGACCACTCAGCCAACTGGCTTGATCATACAGGCTGTTTGTTAGGACTAAGCTTGTGCAACTTTTCCATCTAGGGTATTTTTTCTCCTTGTGTTTTTAAACTTTTTAGCAAAAGGTTGGATGTCTCCCTACTACCTTTGATAATGAACACTTGAGACTTTGGACACAAAAGTGTTATAAAACATGTGATGTGAGACAGGATAGAATGCACTCAATCAAGAGGCTTCTAAGAAAATCTACTTTACCGAAAGGGCAAAAAAAGTGGGGGAATATGCAACAGGTTGGCAAAAGCTTAATATTGGATCATTTAACACTTTGTCTTCTGCTTTAATGAAGTTTTGGTTAGAAATTCTAATTTGGATAATCCAAATTGGGCCAATCATTTTAGAGTTGTGTCTTCAAGGTAGACTAAACAATTTACTTGGATTTAAGCTGGCGGCTTGGGTGGGCTTTCCTATCTTAGTGGGACTCTTTTGTTTTTTTGTTATATTTTTAATAACTGGATGTTCGGGCTAATTTGTGCGCACATCAACTAAGGCTCAAAACAGAATTGCTACTGGTATAATCTGTATCATTGTTTACAAACCCCTTTCTAGTCCTGTTTTGAGTCTCAAAAAAATTATCAAAACCGCTCATTTTGTTTAAAATATTTTGTTTACGGCTTCTACAAAAAATAAGCTCAATATTGTATCCGTTAAGGTGCCTACAAAATGTTCAACTTTGTCCCAGAATTCAAGCCTGAGTTCTAAAGCAAAGTTTGAATGTTTCGTAAATGCTATTACCGATACCAGATTAAGCTTATTTTTTGTCAGAACCATAAGTAAATTATTTTTAACAAAATGAGCGATTCAAATCATTTTTTTGAAATATAAAATTGGCCCAAAAAGGGTTTTGGCACATTAGTACATATATAAAATTTGTACCTTTAGACTTTCTGGGCTCAAAAGTTAACGATTGTGCAGACTCTCCAGTGGCCCCGCTGCTTAGAATGTTTGGCCTCTGTAGAATTGAACATGCAACCTCATGGAAGATAGACGTAGAATTGAACATGCAACCTCATGGAAGATAGACGCTTGTTTGTTTTCTCATGCTCACCTGACCAACTCCTTAACGTTTCTATGTATCTTTGGTGGGACTTGGGCACCAGCTGTAGAACTTACAACTAGCAAACATGCATTTTTTTTTCCCTTCAAAAAAGGTAGGACTAGTGGTACCCTAATACATGATCATCTAAGTTGTACAGCGAAAATACAATTATTATTAAAGAAACTAAAAGCAAAATAGCACAAGAACGCCATATTTACGTGCTTTTGTTTGAGATTGGCTACATCCATGGTTGCTGAAATTAACGGAATTTTGTTACAGTAACTTTATAGTTTTATTATGTGTACCTAAAGTTAATATCTACCGTATATGCATTTCTTATAACTCAGGTGTCCGGACAAGCTTACGTGCATCTCGACTAATCTTGGTTTGGACCAATCCCACCGCCCGCTTGCGGGGTATCTAAATTATCATGACGTTCCGCAATCCATAACGCTGGAAATAAAATCGCATTTCTTGAAGATAGGGAAAACAAGCCTGGGAGAGGTAGTAAATCGGCAATCGATCCTTACTGTACTTTTTTTGCTTTTCTATTTCATTAACAGTCAGCCTAGTGAATTTGAATATACATACGATGTTGAACATTCAACACCGGCCATCCCAAGCTGGAACCATGTATAATACTGGAGAGAGAGAGAGAGAGAGAGAGAGAGAGAGAGAGAGTCTTCCTCGTCTTCTTTCATATGGTCTTATTTCCTCTTCCTTGATCAATCCAAATCAGAGAGAGAGAGAGTCTTCCTCGTCTTCTTTCATATGGTCTTATTTCCTCTTCCTTGATCAATCCAAATCCTTCCCTCACATGGGTCCAATGAATCAACTACTCCCTTTGTCCTTTCTAGTGGTACTTATGAAATTGCGTGTAATTTTTGGATTAAAAATAAAGTATTTTCGTGCATAAGTCTTTCAATTCTTAATTTGCACAAAATTCAAAATCTCAATTTAGCAGTTCCTTGAGATAATTTTTTTTTTTTTTTTTTACGATTATGCACAAAAGTATTCTATTTTTTATTCAAAAATTGCACGCATTTTTGCAAGGAACGCTTGATTGGATCACTTTGGAGAATATGTAGTAATTAATACTTGCAGATTTTGAATGTTGATTTTCATTTTAATTGGGTAATTGTTGATTTTAATTGGATTTATGGCTCGAACCAGTTAAGAAAAATCCTAATCTGACAAGGTTAACTGGTTAACCGTAGTGAGTTATTGATTTATCTTGGCAAAATAGACCAGTGAAGGACAAAAGTTGAGATGGCCGAGTTGGTCTAAGGCGCCAGATTAAGGTTCTGGTCCGAAAGGGCGTGGGTTCAAATCCCACTCTCAACAATCTTTGGATTCCATTTTTTTTGTACCCCCATCATTGCATGCAATTATATACTTCCAATTTTAAAATCCCTTAAATGGTGTCAAATGAATTGTTTATAATAGTACCAACCATTTAGCTGTTGATTGAGCATCAAACACTAGAATACGGTGCCATGCCAACATGAGATTGCTGCCGGATGCAACTCATGAACAAAATTTGGAATCATTGGTCCCCTCCTCGCTAGGAACTCCGCCAACAGTCGTTAATCTTTGTATCAAAGGCTGGCTGCCTTATAAATTTTTTTAAAGGTTACAGACGGTTTATGTTGTGTTTATAGTTTAAAGTAAACACGTCTTTTCAATTGGTTATAAACTTGTTATGCTTATAAGTTCGGTTTTTACACGCTCGATTATGCTACCGCAGGCAACTTGATCGTTGGGCCATTTAGTCCTTCACTGGAGGGTTGATAAATACTGTAAGTCTCAAACATTACTTTCTTGGCAAGAGAATGGATTATGCAAAGACTAGCTCTCAATTTAAGCATCCGGTTCCGGCCGGGATAAGTTATTTGTATGGTTTTGTCTCTAAAATCTGTCTTCAATGTAAAGCACAAGGAGAAAAGTAGCTTTAAGCCTTCAATGCAGAAAGGGAAAATCTGTGTTGGGAGTGAGGTGGTGGCAGAGAGGCTGGGGAAGGGTTTCATTTGGGAGAAGTTTTTTCAATGCCCTAAAAAGTTTATCTTTTCAAGTCACTACCCTAAAAGAAAAGCCCCATTTGAGCCTTTGAGGTAGTGATGGGGGGTCACTTTGGGACAATGATTTAAAGATCATGTCCTACAACTAAGCCCCCCTTCAGAAATGTTGAGGTGATGTGTCTTTTGGTCCCCCATCATAATAAACCCACGAAAAGCTTCTGACCAAAATGTGTCCCTTGCCAATATCCTCTTAGCCCCTAGGCAGATTTGAGAAGAAAATTACACAACCCAAAGGAGTTGCTCATTTGACAACAGAGATGGAGTGTAAATCCGACATCCTAAGTTCGAAACTTTTGGTACTCTCTTTAGGCAAGACCGTAAGAGAAAAATCTCTTGTGAATCTCCTAGTCCTGACGTGGATGACCTGTCTTTGACCGACCGAAAAGGGGAACAATCGAGGTTTGCATAAGCTAGCTCATACACTCCGACCGCCGGAAAATAAAAGCACACATTAAACTAAAGTGAGAAAGGAAAGAAGCCCATGATGTAGAGCAAGACAAGATAAAAGCTGTTGATGGAGTAATCGTTCATGGCCCATGGGCATTGCCCGACAACACCTTTTGCCATGTAACAGTGAGGATTCCATTACACAATCGTATGAAATCAACACATATGTGTGATTTTCAAGTAGTTTGACGCGGTGTCCCATGGGTATTGAATATAATTTTCAATTTTTTGTTTAAATTTTAACTTTATTCACAATTCAAAAGTCATGAGATCTTAGGACTTTGAGTACTTGCTCTCGAAACTTGAGAGTATTACAATCTCTTGAACAAAAATGCTGAAATTTGAGCCTAATGTTCTATAAATATCCAAACTTTAATAACGATTGAGTAAACCCCTAAACTTTATAGGTTTTCATCTAATCGATCCCCAACGTCCAATTCTTCCAAATTGAAACGGAGATGGGTGACGTGTCCTATGTCTGACCCATCTAAACCCTACAAAACCAGAGCCATCACCGTGAAAAAATCATGATTCAGATGTAGTATTAGGATGGGGGTTTGCATTTGGTGGATTGCAAATCCAAAAAACTACAGCAATTTGTATTGGAGGGAGAGTTATTAGTTGGAAATAGAATTCCTTATTTTAGCTAGGCTCAAATTCTTTGAGAAGAAAAAGATCAAGCCCATTCCAATTTCATCTCGCTAATTCTCAACTCAAATTTCAAATACTGTGTTTGGATGAGTTTTTAAATTTTTTTTTATAAAAGTAATGATTAGAAGTAGGGTGATGAGTGGAGAGAGATAGAGAGAAAAATGAGTTTCCAAATTCAATCCCTGATTCATAAAATCCTTCTCTCTCTCTCTCTCTCTCTCTCTCTCTCTCTCTCTCTCTCTCATTTAAGTGTTATTTGTCTTCAATTCTCAAGATGGAGCATATATGGTTTAAATTTAAAGGGGTATGATGAGTGGAATTATTCAGTAGTTCGGAGTCACCACTACGTGGTGCTCTGAGTCATTCTATAACCACATATTCTCGTGGGGTTCGGGGATGTGGGTTCAATAATGGGTAGGTGGCTTTGGGTTTTGATATGTGTGTAAGTTATTATGCATTCGTAATGTGGGAAAAATTCAAGAAAAGAAACTAAAAAACTTGAGGGCTTGGACTTTGGAAATGTTAAGTCTGAGTTAACGACTTGTTGTTTCTCATTTATCATCGATATTACCCATTGTCTTTAGGAAAAATTAATTTTACCCAAAAATTCCTTCCATTTTTCTCTAACGACAGTGCATATTATTGATATTTGACTAATCATTCTTAACTTTTTATCAAATCATCTGGAATTAATCATTCATTTTGACGGAAAAAATTAAGAAAACATAAATTTGGATCGAAATCGGAAAAGAGGTCTAAATAAGATGATCCTAAAGACTCAACATTGTGAAACTATATTTTTCGAAACATTTTTACCTTTAGTAAAAGGGATTTTCCTAAGTTAGAATGTCTAATTAAAAGTTTCCTTCTTTCATACAGGGTGTTTATGAGCCATTTCGATAAAATTTAATGGTAATTTTGAAACAAAATTTCCTTCTCTCCCCGACTGAGAGCCTCTCTCTCTCTCTCTCTCTCTCTCTCTCTCTCTCTCTCTCTCTCCCGCGTCTCCTTCGTCTGACCTCCTCCACAAAACCCGGTAACTCTGTGTGTGTGTGTGCAGTAATGTCGAAGTGTTTGCAGTGTATTATACATCTGTGTTTCTGTCGCTCTCCTAAATCTATATTGAATCGCCCTTCACTCATTTAATCTAGGGAGATTTTTGCAAAGGTCCACTATAGCACTTTCCAAACCCCTTAAGTCCACTATTCTATTGGTAAGGATATAATAACCCCGCTTAGTCTAATATACCTCTGCTTTCAAAAAAATAGTTTGCCCGTTTTTTCCTCCATTTCAAAAAGATTCATTTTTATCCCATTACAAAACCCATCCCTGCTCCCCCGTTCCCCCCCCTCCTCCCCCCTTTTCAAAACGAACCAGACTCTTCGGGAGAAATCCTAGGCGATTTGCTCCTCCACCTCACTAGATCGTCGTCGCCCTTCTTCATCGTCGTCAGCCTTTCTTCATCGTCGTCAGCCCTTCTTTGT
Source organism: Rhododendron vialii (assembly GCF_030253575.1). Taxonomy (NCBI): domain Eukaryota; kingdom Viridiplantae; phylum Streptophyta; class Magnoliopsida; order Ericales; family Ericaceae; genus Rhododendron; species Rhododendron vialii. The sequence goes on along the minus strand of NC_080564.1, from coordinate 29,992,650 downwards.
GGTCAGCCTTCTTCGTCGTCGGCCTTCTTCGTTGTCGGCGTCAGTCGCGTTCGTTCACCAACGATACCAACGATCGCACCCATCGCCGTCACTTCCAGTCGCCGTCATCATCACCACCCACCTTCCGTCACCATCGCATTCCGTCCTGCCTCCCCGATCTCACCTCGGCTTCATTCCCACCGCCCTTTCCCATCGTCGACTTCGTTCCCACCGTCACCGTTGTTTTCAACACAAATAAGTAAGTCAAGTTTAGTTTAGGGTTGAACATATAAGGTTATTTGTTCCTATTTGTGCAGATCTGATTCGGTTAGAGTCTTGGATGAACTTATGGAATCATATAATGTTATATATGAGCTTTTGAAATCATTTTCATTGCAGTGGAAGAACATATGATACTATATGTTTACATCGGATTCTTTAACATATAATCCTAATTACGTACAGATTGTAATATAATTAGGTCAAGTTCTATGACCGAAATTACACACCCGGGCTGAACCACTGCTGAAGGTTATCTGCACCCTTAACAGTGGAATCATCATATATGGTTATATGTACATATCTATGTAATTTATATTTTTACTCGATTAATTTGTGTGTTTAACTGACATATATGGTTATATATTCAAATTTGTTCTCTACATGTTATAGAAGCTAGTCAATGAGGCCGCTGTGCGGACCAATTCAATACAAGTAATGGACAATGGAGTAGGGTTTTGATTGTTTAAGTGACACATATGGTTATATGTGAGTCTCTGTACTTTGTAAATTCAAAAATAGAGAACATATAAAGTTTAGTATTTGGATTGTTTAACATATGTGATTATTTATCTATAGAATGACTAGAGTAGTTTGAAGTGGAGTTAGGTGCTTTATTAATGACTTCCTATTTCAAAAATAGTAGTCCAATTGCACTGAAATTGATTTTTTGCTGACTTTGGAATGTTTTTTTGTACTTTTTTTAAGCAACTGTTGAGTAACATATATGGTTATATGTTTATAACATATAACATTGTAATGTTACATGTTATTGCGTAATATTATATGACGTTATATATTCTCATTTTGGTTGTTAATATATATCATTTGTTCTGGTCGTCACTTTATTCTGTGAATATATATGGTTATATATCCAATGTTGTACCCTATATCATGTTATCATATGGTTACATGTGGACTGCTTTAATATGATTATATGGTTATATATTCAGATCTATTAGACCGCTGCGCGGACCAATTCAATAAGATAAATTTAGTAATTTTACTAGTTTTCATGTATAAATGTATTAGTTTTATTAGTACATATAATTATATTTTAAGAAAATATGGTTTGTTCTCTGTATATGAGACACATATAATTATATATCCAATTATGTACCATGTATTATGCCATCATTCTTAATATATATTGTTATATATGATTTTTTTCTGTTATAGTGTATCATGAGACATATAACATTTAGATTTTCGTTTGACAGCCGATATCATGAAACATATATGGTAATATACGAATTCTTAAATCCTTTTTTTAACATATAAAGCTATATGTTTCCATTTGTTTAACTTTTTTCTTAAATGTGCAGAAATGACGAATTCAAACGAAATAGGAGTATGGTTTCATGAAGTTCCTAATCCAATTTATTGCAAATTGGAGTATCACCACAATGACACCGTGATAATGGAGTTTAGGATGAACTCCAACCTCAGAAGAGCCCTTCACATCAAATCTTTCTACCAAAGGTACCTAATTGTGTTGGAGGGGCACATTAGGATCGTTGAGCCTGACAAGACAGCCAAGAACATTAGATTTAGAATTTTAATTTGGTTAAAGTCTTTTGGTGTAATTTTTTTATCATGTTTTCATATTGCTATTCAGAAAACTCTGAATCCATTTTGTAGATCAATCGATCAAATTTATAACTATGTAGTTGAACAATAGCAGACCCTGAATCCATTTTTTATTTATTTTGAACACAGATGTTTTGATTGGCGGATGTAACTGTTTCAATGATTGTTACTAATTGTTAAAACTCGAACATGTATATACATGAACATATAATCATATATGTTACCATAACCATATATAACCATAGACAATTTTATATGAATTGGTCCGCGCAGCGGCCTAACAGATCTGAACATATAATGTTAAAACTTGAACATGTATATGCATGAACATATAACCATATATGTTACCATAACTATAGACAACCTTATATGAATTGGTCCGCGCAGCAGCCTAACAAATTTGAACATATAATGTTATCTGTGCACCGGCAGAGCAGATGAGATCTAGAATGGAGAGAGAGAGAGAGAGAGCTGTCAAAATTCAAAAAAAGCCGGCAAGGACATTTTTGTCTTGTATTAATTCCTTTTTGGCTTGACAATGGCCCAGTTTGGCAATACAAAAAATGAAAGAGAATAAAAATATATTTTTTAGTCTAAACCAAACAAGGCCCTTGTCTGAGTGGACCTAGTGGGTTACAAACTTGAGAGGTGGACTTGGTGGGTTACAAACATGCTATAGTGGACCTTAGACCAATTTTTTATTTAATCTATGATTCTGTTTCAAAATGTATACATCATATAGCTGATCATGTTCCTAGGCATTACTGCATTGTTACTTAGTCCAAACCCTTCAACGGCGATTGAGCAGCGGGGAGATGCGAAGAATGAATTCCAATTGAATTTACCAAACAGTCATAATGTTTAGGGTCCCCATGGTTTCAGTACTTTTTTGTTTTTGATAATGCTGGGTGTCTAGGGCCAGATTGCAGGCATCTTGGACTAATACCTACCCCACAACCGTTTCACACGTTTACGCATGAGGTGAGGTGGCCCCCAGAGTTGTTTGCAAGGAGAATTGAACTTGAGACCTTAGGATGGAGCAAACCCCTAAGTCCGAGGCCAATAACACTTGGCCAACTCCTTAGGGTCCATGGTTTCAGTACTTTTGGCTACTACTTGGCCAACCCCTTAGGGTCCATGGTTTCAGTACTTTTGGCTACTGAAATCGTAGAATATGCTTACACTGCATTAAGCCCTAAAGAAGAGACGTAACTGCACTTCTACTGAAAGCCTGATTGATCATCCATCACAAGTATGAGGAGATTCAAGAAATGATCTACTTATTTTATTTAACTTTTTCGGAGGCTAAGGTCTGCCATATAATCAGCAATCATTTTTCTTGAATCATATTGTATGGAAACTTTCTTTAGCCACGATGCTGTTTTTGAAGTAGTCTTTGATTGGTTATGGACATGCCCCTGCTATGGTAAGAGTAGAGGGTTAGTGATCTCATGCTGTTTTGTTTAGATGTTGTGGCATGATTTAGGGAGCACGTGACACCATGTATTGTTGCATATAATATTCCCCTTCTAGTAAAAATGGGATTAGAGTATTCACTATTCCAATGTTGAATATGGCTGAGTCGGCATTTTTTGGCCAAATTTGAAGGCCATATTTGCCGATTCAAAATGAACAGTTTCCCACAGCGACATTTGTGCGGCGCAGCCATCCTCTATTGAAGTATTTTTCCTAATGTGTACATCAAGGTGGGGTACCGTTCTCTTGGCTAGTGTTAGTTTCATTAGAATATATATCCATAAGAAGAGTTGCTTACTTATATATGAGAACTGTTCATGTATTGCACATTTTCTTATTTGGTCTTTCTGGATAGTGAGAAGCAAATGGAAATCCAAGCCTCTATTTTCTAGTGAAATTCCGACCTCTCTTATAGACACTTCATTAAAATCCCTCGGCACTTATCATGGCAGAGATAGACCTCGGCAACTGCAGCCAACGAGTGCAATAAGAGCGTGAGAGATAGGGTTTTATACTTCCACCAGAAGGTCCAGAACCAAATTCTGTTCCTGACCGACGTTAAGACTTGTCACCAAATTCCAGTCACCGGATCTCTCCTTCTCCACCACCAGACTTAGATGTTCCTATTGCTTTTCGGAAGGGTAAGAGATCCTGTACTCTACATCCTATTTCGAACTTTGTGTCCTATGATCATTTATCTCCTTCCTATCTCTCGTTTGTTGCTCTAGTTTGACCTCACCTAATCAGCCGAGGTAATTTAGGACATCGTGTGTGTTACCGTACCAGTAACTCTAGGGACACAAAAAGTACCCGAAGAATGTTGTATAAGAATTTGTTGTTGTTTCGTTTTTAGTTGAAGTGATTGGTGTTTTATTCTCGTTCTAGTTTGTTGAGGATAGACTTCTTCATGCTTGTACAATGCATAAGTTGTTTGATTTTTTGTTCCTTGGATGATCCGTTTATACGATCTGTAATGGCTTTTACTGCTTGATGGTAAATGTTTGTGATACGATAAGCCAAATTGGGTTCTTTTTTGCAGTATACTCTGCAATCATGGTCACTGTTTTATCTTCGGACGAATGCTGACAATTCAGTTACCTTGATGCACAGAACCTTGTTTGTTTATGTGTCCAATACTTCTGAGATTAGTTTGTGTCATTGCAGACGTATTTAATTTGCATCTCATATTTTCTTTTAAAAAACTGGACGTGCAGATTGAAAATGCCACGGATCAAATGGAAAGATATTAGGTGTTTAGCTAATGAGTACGGCTATCGCAAACCTCAATACCTTAAATACGAGATTAAGTACTTAAAGGAAAAGGTATCGGTCAATAAAATGGAAACATCCGTTAAAATGGCAGAGAGAAATGGAGAAGATATTGGCCAACTCCAAAGGCAGCTTACGTAAGAAAGTAGAAGTCAGGGATATGGGGGCTCATAAAAGGGATTATTATAAAAGTGTTAGGCAGCAGCTGAAGACGAGATTGTTTGGGTTGATGGTGGAGTTCAACTACAATACTACCATAGTTTTGACTTGTTCAGATGATGTGAAAGCGCTTGCCAAAGTGAGGGATTGGCTCGTTGCTGGTAAAATCATCCGGTACAAGCTAGGCAGTTCGAGAGGCTGGGATTTGCGAGGTTTGCAAGAAATGGCCAACAGTCTCAACATTGAGCTTCTGCCGGTGGATGAGAACGACCCTGTGAGACACCGCGCCGTGATGCAAATGACTACAAAGGGAAGGCCCTGAAGGATGACACAAACTTGGCCGTCTTTTGTTTCTCAATAGGTAATACAGTTCGATGCATAATCCAAAATGAACATACCGGAGATGTTTCCAATTCTTACTGTTTGTTCACAGAATGCTTTCTGCTACTGCCTATTTCCAATTGTAAATCTCTTTTTATGGGACTTGTGAATTGTGTGATGTCAAAAGTTCGTCCAAAAGCTCTTTTCCGAGAGTCAAAGTAGGAGAGATGGACGAAGGGTAGAGATTAGTATATCCAACCCATACTCTATTTTACCATTTTTTTTCTTCTGCATCTATATTTTGGAGGAAAATTGAGCTTCAACCCATACTCTATTTCTTCCTCCAAAATGGAGGACGCAATTTAGTACTCAAACTATGGAGAAAATATGGAGTGCGGGAGAAAAAAATAGAGGATTCTCCAAATTCACTTTATGAATATAAAATGCAAAAAGTAATACTACAGATTGGGATTGAGAGTGAACGAGGATGATGGTTGGAGGGAAATTGATGAAGTATTTGAAATAGAGATGAGATATAGAGATTTGTGTTTGGAATTGTATTAATAGTGAAATCGTCTTTATGATACAAAAATTATATTAATTCCATCATCTTTGGAGTTGTATGAATAGTGAAATCGTCTTTATGATACAAAAGTTATATCAATTCCATCATCTTAAAATAAGAAATAGAAGACGTTGGGTTGGGTTGGGTTGGGTTGGAGATGCTCATCTCCAATATACTATCCTATACAATTAATGGCGGATAAAGAATTTGTACTTAGCAGGGGGCCCGAATCATTTATAGTTCTATATTAGGAATAAAAAATTAGTATCCAAATATATTTGTACTACTTAGTTTTGAGAATGTGACGAAATCATGTGTATGTACGTAACCGTCATTCTATATTGTACCTACGTAACCGTCAATTCTATATTGTACATACGGCAAAAAATTGGTTGATAACCTGAAGTTTTAGGAGGTTTTTTCACACATAAATATGAACTATATGAATTTTTTTTTTCTCGAGAGAGACTTGTTAGGGCGATCCAATAGAAGTTTTTCACATTAACCTCAAAAACTAGTAACTTAAAATGGAATAAGTTGATTTTGCCTTTATTTGAAATTTTTTCATATTTTTTTAATTTTACGAAAAATTTTCGTGAATTATTGATTTATGTTGAGAAGAAAATTTGAAAAAATAAAAAAACACTTTTACCAAAGGGGAAAAAGGTGGGACCAAGTAAAAGGTCCAAAGTGTTACAGTATTATTAAAAAAAATCCCCTCGCCTGGCTGCTCAAATCACAACGAAGAAAGTAGCTTCAATCTGCTACGACGATCACCTTTCCATGTCAAACTCAATCAACACTCAAAACCAAACCCTAGACCCCCAACAAATGCCCGAACAGAACCCTAACCAGCACGACCAAGCAGCTCGACAATGGGAGACGATGGTTCGCGGTTGGATCTCTATGTTGCCCGAGGGCAAGACCGTGACCTCGAGTGAGGTCGAGGCTTGGATCAACTCCAACCTCTCTTTTTTACCCGACGAATTCAAGTCAATGCCTAGGCCAGAGCTCTATGAGTGGTTCAATTCTATCGCGAATAGCATGAGAGTGTCCAATGAGGTACTAGTTTGATGTATTTAGGCCCTTTATTTTCGCTGCCTTTTCTGTCACTGTTTTTTGGTTGTTTTCCGTCTTTAAGTTCTTTCCGTAGTGCTTACATTTTTTTTTTTATTCATCTTGTTGGGGAAAATGCTTGATTTCAGAAAATTTGACGAAAAGGTAAACAAAAATCACTAAACATCCTCTCTTTTTTCACGGGACACTAAACATCCACTGTTTTTTGACAAAAGTTGATTTAGCCCGAAGGAACCTTAGCTTCCTGACTCAGAAGATATCGATCATTTGCATTTTGCATATGAGGGCTGGCTCAATGTTTTGGATGTATACAATGTTTCTCAGAAATTCTTTACGAAGGCTTTTTTATGGGTAAAAACTTATACTGTTCAATGTGTTCATAGTATAGTTTGTGAATTGGTTTGAAGGATTGTTTATCAGAGAAAATGAAACTTTAAAGTGAGAAAAGCATTTTCCATTGTGAAACTATGCCCCCGCTCGAATGCTTATACGGATACTGGTGTTGTTCTCATTTGATGCACGGGAAGACATAAACTGATGACATGCAGAGGTCAAGATCGAATTAAATGGGATTTCGAAAAACTCATGATGAAAACGATATGGGGATGGTAAACCAAAGGCAATATTCACAAAATCAATAGCAGTTCTGAATATTTAACTTCTACATGTAGGATTTATTGTTGTAAGAATCGATTTGAAGGGGTGGGAATATGGTGAAATTTCGTGCCTCAATTTGCACACAAATTCCTTGCTTCTGTATCTGATTATTCGTAGAAAATCAAGAAAAATAAAATATGCTTGAATTGTTAGATTAGAATACCTAACTATACACAGAAGCTACACTCAGTTAGTTTGGATAGCAGTTATGTGTACTGACCATGAATGATTTCAATGATTCGTCTCCCATTTCTCACAATCAAAATAACTCATTTTCTTAAGCTTGTAACACAATTGCTTGTGGAGAGGAGACGCGTGTGACAATAATGAGATGTGGTGATTTCTTTATCACTTTTCAGATTCAAATATGCGTGAGAGTTGTTGTGAGGAGACAACTTGGGTGTGATGATTGCGTAGTTGCCAATTTTTCATTAATGGAAACTTCCATTGGGCTTGGAGTTACTAAGGTTGCATTCTTGTGAACTTTTTTGTCCATAACTTTTTTCGCTGTTTTTTACTTTTTGTTTAGCTTTTCATTTTAATTTTTAGAATAATCATTCTTCTTGATGAGAGAAATCGGAAATGTATAAAAATCTGGACCGATGTTAAAAAAAGTTCATATAATACGACTCTTTAGACAAATAAACAATTTGATATTTTTTTCGTCTTTAGTGAACTTTTTTTTTTTTTTTTGCTTTTGGTCACAATTTTTTACTTTTTAGACTCCTCTTGTCGTGACAGATGATTAATCCAAAAAGATCAGGCAACTTATTCAACAAAAATTTAGAAAAGACGAACAAAACACACAAAACGAAAAAGGAAAAAAAGCTCACAAGAATGCAACCTAATTTACCCTTCACTCCCAACTAATATTGAGATGCCACATAACACTTTTGCAGATTGGAAAATTAAAAATCAAGAAAATTTTGAATGGAGGATTGGAGGCCACTAAGCATGCAATAATTATGTAGTATTCTATTGCTACAATTCATAATATTTGACATGATTTTAATTTTGTAGTTTTAGTGGATTGAGACAGCATGGTATAACTCGCGAGATAGGGAGACAACTGGGAATCATATGACATAAAGAGTATCTTTGTAATTTATTACACAAAATTTGGAAGCCACTGTAGTAATTTATTTAGTCAGTTATGGATATCAAATTGTAAGGGAAATGTAGGTTCTATATTTCCTTTATGACTATATCCTAAACTTTGAAGAAAGTGAATGTAGTTCTTTCTTTTTCGAAGGCAGGGCAAGTAAAGTTAAGGCCTCAATAACTCTTAACTTAGCCTTGTTGTGCATGTGAAACAATGTAGATTAAGACAATGTAAATTAAGACAGGACAGGAGGTAGAGGTATTGAACATGTTGTCTAGTGATATGAATATGAAGAAATTACGAACTTTGCAATGCGTCCACAACTGTTTTGAACTCTTTTTGATATTCATTCTTCTGACGGTTTATGCCTTAGTAGTAGGATCCTTCTAAAATGGTTGTGCTCCCTAGATGGGAGCTTGACGGGAGCTCGCTCCTAACTAAGATGGGAGCTTATTGGGCCTTTAAGGCAGTTTTTATCTTACTTTTAAGGGAGTTATGCCATTGTAGAAATAAGAATATGAAAATCATATTAGTCAAGAAGTTTTGCAAATTGAAAATATCTAACTTCCGTTGCCCTTTAAGATTGAGAAGATTCTCAATAAGTATCACTTTTCCTTCAACGGTTAAGTATTTAAAGATATTTTATATACACATTTGTATATAATCTATATACGCTCCTTAGGCGCTCCCAACCTTAGAAGCTTCTAGGTGCCTCCGCTCCCTCACCCACGCTCCCACTTCGTGCTACAAAGGTTTATTCACAGGAACACCCTTTTTTTTGGACTTGCATTTTCACGAGGATCTGTTAATTCATTTTTCTGCAAGAAACAGTGGTAATTGGAAGGGGTCCTCTTTAATATGGCAGGATAAAGATTCTATTCGGCTTGATCCTAATCATGCTCGATTTCAACGCACTGACCAATGGATGCCAGTTTATTCCTGGTTAGAGACATTAGATACAGATGAGCTGATAAAGTCAGATGACATTATAGATTGGCTGGCGGCAAACCCAGAGGTCAAAGAGCAGCTTTACTCCAGGCATTCCCGTTACCATTTGATGCACTACATCAAGAAATGCCATATTAAAATACTGAAGAGAAAAGAGAAGAAGAAGGTATGACATTTTTGCCCTGTTGACCTTGTTAAATTATTGTACTCGTGGTCTCTAAGGTGTGGACTTCACCATGGAATCTGTGCATCTTTTTGTGCTCTTGGTTCAGCCTTTGTGATTGGTGACTGCGGTCCGTTACTTTTTTGTCAGTGGAAAATTGCACTTGAATGTTGTTTACTGATAGGGTTTATACTGAATAAGTAGAGCTTATGCTTTCTTGAACAGGGGTTGCAGCCTACAATCAAATCAAATTTTATGAAGGCTCGCAAAACTGGGGCTTCAAAACTATCAGTACCTCTTCCATGTATGACTCATTTATATTGCTATTGCATTTCCCTTCCAATATGCAGGGTATTTTATTCACAATGCATGTATGAGTTTATTCATGTACATGCACATACAGGGGTACTTCGATTACAAGTTTATATGGGATAATCTGAGCTTGAGCAAAGCAAGTGGCTAAGATAATATCCAGATGCATAGTTGTATGCTTCTGGGACGTTACTTTAGGGAAGAGAAGGGAATCTAGGTCTCTGCTTATGAAATGGATTGCAAAAGAGTCAAACTGTCAAACTGGTACGGCAACTTCTTGCCCAACATTTGTTTATCGTATACCTGAACCAGTTCAGGTTCTCGTTAGTGTTTTACTGATGCTCCAGGCCATGGTAGTCAATCTCAGTTTTTTTGAGACTTAAATTTATTCTTTACAGTGGTGCTACCACATCAAATGGTGTCAATAATCTATAGCGCCAAAGTTTGAAATGCTTTTATAAAGAAGTTAAATGGGTGTTGCTAATGCCAAAACTGTTTTATTAATCTTAAAAATTGTAATGCACTATAATTTTTGGCATTATCATTTCGCAGTTAAATATGTTGACTAGGACAATATAGAATGAACTTAATTAGTACGGACACAGGACGGCTTGTATCAGAGACCTGAAAATGTACCAGATGATTTACTGCGGATGTTGCACGAAAGTCCAAACATGCCTTCCTGTCTCATATCTCTCTTTGGTCGTTACTATAACAGCCTAAAGGCGTTACTTTCTTCTGCTTTCGCTATCAGTTCTCTCACGCTCTCTTCAATTTCTCGAAGGGTATTTATACTATTCTAGAACATTTCGTAGCCAGAACTTAGTGATGATGATAAAGACAATACCAACATGAAATTTTAACCAAAACAAATTCGTCTTTGGCATCAGTTAGCATGACCACTGCCTATTTGTCGAGCTTATATTGGTGATCACATTATCTTCATTGCTATTGTTGTTCGATCTAGCATGTGGGCTTTTCTATGTCATCATTTATTTCGAAGTGCCATTCAATGTTGCCTTGGGATGTGCTTGTATTATTTCCCACTCTTCCTCCTCCTGTATAGTATTAGCCCCTGTAGCGGCGTTCCATATTTTTCTTAATTAAGTATTACTTTCAGTTAGTCGGTTCATTAGTTTTGATTGGTGGTTGGGTACTATATCGATTGGTATGCTCATCTGAATTTAATTGACTGAAGACAAAACCATGCGAGTTAAGTTTGTTGGATGTCTAAACGATTTCGCGACTTTATAATGACTTTCCTTGTTTGCCATTTGGGCATGGATGATTGCTATCTTAACTACATGTTGAGGAATGGATTCAGACCTTATTGGTTCTCCAATAGGAGTCGCACTCTAGATAGATCGTTGGTGGCATAACTCCACATAACTCCAGATCTTGGAACCTATTGACAACCCATTTGAGATCTGACGTTAATAACTTGGACAGATCTTATAGTTTCACAGGTTGTTAAGAGTCCATTTGCCCTTAAAACCTATTCGTAGGATGCAAAATGTTTGCTCTGTATGTTAGTATTAGGTTATAGACATTAATGCAAATGTGAGCTCCGTATTTTGTTATCAGGTCATAGAAATTAGGTCAAGAAATGTAGCACTGCAACTTTTGAATTCCTCTACAATCGCATATGGTTCCTCTTTTATTACAAATGCATTGCTTGGGTAACCCCAAACAGCACGCACTTCCCAATATTGCAGTCCGGCTTGAATATGGTAGGGTATATGGCATCTTCAAATCATGTTCTGGGTCTCTGAAGTTTGTGGTTTGACATACTGTTTTGTTTGCTCAGTTTTTCTGCCTTGCTACATTGGTTAAGCTTAAGATTTGTTAATTATCCAAACAATTTGCTCATTCTCTCAAGTCACTTTGCAGGCACTACTATAAACAATCTGCCTAAAGACAGTGAGTTATATGCAGCAAAACGCAATGAAGCTTTTCGCAAATACGAGCTGTGAGTCAACATTAGATATCTCTCTATATTCTTCCTCGAATATAACTCTCTCTTTGGAGTTTGCTAATTGCTTTTAAAACCGAATCCTTTGTTTTGACCTTTTTATTTTAGTTTGCTAGAGTTGGAGAAGCAGCTTTCCACCATCGTCCCAAACCGCGAAAACGTTTAAGGAGTCCTGATACTTTCTTTGTGGATGTAAAGCCCCTGATTTTGAAGAATCCATTGTCAGATGTTTCTCATTAATGAGATTTGTAAATGACGGGCATTTAAATATTTATGTTTTCCTCAAAAAAAAAAAAATTGTATGTGAATCCCAAGGACATCTATTTTGGTGCAAGCCAAGTACAAATTAGCTGATACTCCTCTACTACCATTATGTAAAGAAGGCATAAAGTTGAATGTAAATGTTTTGGAGGAGACTCTAGTTGATGTACATAGTTCTCCCTCAGAGAGAGAGTTAGCAAGAAGATGGAAAGCAAGCCAAGCCACGGACCATGTGGAATTAACGTGACACTACTACAAGGAAAAGGAAGTGATTTGTCATGTAGAAGAAAAAACATCCGTGTCCTACGAGATCAAGCAGATGTATTAATCAAGGTTTCGAATCACGTACCATACTAGCCAGTACGTGTTGGTATTGATAAAATCTGGTACACTACACTTTTAATTTCGTTCTGGTTAAGTATAGTCAATATTGACAAAACCATATTACTTTTAGATTTATTTTTCTCTTCCAGTACCGGGAAAAAATTGGACTACGGTCAAATACCAGACGTTAGCGGACTACCTCTAAATTTATTTTTTACATAAATGTGTATACTATTATGCTAAATTCTTTAGGAAATTAATTTTGGCACTCTATTTTTAGCTATTGACACTTCATTTTTTGTCTTTTTTTCCATTTAAAATTACAATAATACCTTTTTAAAGTGGATGAACACTAACAAAATAAGGGCTAATTTGATAATTTCACAAAGGATAAGGACAAAGTGGAGTGTGAATGACTACATGTGGAGTGCCAAAATCACTTTTCAATTTTTTGATGTAGGAAAATAAAAATAATAGCGATAAATCTGAAACGGTATCTGGTATTTCACCGGTACCAATATGTACCATGCTAGTAGGAAAATCGATACCCTTGCAGCCTTGCCGGTATGAAATTGAAAACCTTAGTGTTAGTGCTCTGATGGTACCCACATATTTGCTTGGAGTTGGCCATTAAGTATGGGGAGGTTCGTTCACTCATTTTGACACCTCACCTTTTCGGGTTTCACTGTGCTATTTTGAACCGTTGATCTTGTTTAAATGAGTAAAATAGAGGGCCCTGCAAAATTCAAGTCATTTTGATATCGGTAAGGACTTGATCCAAACAGTTTTGCAAACACCAGTTTCTGTAAAACTGTTTGAATTAGGCACTTACGGATATGAAAACTCATTTTGACACCTCACCCTTTCGGGTTTCACTGTGCTATTCTGAACTGTTGATCTTGTTTAAATGAGTAAAATAGAGGGCCCTGCAAAAATTCAAGTCATTTTGATATCGGTAAGGACTTGATCCAAACAGTTTTGCAAACACCAGTTTCTGTAAAACTGTTTGAATTAGGCACTTCCGGATATGAAAATAAGCTGAATCTTTGCAGGGCCCCCTATTTTACTAATTTAAACACGATCAACGGTTCGGATCATCACAATGAGATCCAAAACAAACACGGGTGTCAAAAAGAGTGTTAAAATGGGTGTGAGCGGAACCGGTCCAGTAACTATACATGTGATCACACATGTGCAGCGTGGATGGTAATTAACGCGAAGTTATTGGGTGCTCTTAGAGCGTCTTCAAATAGCAAATTTCTCCACAAAATATAGATTTGGTCATATATGGGGCAAGTTGAGGAGCCATGTGTTTGTCAAAATGCCCGAGTCCTGATCTTCTCCCTCACCTATTACGGCGACGCCCTCCTCTTCGTGGAACTTCCGGATTTGATCTTCAAATTTCCAGCGGATAAAAAAAACCCTTTCAAATTTCCATAGTTCCTTGTACGGTTCCCAACTTACCTTGCACTCCAGTCGTCCCTTCCATTTCGCTAAGCACTCATGACGCGCGAGGAGCGTAAAATTTTTCCGCAGAATCCGATCGGCTATTATGTAAAATTCTTCTCCTTCTTTTATGCAAAGCAAACACTCCTAATAAAAGTGAAAATTCTTCAACTTCCCTTCTCTTTCCTGCCGCTACAAAACTATTTTAGTAGTGTTCACGTCTCCATCTGAAACTCCCAAGAAGATACTACATACTAAGAAGATTTCAAGAGAGGGAGAGAGAGAGCGCGCTGCGCGTGCGCAGAGGAGAGAGAAGTCACTCGTAATCTAATTTCGAGCCGGCCTCGATTTCCTCCGGTCATGCACGATGTCATGGTCTCTCTCCCTCTCTCTCTCTCTATTTGTCACACGCATGCGAATATCAATTTGACTTTGAGATATCCGCGACAGCACAAAGTACCAGTCTGGCACCATTTTTTTTTTTTTTGTTTTAAATTTGTCCGTATCATCAAATCCGTATTGTGTTATATCCTTGTCTCGTATCCATATCAATGCTTTTCATAAATTTTAAGTCAACCTATGATATCTTTGAGAATCTTTACGGCACCATCCAAATTAAACTACAAAAAGCCCCACAGGCATCTCAGAGTTATGAGTGGGGAAGAGAGTTGAGAAACGAAAAAAAATGGAAAATCATAAGCTTCTTCTAAACATTTTTTTCGCTTTGTTAGTTGTTTTCGGCTCGAATTTGGTTTCCAGTGACGATACTATAACGCCCGATGAAGTCGACGACCAGCCGCTTTCGAAAATTGCAATCGAGAAAACCGTTTTTGCGCTCCGTGATTCGTCCTCCGTTAGTGTTCACCCGCTTGTGCTTGGCTTGAAGGTAACAATGCTGTGACTTTGTATCGTGAATTCTGGAATATGATCTTCACGGTGACATTGTCACAATCATGTTTTTGGCATTGTTGTTATTTGTGTTCAAACCTAGCTAAGAAGCACGGACACTTTAAGAAGGTGGAGTGGAGTGTCCGTGTCGGAGACACTTTTCAAGCACTCTTGGACACGTGTCCAATACTCTTTCTTTTGTGTCTATGAGACTATGACTAAGATAAAAAGTTTGCCACTTCGAAGAATTTACTAAATGTGATTACCAAAATTGTAATTTGGCATGTTGTTGTCTTAAACTTGTTGAAAACATAGTATTCTTATGACTAATCATTTATAAACTTCAGTTAAAATATGTAGAGAAACACAAAGGCAACGTTTTAAGAATTCTTCTGTCCATCTAAATATCTCACATTATTTATCCAAAATTGGCCTAGGCATTAGGCGGCGCCCGAACGCCTCAACTAGGAACCTAGGCATCGAGTTAGGTGCTGGAACGATTAGCCGGCCGTTAGGTGCTAGGCGGGATTAGGCAGCGACTAGTTAACTAGGGGAGATTAATCGAGATAAAATAGGTGATTTTTCAAATTTAAGTGGTTAGTTGTTGCGGTAATATTCGGCAAGGGTTGTTGGAGGGACATGGAGAAGAAGATCAGTGATTCACTAGTAATTTCGTACTACTTAAGATAATAAAAATGAAATATTAAAGGCTTCGACCCGGTCCAAGTGATTTTTAGGAACCAAACATCAAAGAATTTTTTTTAAAAAATTGAAGAGAATTGTAAATTTTAAAATTTGAAGAGAATTGAAAATAGTAATAAAGAGGAAAGTAAGAGGAGAAGTTGAGAAAAAATTGAAGAGAAATGAAATTTGTTCCTCCATTTTTTAGGAACCAAACAAACATCAAAGAATTTTTTAAAAACTTCCTATTCCTTTCCGTTTCTTTTGCCCATGTTGTCTCTCACTGTAGTAGTGATTTTTAACTTGAGTAGTACTCCAATTTCACTACTCAATTTCTTTGTGGGGTGACCGATGTACAGGGCGAGGATACTCAATGGGTTGATGTGCATTTGGTACACTCGGAACCATCGGAGAGTGATTGGGTTGGTGTCTTTTCGCCTGCCAAGATCAAGTAATGTTCATCTCTAACCCGCTATATGCTCCCTTTCTTTTTCGGACACCTAATCAACTGTGAGGAAGTCAAGCCAGTCAGTAGGCTTTTGGGTTTGGTAGGAGTGAGTTTTATCAACTCTGCTAAAGCTTAGGGCTGTAAATTAGCCGAGCCGAGCTGACCTTTGCAAGATTCAAGCTTGTCTCGTTCAAAACTAGTAGAGCTCAAGCTCGGCTGGTTCAGTACCCAAGTATTCAAACTCAGTTCAATTATTACACCAGCCTCTACAAACGAGCCGAACTCTTGTAAACGAACCCTGTTCAACTAATGAGCTTAAAACTCGAGCTCGAGCTCAACTCGTTTGATAACTAGCCGGCTCTATAAGAAGCCGAGCCTCGAACTGCTTGCGAACATCTCGATTAGTTTGCAGCACTAACTAAGCTGAAGAAATCAGTAACTTTTTCACTTTTCTCTTCAACAGATACAATTATATTTTTTTTCTATGACAAATCATCCCATCGTTAACTTCACGACTCTTCGGTTGAATATAGTAACTAAAGATGTGATTTATTGTGTCAGCTCATCAAGTTGTTTCGAAGTTCGTGATCTCGCCCCACATATATGCTCGGCCCCCATAAAGGTTTGCGTTTTTTTTTTGGCCCATAGCAGGATATAATGGATCATGAGTTATTTTGTTTCAGCTTCTGTCAATTTTTAGATTCTTTTAGATGGCCTAAGATGTCTTTGTTACAGTACAAATATGCAAATTTCTCCAACTTCGGGTATACAAAAACGGGCAAAGCTTCTCTGACGTTCCAGTTGATCAATCAGCGGGCAGACTTCTCATTTGCATTATTTACAGGCGGGTTGTCGAATGTGTGTTCAAATGACCGTTTCTGCTGTTTTTTCTGCTCGGGTGATCTTTTCTTTGTGGACTAATATAAAAACTGGTGGTGCAGCCAAAATTGTTGGCAGTTTCAAATAACATATCGTTTGCAAATCCTAAAGCGCCCCTTTACCCGCGCCTTGCCCTGGGAAAGTCTTGGAATGAAGTAAGTTTATCTTGGTTGTTTTTCACTGTACTTTCTTTCAAGAACATCATTGGCTTCACTCGCTAGCATGCTGAGCTTGACAATGAGAAGTTACCTAAATGGATCTTCTTTTCTTTTCAACTTCTGGGATGTACATTTTGCATTAAAGCAAGCAGATTTTTCCTATAAAATACAAGGCAAATTCTGGGCCTTTTGGGGGGTATGGAGGACATCACTTGGAGGAAAGAAAACAGGTTTCTTGGCAAAATGACCTTCTCTGTCATCGCTTGCCTACAGACCAAAGGACGGGAATTCATAGAGAGACAGAACTTAGCGTTCGGGGCTTAAAATATTGCTCCAGGATGAGTGGAAAAATTGCCCTGATCTATCTTTGTTCTCATCAAACTAAGTTTCTTTTATCCCCAGTTCTGTTATATTTTACATGCCTATTCTTGTACATTTGACTTCCTTGTAAACCAAGAGATCTAGCCTCCAGTTTTGACAAAAGAGCATGCTGATGGTGTTTCTCTCAAGTTCAGGAAAATGACGTCTTCGGGATCCGGCCACTTGAATCTGTGTTCCTTTCTGTACTTAATCTTCGTACTTTCAAAGATTTTTTTTTTAATGTAATTGGTAAGCATCCTAAAATTGCTGAACCCATATATTCGCGCGATGTCCTCCGTGATGCATTTCTTCTGTCTTACTTGGACTTTGTTTGTAAATCCAAGCTCTGTTCTCAATGTCCTCCTTTCCTTGATTTGCAGATGACAGTAACATGGACAAGTGGCTATAACATAGACGAAGCCGTCCCTTTTGTCGAGTGGGGTTTTAAAGGAGATCTTCAAAGTCGCTCACCAGCTGCTACATTGACATTTAACCAGATGAGCATGTGTGGTATGAGTCAGTTTATCCGCTTATGGTATTGATGTGAGATTTTGTATACTATGACTGCGATGTAACCATCTCACGCTTTATCTAATTGAACATAATATTCCCTAATACCATTCAAGTTTATGTTAGACTTTTGAGTAACACGGAGAAATCTGTATATAGTTCAAATTTATAGTATTGTTTCTTTGGTACTGATTAGTTATAGGAAAGTTTCTATACATTTCTTTTAGGACTTTTTAGTAGCTCTAGTCCTCTCTCTCTCTCTCTCTCTCTCTCTCTCTCTCTCTCTCTCTCTCTCTCTCTCTCTCTCTCTCTCTCTCTCCATATATATATATATATATATGTGTGTGTGTGTGTGTGTGTGATCCTATGTAACACATTTTATGGCCTTCCACTTATGAGTCATGACAAACATACCACATATTAAGAATATGCTCTCTCTATATCTCCACCATGTTAGTTTGATATTCGTTATCAAACTTTTATGTCAAATTTTTTTAAGGGTTGTTTCGTTTTGTTGATGGAAGGTTTGTTTCTTACTGAAATCGTCATTCAAGGAACATATCCTAGTCTCATCTTCTGACCGGTTGTCTCGTATATTTTCTTCTGGTGGTATCATAAACCAAGAAGCTATGGGA
The DNA here is from genome assembly GCF_030253575.1 of Rhododendron vialii. Taxonomy (NCBI): domain Eukaryota; kingdom Viridiplantae; phylum Streptophyta; class Magnoliopsida; order Ericales; family Ericaceae; genus Rhododendron; species Rhododendron vialii. The sequence goes on along the minus strand of NC_080564.1, from coordinate 29,974,191 downwards.
ATACCTATGACTTCAAATCTTAAACCTCTCTTCGCTAAGAAGTCTCTGAATTTGCTCGATGGATCTTCATTACCTTCTCTGGACATTTTTTTCCACGGAAAATCCAAGCTATGATTTGAATCAGTGATCGTGCATTGTTAGTTTGGTGTTCATTTCTTTTCCGATCTGCTTGACTGCTTGTTTCTAACTAGAGCTTTACGTTGACATTAATCACTTTGCTGAGTGACATTTTATGTTTTCTTTTTGTGCATTGCACAAACTTTGTGTTTGCCTGTGGCATTATAGAGTTTCATTATTGCCCTGCAGGCTCACCTGCACGGACCGTTGGCTGGCGGGATCCTGGTTTCTTTCACACCAGTTTCTTGACCGGCTTGTGGCCAAACTCCATGTGTGTATCTCAAAGAACTTCTTCCTCTAGAATAAACATGTTTTACAATTTTACTCATACTTGATAGTTTCTGACATTGTGATGAAAAATCTTCCAGGTATACTTACAGGATGGGTCATCTATTATCTGATGGTTCATATGCCTGGAGCAAGATGTATTCATTCAAATCGTCCCCATATCCAGGCCAAGACTCGTTACAGCGCGTTGTCATATTCGGTGACATGGGAACGGTAATGAACCCTCTTAGATCTTCATAAGAAATTATTGTTGATGATTAGGTAACTCAACCGGTCAATCCCTTGCCAGCTCAAAATAGACCAGAAAGAAAAATGATTGACTGGGTTAGCTTAACGTGAGAAATTTATGCATGAGGTGAATACATTATGCTTCAACCTAGTAAACATTTGATGCCCGTTACATGACAAGTGAATGCCGTGTTGCGTTTATCCTTAATGACACAGTTATGTACTCTAAACTTTCAGCTTGTGGAAAAAACATTACGTGACTAAGCCCGGTCAACACTAGAAAGAATGGTTTAAATCAGAGTGTTGTTATGGGCACTCGGCTAGTCTTAGGACTTGGGAGAACTCAATTTAGGTCTCTCTAGCTTGCATGCAGAATATTCCCAATGGTCTTTTTACTATGCTATTCAGGTATATGTGTTTTGTCTTTCATAGCTCGTAATTAATTTCGCCTTTCAGGGGCAGCGTGATGGATCAAATGAGTATAATTATAACCAACCAGGTGCGCTTAATACTACAGACCAACTCATCAAGGACTTAAAGGACATTGACATAATTTTCCACATCGGAGATATTACGTACGCAAAGGGATACATCTCACAGTGGGACCTATTCACATCACAGGTGGAACCCCTTGCATCAACTGTACCATATATGCTTGCAAGGTTAGTGTATGGATTTAGTACTACCTATACATTCAATGTTCATCATGTCATCTCATGAGTTCTTAGCGACATCTCTACCTTGATGTTTGTCGCAGTGGCAATCACGAGCGTGATTGGCCAGACACAGGATCCTTTTATCAAACTAGAGCCTCAGGTGGGGAATGTGGCGTGCTAGCTGAGACTATGTTCTATGTTCCTGCAGAGAATAGAGCTAAGTACTGGTAAGTATATTGATTCTTTTCAAGTGTCTTTTTTTTTGGAAAATCTTATCAAGTATCTTTTGGTTACACCTTTTGAGGGAAGGAATCAAGGAAGTATCATGTATTATCTAAGTATTGACAAGTGTAATCAGTTCTTCAAAGATGGTTTTACTAATTATAGATTTGGGAAAGGTTAGAAAACACTACTAGCGTAGGCCTTGACGAACTTTAAGTGGAGTTGGCAAAAGCTTATACACTATATAGATGTGAATATATGATTTTAACAACAATTGATGGGGTATGGGCGAGGAGGACTGGAGAGGTACCTTTGGCAATATATGCAAAAAGTGGCTGCCCTCATGAAGTTTTACAATTGAAACAGCGGCCCCTATACCTCCAAATATTGACTAACTCAAAGGGATGTTATGCTGTAGAACGATGTCCCCAAATCAGAGCCGAAAGGCATCAAAGAGGGTAGGCCTAGGGATCCTATTAATAGATGTGCTCATTTTCTTGCTTTGTTCATTCCAAATCCAGAGTAAGCACAACATATATGATTTTAACATTGTCGTAATTAAATGGATAACTTGTGCATATCTCCTCGTCTCCATACTGTACAACAACAACAAAACCCATGTAGTCTCCAATCATTGGGGGTATGGGTGGGGGAGGATTAGGGACAGACCTAACCTTTGGCAATATGCATAAAGTGGCTGCTCTCAAAGTACCACTAAAACAGTGGCCGCCCTATACCTGTTTTGCTATGGAACCATGCTCCCAAATCAAAGCCAAATGACATCAGAGAGGGTTGGCCTAGAGACCAATTCAATTTATGTGCACATTACCATGCTTCCTTCATTGATATTCCATAGCACCGGTATGCACAATTCCTCGTCTCCGTACTATAAGAAGAAGAAATGGAACTTTTGCTTTTAGCATTAGAGCCTTGGGATGGCAACAGTTCGGTTCAATTTGGGTATTGGCAAAAGCAAAAGCAAAAGCAAAACCGAAACTTATAACTTAGATCAAAACGGTAACAAAAACTGGCGGTTTTCTTTCTTTTCTTTTTTAATGTGATAAGTAGTGGCAGTTTTCATTTTATCTAAACCATCGGTTACCAGTTTGGTTCAGTTTTTCACCGAAACCGGTGGTCAACATTTTTAACCACCCAACCTTAATCAACAACATGAAAGGGGCAGAAAAAAATCCAAAACAATTTAAAAAAAATAACAAGTGCAGTTAACACAAATTGAATCTGTCTTCCAAATGCAAAGACAAAATCACCATAGAGTTCATAACAAAATCAATATGAAGTTTCGTCTTCCAAATACAAAGACAAGAAGAGAGTGAATCCATAGAGTTTAAAGACGCTAAATAAAATATCCAACAAAATACATCAAATTTTAGTAAGCTGGATTTGTAATCTTATGATTGTTGACTTTTAGCCAAAGATTGCCTGAATCTACATAGAAATATAGAGCAACACCAGGATCAAAGATCTTCAACTGGAATCATAGAAGCTAATGCAACTTGGAGAAACTGCTCCTCTAGAATTCATGATAGCACTAGTTGACATGTTTACGTCCATAATGCCATAAACCTCCATTTCGTCACATTTTAAACCTCCATTTCGTCACATTTTAAGTGTCCACTTGATTAATTGTTTTTTACCTATTTCAATCATTTCAGTTTTCCTCAGATCGAACCTTTTTTGTCAGTACGATTTCAATCTTGTCACTTCATTGGCCGTACTTCCATAATCTGTATCTTTGCAAGTCCATTTTCAGATGTTTCTTATGAAGCTGTAAATATGGAATTAACAGGTACTCAACAGATTATGGCATGTTTCACTTCTGCATAGCCGATAGTGAGCATGACTGGAGGGAGGGTTCTGAACAGTACAAGTTCATTGAGAGTTGCCTTGCATCAGCAGATAGGCAAAAACAGCCGTGGTTGATCTTTGCTGCTCACCGTGTTCTTGGTTATTCTTCTGACAAGAAGTATAGCTTGTGTGAGGGTTCGTTTGAAGAGCCCATGGGAAGGGAAAGCTTGCAGAAGCTCTGGCAGAAGTACAAGGTGGATATAGCATTTTACGGCCATGTTCATAACTACGAAAGAACTTGCCCCATTTACCAGGTATTAAATCATTTTCTTGTTTGAATTTGAATCTTCTACGGGAGGGTAAAGTAAAACCTGAACCTTTAAACAAATTGAAAAGAAACTGCACCTACATCACCTCTTAAAATGTTGAGGTCCATAGGGACTAATGTGGTTTCTTCTCAGATCACTGATTTTCTATGCATATGAGGTGGTAACATCTCAAGTACATCGCAATGCCCCTTTTGAGGCCTCAAACTGTGAGTCTCTTACTCCTAACCTCCAACACAGTCGCATTAGGAAGCACCCCCGAATCCAATACTACTAGGCACTAGACATATGGAAGGCACTTGGCATATGGACCTTTATCTAGTCCAAGTACATGAATCACATCCGTTTTTTTGTTGTTGTTGGTTGAGTATAGAATCACAGTTTCTAATTATGAATTGATGTAGATGCATATACTTTCTCATATTTTGTGTATGTGCTGCTCTTGGCACAGAATCATCAATGGCTACATCTGGCATTGCTTATGACAAGCCTTTTAACATTGCGTTAAGGCTGTATTTCGATCGAGGATTTGGTCAAGGGCTAAGAAAAAGGAAAGAGAAAAGTTAAAAGGATTGCAATGGTTTCATCTTTCATCTTTTCGATTTCCTATCTTTTATCAAATCCTTAATCCGAATAAAGCCAAGAGTAATGTACACTTGCGTATCTAGCTAGCTCTTGTAGCACAACTCCGTAATTATTGATTTTATCCTCTCTATTATCACCTTGTGTTTATGTTGTGGCGTAGAACATATGCGTGAACAAAGAAAAAACGCACTACTCTGGCACCGTGAAGGGAACTATTCACGTTGTCGTAGGAGGAGCAGGAAGGGTTTTGTCGCATTTCGCCGAAGTCCCTCCCCTTTGGAGCCTCTACAGAGATTATGACTTTGGATTTGTGAAGTTGACAGCATTTAACCACTCGTCTCTTCTGTTGGAGTACAAGAAGAGCAGAGACGGAAAGGTCTACGATAAATTCACCATCACGAGGAGCTACCGAGATGTTCTAGTCTGCGTCCACGACGGCTGTGAAGCTACCACTTTAGCATTTTGAGCCCATTTTTTTAGCATTCGTTGGAGGAAGCCACTGTATGATTATGGCAGCATAATAAGCTATTTTTGCAGTTCTGCCATAAGGTATTGTTTGGTACTGAGAGTTTGTGAATCTTGATAAACACTGATGCTCAGGAAAAGAAATGTCTGTTTTTTTCTCACAAAATTTTTATCCTCGTTTTACTATTGTAAATCAATAGCTATGCAGATATTAAACAACCATTTGACCTTATTCAAACTATGTGCTACTGACCTCAGCTTCAACTTTCAATCTGAGGAAAACAAAAGTAACCTTGGGAATTTAAAAGAAAGGGAATGATTTTTGCACTCTCCAAATTGTTAACCGCGCTCCCTCCTCCGTCGATGTTCGTCTTGTTTTTCACATTCCTCTTGGAAAACGAACATCAATAGAGGAGGGAGAGTGAAAATCAAGACGAACGTCGACGGAGGAGGGAGCGCAGCTAACAATTTGGAGAGCGTGAAAATCACTCTCATAAAAGAAAAAATTAATGTAACAACTGGAATGATTTAAAGAATAAGAGAAGAGTGTTTCATTCAAGGTCAAAAGAATGTCCGATCAATCGTATCTTCTGAAAGTAGTACTTACTCAAGGAGACGAATAAAATGAGCATTTAGAACATTTTGAGGCCACGAAATGAAGGGCAGATCAATATGTCCCATTCACTAAAACATACGCTGCCGGCTGCATATATGCATAATTGTCTATATCTTAGTATTTATTTAGTATTTAGCAGGCCTTATTTCTTTATTTGAAACATCACATGGTGGGGGGTTTCCTCCTACTTTACCTACTTCTTTGTTTAAATTAAATTATAGGGTTTAGATACAACAAAGGACCCAAAGAAGTCCGAACAAAAAAGAAAAAAAAAAAACTAGAAAACAAAATGAAGAAAAAGTCACAAGAAAGTGTTACATAAATCTTCATTTAGTAAATTGTCTCAAATTTACTTCTCCTTCCTCCCTCTTTTCTTCTTGAGAACGAACCACTCCTTCCTTATTGACTCTTAAATCGTTTTGAGCCAATCATTTTTGAGAAGTTAGTTAAAAAATTTCAGAACAAAGTGTTAGTACGTAAATCAAAATTATGTATATTTAATAGACAACAATAATCGACTCGGATCATCTCAAAAAAATGCAATTGCAATTCAATTCATGCACCCAAACCACGCAGTATAATTCGGATGAGCACCACTGGGAAGTTGTGTCCTTCTAAGAGTAAAATTAAACTCTTATTCTATTAGTTTCTAATTTTTTTTTATATAAATACATTTAAAAAAAAAAGTGGAATAACAAGGTCCAATGGGGCACGAGACCACCCAATAACTTCTCGTTGCCTCCAAAGTCCACCCTATAAAAACGTCTCTCATTTTCAATCTGAAAACGAGAGAGAGAGAGAGAGAGAGAGAGAGAGAGGGGACCAGAAAAATGGACGCCTACAAGCTCCTTCCGGACATGATAGGGAATCTTTACGGAATCAACCAATTTCAATTACAAAATCCCCATACGCATCGCCGACTAGTGGAATCGCATGTCCAACAAGTTCAGAAAAATGGACGCCCACAAGGTCCTTCCGAACATCTTGTTCAATCTGTTAATTGTTTTCGGCTCCAATTTGGTTTCGGGCCACATAACAAGAACCCCTAACCCAATCGGCGAGCAGCCGCTTTCGCAAATAGCAATCGAAAAGGCCGTTGTCGCGCTCCATGATCTGGCCTCAATTAATGCTCACCCGCTGGTTCTTGGCGTCGAGGTAACAATGCAGTGACTTTAGTATGAGCTTTTTCATTGTGACATTTTTACAGGCATGTTTTGTGCATAGTTGGACTTTGCGTGGACGGCAGTTTATTAGATCGTTAATGCCTATTAGCACTTTGAAATACAACCCTTAATTGTGTTTTCATTGGAGCTGTAAAAAAACCCGTTTTTTTTAGGGTATTAGTTTGAGTACAAATACCCAACCTGACCCATCAGTAAAGAGTGAAGCACAATCTGCCCAGTACCCCAATTACATACTAAGGGGCGGAGCTAGGATTTTTAATTTTAATTAGTGGGGTAAAAAATTAGATCCATATGCAAGTAATTTTTTCCATTTGCTAGTCCAAAGTAATAACTAAATGACGAGGTTAATTATAAGGTAGATATACGCGGATAGATTTGACTTTGTTTTCGGATCGGTCTAAAAAGCACATTATATATTGATTAGTATGCATGATATGCTCATTTGTAATAGTACTATCAACTCTCCAAGAGAAGAAAATGCTTGGAATTTTTATGCATTTGGAGTAAGTTGGGGCAATTTAGAGATTTTTGTGGGGTCAAAATAGTAAAATTTGGTTTCCCACTATCAAATATCCTCGTGGGAAATCAAAATGAGTGGGCTCAAGTGACCCCCCTTGTACAGTGGCAGAGAGACTAAGGAACAAGTGGGGTCACTTGACCCCACCCAATCAATATATGTTGATACACGGAAAAATAGCGTGGAGTTAGTAATTTTGGATGGGTCGTTACTCGTTAGTAGATTTTGGTGGCGGTAGTAGTTTGTGATATAAAGGAATAGCTTATTGTGTAATGTAAGTTGACATATTTGACCCATTTAAGACTCATTTAGGAAGATTCAAATTGGTTTAGAATCCATTATTGGTGTGAGCGAATGTAGAGTGGATGAATTTGGGTAGATTCATGGGTTTGGTCAAGATTGGCACCCCTTTTTTTATTGAGCATCTTATAATGCTCAATTGTTTTACTCATGTTTGATGCTAGCAAAGGGAAATTAGTACAAATGTTAAGTCTGTAAACATACAGTACAAAGAGTAATAAGATAAATACATGGAGCTGGTGATGGTCCATTCATTTTGAGAACGAGGCTGTAATGATAATGATATTCCCTAAGGCTTGCAGCCAACAACAGTTTTCCAATGTTCCCGGTGGCGGTTATTTTCATCTCTAACTTCAATATTTCTTTTCAAAAAATGTGGATAATCTGTGAACAGGGCGAGGATACTCAATGGGTTAATGTTGATCTGGAGTACTCAGAACCATCACAAAATGATTGGGTTGGTGTCTTTTCGCCTGCCAAGTTCAAGTAATACCCATCTTCCTTGCTGTTTAGTATAGTTATCTATGATTGCAAGGATTGAATTTGATTGTCTATGCTTTAGCAATTGTTAACTCTTTCGTTTTTCTCCCAGTTGATATATCACAATAGTACAATTGTTCTCAGACATATCAGCCCGTCGCTTACTTCATGCATCTTTGTTAATACTTAATATCACTAACTGAAGATGTTTTTTAATGTGGCAGCTCATCAAATTGTTATGATGCTGATGATTACAAAGAACAAAGCCCATACATATGCTCGGCCCCCATAAAGGCTTGTGTTTTTATAAGTGATTGGCAAGATTTAATGGATCGTGAATTATTGTGCTTCAATTTCTCTTTCCATTTTAGATCGCCTAAATTGTTTTTCTTACAGTACAAATATGCAAATTTCTCCAACTCTGGATATACAAATACGGGCAAAGCTTCTCTAAAGTTCGAGTTGATAAATCAGCGAGCAGACTTCTCCTTTGCATTATTTACAGGCGGGTTGTCGTATGTATGTTCAAATGACTATTTCTTCTGTTTTTCCGCTGCCCAGGAATTTTTCTGGATATTATTCAAGTAGACGTCTATGAGTTTCTGCCTTTATTGTCATGCATTTTGTGTTCACATTTTCTGCTCTAATAATCAATTCTTTGTGGAATGTTCTCAATTGTGGCTGAATTTTTTCTCTTTTGAAGAATGTTAAGAGCACTAATGCGGGCTTATAAATACACTTGCATTGCAGCCAAAATTGGTGGCAGTTTCAAATATCATAACCTTTGCTAATCCTAAAGCACCCCTTTATCCACGCCTTGCCCTAGGGAAGTCTTGGGATGAAGTAAGTTTATCTTGACTTGGTGGTTTTTTTCCTTTCGAGAACATCATTACCTTCACTTGCTAGCATGCTGAGCTTGACACTTAGTTGTTCTCTTGAAGGTTTTTGTTTTAATGCTTTTGCGGAATATATTTTGCATCAGAGCGAGTAGATTTTCCTACAAATAATGGGAAATTCTGGGCCTTTTGGGGGTATGAAGGACTTGGAGGAAAGAACAGAGTTTTCTTCGCAAAACCATCGTATGATCACTAGCCTTTTTGACAAAATGATGGATTCAGAGAGAGATGGAAAAGTTCAGGGGTTAAAATATTGCTTCTAGACGATGGGGAAAATCGTCCTCTGTTTTTGTTCTCATCAATCTAGGTTTCAAATTATCAAAAGTTCAAGAATATCTCTTTCTTTATTTCCTCTATATTTAACTTAGTGTAAGATACATTAAGTATGGCAAAATTCTCTACCCCGCTAGAATCTAAACCAAGAGATCTAGCCTCTACTTTCAACAAGAACATGCTGATGGTGTTTCTCCCAGTTCTAACTTCTAACGACAATGGCTTTTTCGGGATTCCACTTGAACCTGAGTTCTGTAGGCTGTAGTTACTCTTAATACTTTGAGAGATTTCATGAAGTACCTACTCAATAGTAGTGCTTTTTAATGTATTTAGTGAACATTCTAGAAGTTTTGAACCAATAGAGTGCTATAATGTCCTATGTTATGTGTCTTTCTGTCTTGGACTCTGTCAGCGTAAATCAAGCCCTGTTCTCAACATCTTTCTATCCTTTGTAGATGACAGTAACATGGACAAGTGGCTATAACATAGACAAAGCCATCCCTTTTGTCGAGTGGGGTTTCCAAGGAGATCTTCAAAGGCACTCACCAGCTGGCACATTGACATTTCACCGGAACAGCATGTGTGGTATGATTCATTTTATTAGCTTATGGAGTGATATAAGGTGTGCCATGACTGATGTACTTCTCTATATATACTCTTACATCCGGTTGTTATCTCTGGACTCCTCTGGCCTCCCCCTAATACCAGTCAAGTTTATGTTGTAGTAGGTAGAAGATAAAAAGACCAATTACCAATAGTTTTGAGTGATTACTGTCATTCTGGGGGACCCTTTAATTGTAAGAAAGTTAATGTAAGTTTTTTTATAGGACTTTTTAGTAGCTCTAGTCATAGGACTTTAGTTCTGTTAAGTATGTTTGTCAGTTAGGAGGAGATCATAAAGTTTCTTTGAGTTCGCAGAGTATTTTTTAAGGCCAAGAAATGGGCTATACCACTGTCGAATGAATATGAAGACTCTCTCTCTCTCTCAGAGTGCTGCTCTCTAATCATTTGTAAATTGTAACAGCAGGAGAATGTGGTCTTTATATGTCTCCACTGTGTTAGTTTAATATGCATAATCAAACTTTTATCTCAGATTATTGAATGTTTGTTTGTTTTCGTTCTTGAAAGGTTTGTTTCTTATTGAAATATGCTTGCAAAGCACATGTCCTGGTCTTGTCTCCCGAATGGTTGTCTCGTATGTTTTCTTTTAACAGTTTTGAAGATCCAACAAGTTATGGGATTCCCCTATGACGTCATTTCGAATCTTAAACCTCTCTTCCCAGAGAACTCTTAAAATTCACTCGATGGATCTTCGTTGCCTTCTTTGACAGTTTCTTCATGGAAATGTAACTCGTGACTAGAGGCAGAAATCGTGCTCTGTTAGTTGGTTGTTGGTTTCCCTTCCTGATCTGCTACTCTGCTCGTTTTCACTAGAGAATTATCATTAGCGCTAATCACTTTGCTCAGTGACATTTTATGTTTTCTTTTTGTGTTTCACCTACTTTGTGTTGGTCTATAGCATTATAAAGTTTCTCTATTTCCCCTGTAGGCTCACCTGCACGGACAGTTGGCTGGCGGGATCCGGGTTTCATCCACACCAGTTTCTTAAAGGACTTGTGGCCAAACTCCATGTATTCCTCTAGCATAAACATGTTTAGACTTCGACGTATTATTTTCAGGAACATTTTTGACATTGATGGTAATTCTTCCAGGTATACTTACAGGATGGGCCATCTGTTATCAGATGGTTCATATGTCTGGAGCAAGATTTATTCATTCAAATCTTCCCCATATCCAGGCCAAGACTCGTTACAGCGTGTTATAATATTCGGTGACATGGGGAAGGTAGTATGAACCCTGCTAGATCTGCATAAGATATTATTGTTAATAAAATTATGTTACTCGAAACCCCTTGCGAAACCAAAAACATTTGATATGTTACCCTTGGAAGGTTTAACCGACTTCCAATTGAATATTATTATTAGAGCACATTAGCACACTTAATTGCTTAGCTCCTGAAGAGAAATTTATGCATGAGGCGATTACATTGTGCTCCAACCTAGTAAACATTTGATGCCCGTTGCATGATAAGTGAAACTCATGTTGTGTTTATCCTTCATGATGCAGTTATGTACACTAAACACTAGGCTAGCAGAAAAAACAATCTATGATTATGCCCAGTCAAGACCAAAGAAAGGTTTTAATCACTGTGCTGTTATGGCTTGGTACAGTGGTTTTGGACTGTACCGTTTTATCTTTTCCTGGATCCAAATGGCAGAAAATAGGACACTCAACTAGTCTTAGGACTTGGGAGAACTCAACTAGATCTCTCTGGCATGCACGCAGAACCTTGCAATAAATCGTCTTTTTACTATGCCATTTAGGTGTATGTGCCTTCTCATTCATGGCAAATAAGCAATTTCATGTTGTCGTGTGCCTTTCAGGCAGAGCGTGATGGATCAAATGAGTATAGTAATTATCAACCGGGTTCGCTTAATACTACAGACCAACTCATCAAGGACCTAAAGAACATTGACATTATTTTCCACATAGGAGATATCACGTACTCCAATGGATATATCTCACAGTGGGACCAATTCACATCACAGGTGGAACCTCTTGCATCAACTGTACCATATATGGTTGCAAGGTTGGTATATCGCATTGCTACTAACTCCACGTTCAATATTCATCATGTCATCTCAATGATCTCATGAGTTTGTACCAACATCTCTACCTTGATGTGTGTTGCAGTGGCAATCATGAGCGTGATTGGCCAGGGACAGGATCTTTTTACGACACTCAAGACTCAGGTGGGGAATGCGGCGTACTAGCTGAAACCATGTTCTATGTTCCTGCAGAGAATAGAGCTAAGTTTTGGTAATTACATTGATTCTTTTCAAGTATCTCTTGTTAAACCTTTTTTGAAAAGGAAACATCATGTGCTAGCAAACTATTGACAAATAAGAGTAATCAGTTCTTCTGAGAAGGTTTTATTGATAAGAGATTCGGTAAACATTAGAAAACAGTACTAGGGTTGGCGTAAATGTAGCGGCCCTTATTTTTTTGGTCAAAGCCCTGTGCATGCCGTTTCTTATAAAGCTGTAAATATGAAATTAACAGGTACTCAGCTGATTATGGCATGTTTCACTTCTGCATAGCTGATACTGAGCATGACTGGAGAGAGGGTTCTGAACAGTACAGGTTCATTGAGCATTGTCTTGCATCAGCAGATAGGCAAAAACAGCCGTGGTTGATCTTTGCTGCTCACCGTGTTCTTGGTTATTCTTCCGATAAGTGGTATGGTTTAGAGGGTTCGTTTGAAGAGCCCATGGGAAGGGAAAGCTTGCAGAGGCTCTGGCAGAAGTACAAGGTGGATATAGCATTTTTTGGTCACGTTCATAACTACGAGAGAACTTGCCCAATTTATCAGGTAATAATTCTTTTCCGAGCTAGTATTCTAATATTCTATGGGGGTCAAATAAAACTTAAACCTTTAAAAAGTTATGAAATAAAAAAAAAAGATGGAAAAGCAACTTGATTTAGTTTTCCTCTTCATAACACAGAGGTCCATTAGTCACCTGGGGAAGCTCCTCTGAATCTGGTACCACTAGGCATATGGAAGGTTATCTAGTCCAAGGAACGGAATCACATGCCTCTTTTTTGTTCTTGTTGATGGGTGTAAAATCACCTTTCATACAAATTTATGTAGGTATATCCTTACTATTTATTCCCACACTGACACCATGTTTGATGGCTGTGTCTGGCATTGCTAATTACAAGCCTAAAGTGCTATTATGTGGTGAGAGGTGAAATTATTACCAGTATGGTGAGCAAGAAGCCAAGACGAATTAAGACGAAAATGATGAGGTAAATCAACGCATAAGACACATGGTGGTTGCCGATAGATATCCATTATAGACAGCTCAGCAAAAGGGCCTGAGGACAGAGTTACTCGGCACAACATGTGTCCGAGTACGGACACAGTCGGTATGAAGAGTGTCAGACCAATGGTGTAAACGGCAACGCAGAGAACACGCAGTACTCCAACAGCAACCAACTAGTAGGGGGTGCACTTCCAAAATGATGACTCTAGGAAGCATCAGTCAATCAGGAGTAGGGCTTTGCGACATGTAGCCATTTAAGTATGTCCAACACTACATGCAAAGATCTCCGAAATGATATAAGTAATGGCCCTTTACCAGAGTTAGCCCGTGCCCCATGGGTAACCCACCTTGACCTACTAATAGCAACAACATGCAAAGGGAAGGGAGATCAGAACTGAAACTCTGTGAGCTTAAATTCTCTCTCTACTCTTATACTTCTTATGCTCTATCCCCTTGCTTCTTCCTTTGCTCAGCTGGGTCTTGCTTAACCGAAGACCAAAGTTCTTTACTCCGTAGCTGACTTAGCTTGAGGGCATTCCCCCACCTGATTAACTTAGCCAGAGGGCTTTCCTCTGATTGGTTCTTGCTTTTTGGCTGATTTTTCTCTTTATTCAAAAAACTTTCAAGTTTGGACCATAATTTTTTTCTTTTATGATTCATATTATCGAGACAAACTAATAATTCACAAAAATTTGATGTGAAACTATAAAATGCAATTTTTTTTTTGAATAAAGACACAAAATATAAGCCAAGTAGCTTATTTAGCCAAAACACCCCTTAGTAGGGGCACAAAATTCAGCCCCCTTGCAAATGCTATTTTTTTATTATCAAGGATTACAGCGAAGGGGTAGAAAAAGGAAAGACAAGTCAGAATCCGTCAATGTTTTTATTTTCATTTCCTTTTCTTTACCAAATCTTTAATCCTAATGAAGCCAAGATTAATTTACGCTTGGCTAGCCAGTTATTTTTGTAGCTTACATATATAGCTTGCTTCTATAGCACATCACTCTATTTTTCTGTTATGTTACAGAACCAATGTGTGAACTCAGAAAAATCGCACTACTCTGGCACCGTGAACGGAACTATCCACGTTGTCGTTGGCGGAGCAGGAAGCCACTTGTCAGAGTACAGCCAAATCACTCCCAGTTGGAGCCTCTACAGAGATTATGACTTCGGGTTTGTGAAATTGACAGCATTTAGCCACTCGTCTCTTCTGTTCGAGTACAAGAAGAGCAGAGATGGAAACGTGTATGATTCATTCACCATCTCAAGGGACTACCGAGATGTTCTCGCCTGCGTACACGATGGCTGTGAAGCTACCACTTTAGCTTCTTGAGCCCACGTTGGGACACTCATTGAAGGAAGCCTTTTGATGGTTATGTAACATAATAAGCTTCCTATTATTCCAGTTGTGCCATAAGGTATTGTCTAGAAGGATCCGGGGTCTTCCAGTACTTAAAGTACAGCAGGCCCCCAAATCCTATTTAGTACCGGTAGTTTGTGAGTAAACACCAGTGCTCGGGAAAATAGAAAAATGTTTGCTTTTTTGGTGCTTCGTAAAATTGGGCCAGTTTGAATTCCGTCCTTAGAATCTTAATTGTATCATTTTCCTATCATTGTTTTAATGTTCGAAAGATCAATATTATCCTTGCCGTCACTTGATTAACGGAATAAGGTGATGTCCTTACAGGTGATGTGATGGTGTTGTGGACAACCAAAAAAACATGCACTCAGTAGAAAAGAGAACATATATATTATGCTTTCTCATTATCTTGTTTGGATAGACAGCTTACAAGTGAGTGGTTTCCCGATTTTTCTTAGAGAATTGATACACACCTTTTTTTGATAACCACACTCCTTTTTTGGTTTTCTAGTGTTGAAAGTGTGTATTTTTTTTTTTTTTTCGCTTAAGGACAAAAAATAGAGTGTGGATATAAAAAAAGGAAGTTTGAAAATCCATTCCCTTTTTCTTACTAATCTTGCTTGGATAGACAAGATAAGGAAAAAGAAAAGAAGTGTCCCATACCACCCAAATAATAGCTCTCTACTCAACAAAGGAAAGATGATGAAGGTGAAATGGAGGAAAGTTTGATAAATAATACTCCTCTCCAGTCAACGGCAAGAAAATGGGGGAATCCAATATTTCCAAGCTGTGATAGGATCTACGGAGTATTTCCCTCCATATCTTTTCTTTTTCTCGTGAATTCCCACAACCAAAGGGACTGCTAAAGTCAAGCTTAGGAATCTTCTGGCTATAAATGATCAATATGGCTTCTTCTTTTTTCCTCATTCAAAAAAAAATATTGCAATTTGTTAGTTTTTCGTTATTTTTTTTTTGAATTATTACTTCATCATGACGAAAAGAATCTAAAAAGTAGTAAAAAATTACGATTCAAACCTAATTTTTTTAATAAAAGACAAAAATCAATATTTTTGTCTTTATTTTAAAAACTTTAGGTTTAAACCAAAATTTTTAATTTTTCCAATTCCTCCTGTCGAGTCGAACTTATAATCTACAAAAAATAAAATAAAAAAATTGACGCCAACCTAACAAATGCGAAAAAAAATTAAATAAAGACAAAAAAAAATTCAATTGACTTATTTAGCCAAAAGATCCGTAAATAATAAATATGAACTTTCATAAACCCATACGTACTTTACCTTGCACAATCACAATCACGCATGTGCGCACGTTGGGTTGCCCTTTAACCTTATTCAAACTACGCGCAAGCACGTTGAGGCCAAAATCCAGTTCTCATAAGCTTTTAGCCAAAACACATGACATTGGCCAATGTAGCTTAGAACGACTCCAGAAGTTTAGTTTAATTTAGCGATGACAAAAATGCATACAATATTAACGTATACAAAACTCTAGGTAAAGCAAAGATTTTGCTTGGAAATTTTGTTGAGCCTGATATATTTAATTTTGCCGAGCTTTGTTATCTACTTCCTCAAAAAATTTTATTTTGCTTGGAAATTTGGTTGAGTCTGATATATTTAATTTTGCCTGAGCTATATTATCTACTACCTCAAAAAATTAAGTGATATTTCATTTACTCTGATTTTGTACGAATGATCAAGTGCAAACAAGATTAAAAAACCCAAATCGAATGTGAAAAACTATAAAATTTAAAAAAAAAAATTGCTTGAAACCTAGAAATTTTGCCATACTTTAGTCGGTTCGGTTCAAACCCACGCCAGGCGTTTCGTTTAGCTTCTTCATCTCCTCAGCAATGGCGCTTCGCTTTTTCATCTCCTCAGCAATGGATTCAAAAGACGAGGCGATGGAAGACAAAGACGTCGGAATCCCAGTGGTCCTCCGGTTCAAACCCACCCTAGACGTCTCGTTTCACTTCTTCATCTCGTCAGCAATGGCGTTCCGCTTTTTCATCTCGTCAGCAATGGATTCAACAGACGCAGCGATGGAAGACAAAGTCCCATCCAGTTTTGTGACATACCTTGCCCCATAATACGGACCGAAGAACGCAAGTACGCAACAAGGGTCACGGCTGCCCAACCCGCCACTTTACTGTATACGCCCGTATTGGGTCGACTCGTGTGTGGAGAAACCGAGAAAATTTCGTCGCCACTCTCTCTCTCTCTGAGGCCAGTAAAACCTTAAAACGCAGCTTTTATGTTCTTGGGTAAATTTCAATTTCCTTACCCCGCTTGAGGTTTGGTTTTAGTACACAGTCCCCCTCCAAGTTCAGAAAATAACACTAACACCCCATGAAGAACTTGCGGTTATCTGACTGAACCCATTTTTTAAAAGGCTGCGCGAAAAATTAGTTCAAATTTAGCGCGCGAACGTTTGGTGGATAAATACATCGTTTTCATAGTTTATGGATAAAGTAGCAAAAATTTGAATAGCTTAGAGAATAAAAACGAAATTAATTCTTTCGTTTTCAAATAAGAATTTTGGACGGCCATCTCAGCCGATCGTCCGTATCCAATCTGTTACTCGTTTCGAATGGATCGGAAATTCGGAGATTTTTTCAGGAATCGGGGCAGATACAGTTTTTTTTTTAAATAAAAAAAATTCGGAAATCGGATCGGATTCTGGGATAAGCCTATCCCCACCCCGAATCCGATCCCCGTCCCTGATCCGTCCCCGAATACCCGTCTATATGTATATATTATAATATAACATACACTTATATACACTTTTAAGGGTTCATTCATTCACAGCCGCACCTCTTTTTCACAACAACGGCTGGCTCTCTCTCTCTCTCTCTCTCTCTCTCTCTCCCTCACATTTCTGTCTTCGTCATCCCTTGTTTTGGGATGCCAGTAGGTTATGAAGCACTGACCTTGTTTCCCTTCTTGTATTTAGGAAATAGAACTGAATAAAGCCCAGACGAGTGCTCTGTTTGAGCCATACTTTTTCTTTGAGAGCTATAAAAACTATCTGCAAGTGGACATAGGAGCTGTCGACACTGATGATTCTTCAGTTGTATTCATATTTGGTGTTGATTTTGTTGTGTAAATGGTCTGGAAACAAAGTCCAAATAAAAACCAGTTTTTGTTTTTGCTTTTTTTTTTCAAATTCGGATTTTCGAATATCCGATTGGATCTCCGTTTTCTGTTCGGAGTGGAGATGGAGGACCTAAAAAAATATCTGGCGGGGATCGGAGCAGATTCGGAGGACAGATGGAGAGTTCGGATTCGGATATTGCCATATCCGCAACTCTTTAGTTGATTATTAGAAACATCTCTCTTCAATCTGTAAGTAATTATTCTATGCCTCAGGAACACCGAGTAGCGGTGTCCCAAAATCTTCCCAACCACATATTTTTGTGAGAATCAACTTGATCGGACATCAAAAATGATATCAAAATTTAAATTTTGGTTTATAAAGTCGACGGTGATGGACAATTTAACTTAAAATACTAGTAACAGAATCAGGCCATCTATTTTTATAAATCAAAATTTAATTTTTGACGTAGCTATTGATGTCCGATTAAGTTGATTTTTGGCGTAAACAGATTAATTTGCGGACTCTACAAGATGAACAGTTTGGATTATTATAGAAAATGCTCGATATGGCCGCCATGGTAGAAATTCCACGGTTTCCGCCGCATCCCGCATACTATAACACATTTCCTAATATCATATGGTGGAAAAAGGGTCTGGGGTAAACAGGCATTTTTTTTATTTTTTTGACCCCGTAAACAGGGCGTTGAATTGAATAATTTTTCGTAGTTCGACTTGGAGCCTCGATTCCGTGTACCTCTTCTTCATCATGTACAAAAGTCTTTCTCTCTCAACAAAGTCTTTCTCTCTCCTCCCCCACAAGGAAACGAGTTCCATTCCAAGTCAAATTCCGAATATCTGTAGGAATCTTTCGACATCAGCTACTACTAAATTCAACTACAAAAGCTCCACACGCATCACATGCTTGCGAATGTGGGAACAAGTTCGAAAAAAAAATGGACACCCACAAGCTTCTTCTTCCCAACATCTTCTTGTTCACATTGGTGGTGGTTGTTGTTTTGGGCTCCAATTCAGTTTCAGGCCATACTAAAACCGGTAACGAAATCGGCGAGCAGGCGCTTTCGCAAATCGCAATCGAAAAAGCCGTTTACGCGCTCCATGAGTCGGCCTCCGTTAGTGTTCACCCTCGTGTTCTTGGCTTGGAGGTAACAATGCTGTGACTTATACGCATGTATGTGTGTCCAACATGAAGATATGTACTTAGAAATAGTAATAGTTGTGATTAGGCTTTACAAACATCCTCTATTGAAAGAAAATTACAAAGTTTGACTGCACCGGCCAGTATTCATCCGTATTGACCGGTACTATCACTGTACCGGCTGTATGTACCACAGTACCAGTTGGAATTTGCCGGTACCAACCAGTATTTGAATTTAAAGGAGGCTAGAGGGTTAAGGACATACCGGCCGGTTGTTATCTTGTGTAGATGGAATTGCTATCAACCTGTTTTTTGCCCATACGAGGGTTCGGAATGATGTTCAAAACCCGGGTATATAGCCCAATCAGATGTCATATCAAAGAAACAAGCGGGCCTGCAGAGTAATACACCCTAAAATCAATACCAGGAAGATGGTCCGTCCAATCATTGAAGGAATGAGACTTTAATAAATTTCTCCGGTAGCATGCATACAAAGACTGTTTTCCCATGTTCTCAGTAACTTTTCATCCCTTAACCTCACAATTTCCTTTAAAATGCGGATTATATGTTGACAGGGTGAGGATACTCAATGGGTTACGGTGGATTTGGAGTACTCGGAACCATCGGAGAATGATTGGGTTGGTGTCTTTTCGCCAGCGACGTTCAAGTAATGTCTCTGTCTCTCTCTCTCTGTGAAACAAAAAAGAAACCCATGAATGCAGGTAGATGCAGATCTACTCACACCTAAATGGGTTTTTTTCATTATTTAGTAAGAGCAAGTGGTTGGGAGTTTTCTGTTTTATTCCCTAGTTTGTATGGTTCAATAAATTTTCTCTAACCCTCTTATACAGCCTTGTGTAGCTCGTGTATAGCTAATCAAGTACACGTCTTGTAGGACTGTGATAAGTTCACCGTTCATGTACTCGTGTTGTGCCTGTCTAGAACCGTGTCATGCCGTGCCGTGCCATGCCATCTAAGACCGTGTCGTGCCGTGCCCGTGCCAAAACCGTGCACGTGTCGTCCTGTGCCAAACCGTGCACATGTTGTGCCGTGCCACATTTAAGCATGCCATGCCTGTGCACATTCCGTGCCCGTGCCACATTTAAACATGTCATGCTCGTCTAAAACCACATTAAAAAAAGCTTCTTTGTTTGGTAAGAACACATGATTAACAAACTTGC
The DNA here is from genome assembly GCF_030253575.1 of Rhododendron vialii. Classification (NCBI taxonomy): domain Eukaryota; kingdom Viridiplantae; phylum Streptophyta; class Magnoliopsida; order Ericales; family Ericaceae; genus Rhododendron; species Rhododendron vialii. Next base: position 29,954,532 of record NC_080564.1, on the reverse strand, counting down.
ATAGTACAAGAACAGAATTTCAGCCGCATTCGATATGAATTGAGAATTTTCAACAATTGCATTAACAACTAGATCATGACCCACTAGTAATATTGATATTTCCTGTAATTGTGATTGCAAGGACCGAATTTCATTGATTATGCTTAGGCAATCAGTAACTCTTACACTTTTCTCCCCAAGAGATACATTTTGTTTTCAGAGATAGGACCCCTTGGCTAACTTCATGCATCTTTGGTAATATTCCCGAAAAGTCGAAAACTAAGTGGTGTTTTATTGTGGCAGCTCATCAAACTGTTACGATGCTAATGATTCAGAAGAACAAACTCCGGATTTATGCTCGGCCCCCATAAAGGTTTTTTTTTTTTTTTTTTTCATATGCCAATGGCAAGATTTCATGGATGGTGAATTAGTGTGTTTCAACTTCTGTCCTTTTTAGATCACCTAAAATCTCTTTCTTACAGTACAAATATGTGAATTCCTCCAACTCTCGGTATACAAATACGGGCAAAGCTTCGCTAAAGTTCCAGTTGATCAATCAGCGGGCAGACTTCTCCTTTGCATTATTTACAGGCGGCTTGTCGAATGTACGTCAAAATGACTGTTATTCTGTTTTTTCCTGCTGCCCAGGCATTTTTCTGTATACTATTCGCTTAGACCTCAATGAGTTTCCCCATTTCATCGTGATGCATTTTGTGTTGACTTTTTCTGCTCTAATAATCAATTCTTTGTGGAATGTTCTCGATTGGCTGGATTTTTTCTGTTCTGAAGAATGTTGATAGCACTAATGTGGGGTTTTACATACACTCGTATTGCAGCCAAAATTGGTGGCAGTTTCAGAGAACATAACGTTTGCAAATCCTAAAGTGCCCCTTTATCCACGCCTTGCCCTAGGGAAGTCTTGGGATGAAGTAAGTTTATCTTAACTTGGTGGTTTTTCATATTTTATTTCAAGAACATCATCACCTTCGCTTGTTAGCATGCTGAGCATGACACTTACTAGTACTTGTAATGGTTTACAAAAAAAATAAAATTTGGGACATTATTTTGCATCAAAGCAAGCAGATTTTTTGTGCAAAATAAATGGGAAATTCCGGCCCTTTTGGGGTATGAAGGACATCACTTGGAGGAAAGAAAAGAATTTTCTTGGCAAACCCTTAGCTGTGATCACCAGCCTCTAGACCAGTTACCTATATAATGGCATTGCTTTAATGTGGTTCGAAAACATCCTAAAATTCCTAATCAATATATAGGTGTAATGTCCTACGTTATCAGTTCTTCTGTCTTAATTGGACTTTGTTAATGTAAATCAAATTACTGTTCTCAGTTTCTTTCTTTCCTATGCAGATGACAGTAACCTGGACAAGTGGCTATAATATAGATGAAGCCATCCCTTTTGTTGAGTGGGGTTTTAAAGGGGATCTTCAAAGGCCCTCACCAGCAGGCACATTGACATTTCACCGGAACAGCATGTGTGGTATGAATTATGATCCATTTTCTCGTATCCCACACTGTTGTCTCGTACATTTTCTCTTAACCATGTGATAAACCCAGAAGTTGTGGAATACCTTCATTTGAAATTTGAAACTTCCCTTCAAAAGAGAAGCCTCTAAATTCTCTGCATGGATCTTCAGTACCTTCTTTGGACATTTGTTAATCCAAGTCATGATTTAGTCAGTAATCAATGTTCTTGATCTGCCAGACTGCTTGATTTTCAATAGAGAATTAACATTACCGCTAATTTCTTTGCTAAGTGGCCAAGAGGCACTTGGCCCAATGGCATCCGGAGGTGCACTTAGGTGCTAATCTAACAATAATAACTTTTGCCGATCCAAAAGAAAATGCTTTGCTAAGTGACATTTTTATATCTAATTTCTGTGCATTGCACCTATTTTGTCTAGGCCTGGAGCATTCTAAAGTTTCTTCATTGCCATGCAGGCTCACCTGCACGGACAGTTGGCTGGCGGGATCCTGGTTTCATCCACACCAGTTTCTTAAAAGACCTGTGGCCAAACACCATGTATGTATCTCAAAGAACCAGTTCTTCTAGCATAAACATGTTTATGTTTTTACATGACATTTACTATAAGTTCCTGACAATCTGATGATAATTTTTCCAGGTACACTTACAGGATGGGTCATCTATTATCCTCTGGTTCGTACGTCTGGAGCAAGACGTATTCATTCAAATCGTCCCCATATCCTGGCCAAGACTCATTGCAGCGTGTTATAATATTTGGTGACATGGGGAAGGTAGTATAAACCGTTCTAAATTTGAACAAGACAAATACTGTTGATCAAAGTATTTAACTCAAAACAGTTAGCCAACCAAGCAAGAACAGGAAGTAAAAAGGATTCACCGGACTCTCAATAGGATATATTAGTATTAGAGCACACATAATGGCTTAGCTTCTCAAGAGAAATTTATGCATGAGGTGAATACATTATGCTTCAGCCTAGTAAACTCATGTTGCTTTTATCCTTCATGTCACTGTTTTGTACTCTAGCATTAGGCTGGTGGGAAAAAAAACTATGATTAAGCCATGTCAAAGACCAGAAGGAATGTTTTAAGTCACTTTGTTATTATGGAGTGGTACAGGAATTCAAATGGCTAAAAATAGGACATTCACCTAGTCTTAGGACTTGGGAGAACTCGACTAGATGTCCCCAATGTTCTAAATGGCGCTTGGTGCTAGTAGGGCGGAGATCCACCTCCAAGCGCCAAGCCGCCAAGGCGGCACCAAGCAATTCGGCGGTTTTTTTTTTTTTTTAACAAACCATTATCCAATCAAACTATATTCTATGTATCCATAATGCAAGTTCAAAGATCTACATAACCATAATGCAAAGTTTAATGTACAAACCCAAATGAAATTAAGTAGTATCAACTAGCAAATAAGTTGAATAAGACAATAAGTAGAAATAAACGAGATCGGAGATCCCTAATGCCAAGTTCAAAGTTCATCTCCTTCCTCTAACTCTTCTCCTCCATACCCTTCCAAACTTGATCTCCATTAGTTTAATACTATACACTCTAGGCCGCCAAAGGCCTCCAAAGACGCCGACGACACTGCCAAGGCCGCCAAGACCGCCATGGCCGCCTAGGTGGCCGCCAAACACTGCCAAACCTCCCTGGACGCCAAATCAAACGCCAAGGGGTATTGGCGTGGCGGCAGGGCACCTCCAAGCGCCTAGGCAGCCTCGGCTGCCGCCATTTAGAACACTGGATGTCCCTGGCTTGCATGCAGCATAATTGCGTAAATGGTCTTTTTACTATACAATTTAGGTATATGCATTTTGTCATTTGTAGCTCGTAGTCAATTTCATTTTGTCTTGTGCCTTGCAGGCGGAGCGTGATGGATCGAATGAGTATAGTAATTATCAACCAGGTTCGCTTAACACTACAGACCAACTCATCAAGGACCTAGAGAACATTGACATAGTTTTCCACATAGGAGATATGACGTACTCCAATGGATACATCTCACAGTGGGACCAATTCACATCACAGGTGGAACCCATTGCATCAACTGTACCATATATGGTTGCAAGGTTAGTATATCACACTGCTACTAACTGTATGTTCAGTATTCATCATGTCTACTCATGAGTTTGTAGCAACATCCTTACCTTGACGTGTGTGGCAGTGGAAATCATGAGCGTGATTGGCCAAACACAGGTTCCTTCTATGACACTAAAGACTCAGGTGGCGAATGTGGCGTGCTAGCTGAGACCATGTTCTATGTTCCTGCAGAGAACAGAGCTAAGTTTTGGTAATTGTATTGATTCTTTTCAAGTATCTTTGGTTAAACCTCATGAGAAAAGGAACTTCATTTATTAGCTAAGTGTTAACAAATAAGTGTAATCAGTTTTAGAAGGTGGTTTTACAAATAATAGAATGGAGAAAAATCAGAAAACATTTCTAGGGTAGGCCTTGAAAAACTTCAAAATGGAGCTCCCCACTTTTGAAAAAAGCTTATAACCAATATCAGACCTGAATTTGGGAATCTGACTATGTCATAAGTGGGTATGTTTATGCGTGTCTCATTGTCTCCTTAATATTAGAAGAAAAGGAGTTAAATTTTGCTTTTAGTACGAGAGTCTGAGGTTTGGGTCGTTAAAGTCCGCAAGGTTTGGTGGGTGCTTTCCAGTGCAAACTTCAAAGTGCAATACCCTTTAGCTAGTCGTATCTGCTATTCGATGATTATTCACTCATTGTAGAAGGTTTTCGTGGGGTCAACATAGGATACGTGACGCACACCTTGTAAAAATACCTTCAGCTGGGTTTGTAAAAGCTAAAGCAACTTTGAGAAACTGCTCCTCTCAAATTCATTATAGCAGTTGCTGATATGTGTACGCCAAAAAATGCCATAAAACGCCATTTTCGTCACATATTAAATGTCTACGTAGTTAGGTCATAGGTGGCTTTTATTTGATATCATTCAATTTTAATTGTTTTCTCCCATTAAACCTTGTCCATCCAATCAGTTGGCTATGATTATTACCTCTTCATTTGTCATACTTCAGTAATCTGTATCTTTGCAACTCCACGTTCAGGTGCTTTCTTTAAGGCTCTACATGTTAATTGACAGGTACCCAACTGATTATGGCATGTTCCACTTCTGCATAGCAGACACTGAGCACGACTGGAGGGAAGGTTCTGAACAGTACAAGTTCATCGAGAGTTGCCTCGCATCAGCAGATAGGCAAAAACAGCCATGGTTGATCTTCGCTGCTCACCGTGTTCTTGGCTATTCTTCTGGCTTGTATTACGGCTTGGAGGGTTCGTTTGAAGAGCCCATGGGAAGGGAAAGCTTGCAGAAGCTCTGGCAGAAGTACAAGGTGGATATGGCATTTTACGGTCACGTTCACAACTATGAAAGAACTTGCCCCATTTATCAGGTATTGACTCGTTTCCTAGTTTGTATTTGAATCTTCTAGGCTGCAAAGTGAAAAACTAAACCTTTAAACAAGGTGGAAGATAATGTTCGCCTATAACACCTCTTAGTGATGTAGTGGTCCGTTAGACTAATGTTGTTTCAATGTTTATGTTGTGGTATAGAACCAATGTGTGAACTCAGGAAAATCGCACTACTCGGGCACCGTGAACGGAACTATCCACGTTGTTGTCGGTGGAGCAGGAAGCCACTTGTCAGGGTTCAGCCAAGTAACTCCCAGTTGGAGCCTCTACAAAGATTATGACTTTGGATTTGTAAAATTGACAGCATTTAACCACTCGTCTCTTCTGTTCGAGTACAAGAAGAGCGGAGATGGGAAGGTCTACGATTCGTTCACCATCTCAAGGGACTACCGAGATGTTTTAGCCTGCGTACACGATGGCTGTGAAGCTACTACTTTAGCCTCTTGAACGCAATTTTCGGTATCTGTTGAAGGAACCCATTGGGTGATGTACTGTTAGATTATTGTCAAATACTATTAAATTAAAACCGCTGCCCAGGAAAAATCAATTGAATCCATAAATATGTACATGGGTATGTTATCCTGCTTTGGTTCCTTGTATACTTGTAAATGCGAAGAACTTGATCATCGCATGGGAACAATTTTGATTCCATCAGCAGCAAATCATTGCATTATCTGCTGAAACCTGTATGAGAGCTAATGTAGAAACTATAACAAGTTACCCATTAAGATAATCACTAATGATGCGACCTGGTTTTAACTGGAGTAAACAGTCCCTAATATCCTTAGGAGTCCTACGCTACACACATTTTCCCAGAAGTTTTCAAACCAGAAGATAACTATTCATTCAACACCTTGGTATTTCAACGTATTTCAAAAGTGTAAGCCCGGTTCAATCAAGATACATAAGTAGCCCCAACTCAGCAGTATTTGTATTACAGAACATAGCCTCTGAATGGATGACTCACTTTAAATACATTCACAATACACAGACTCACAGAGAAGAAATAGCAAGAAAAAATAAATAAACTGCTCAGGGTAACAGAAACCCCCCTTGAGCCTTCACCAGCCACAAAAAAATTCGTACCCATTTCCCCAGCTGCCTCAAATAGGTGGCCACCTTTATGCATCATGTACAGCTGCAGTCTCAACTCTCACGGGTTCTAGATAGAAGGTCACAGAAACTCTTTATTGGCCTTCGGAATATGAGGATACTGCGAGGACACTACAACTTGTCCTTGAGTGGGAAACCTTGAATCATTCCAGCTGGGAGTGATCAAGGAACCATCTCTATTTCGTTGGTTCTGTTGTCTTGTCCACTTGACGAGCTAATGGATGCAATATCTTCTATCCGTAGGGGAGAATGTCGAGCCATGTATTGGAACACAACCTAAGAGCAAAAAGATGAGTTTATAGCCTCCGTTTAAGTACAAACCTCACATAATTGGCTAAGAACAAACAAGGGACGTTGATAACAGTTCGTAGTGGTTTGCAGAAGGAACAATCCAGTAAATAGCAGCTAACCCAATACAAAGGCACCCAAGCTCTAGGTAGGGCCAAAATAAACAGAGGGTTCCATCCAGATAGACAAGACCACTACCCACTCTTTACGTGCCCATGTACAGAATCCTGATTCCTCGTATGCTTCATGCCTTGGATTCTTGTTATAGCACGAATGCAACGTTAATATGCACACTCTACTTAATTAGTTCAATTCAGGAGGTAACATTTAAGAGCTAACGTTCACAAGCAGACATGAAGGTGTAGACACCACAAGGACGTTTTTGGTGTTGTTCTTATGGAACTTTCTTGTTTTGTTTGCTTTATGAAAAAGATGACAGCGTTATCTTTGAACCCCGTGGAGCCTAATGTGCTGCCTGGAATCCATTCGATACTTCAGAGAAGCGAGTGATGAACCATGGTTTTGAGGAATGGATCATTCAACCAAACTGAGAAGCAGAGAGAACAAGGGATTTGAAGGATATACAACGAATTCTAAAAATAATTAACATGCATTAGCTGACATACAATTCCTATTTTCGTAACACTATTGTAAACTGGAATCAACTTAATGGGTTGCAATGATTTACATTTATCGACTAACCTTTGAGCAACTATCTGCAAAAGCTCGTGCACGGTTAACCTTACCAAGGTACTGCAAATCAGCCTTCTCCAGTTTCCCGTCCACAAAAGCCAATCCCCCATCACCAACAGCAAAACGTACCAGATTTCCGGATTGTAGTCCTGACTGAAAATTGAAACCATAAATGAATAGTCCAAAAATGGCTGGGGTTAAAAGAGAGAAAAGAAGCATTTTAAAAGAGGAGTAGATGTGAGGGAGTTCAAAGCAAAGTTAAATGCTGTTAATGAATAGCGAAGCTACGGATAACGAAGCATTACTACCTCCAGCTAAATAGCAGAAAATACATCAGCACCCCTAGGGTTATGGTCAACCAATGTGCCAATGATAAAATGCTGACATGGCAATTGTTAGAATAACTAACGCTTGAACAAAGTTGCTCTCCCTATTTCCTGGACAGAAAAAGGACCATTTCCTTAACGATAAATCAGTATATTTCTCCGCAACACTAGAAATATATTGAATGTCACGGGGTGCATCGCAAATTGGCCAAACCACAGGGGGTATAAGTGAAGTTTGCCCAAAATTATTCTTCTGCTATTTCAGACATGGACCCCGACATTGAAAACTATGTTCTAGAAATGCCAGCACTTAGCCTGTGAATCAATGCCCAAGGTTCAGGTATTGGACTCATTATGATGCACTAAACGGAGATAAGAATAAGATCACCCCATTGGCCAGCAAGAAATTCTGATACAAGATTTAAAGAACTAATCAATGATGCCCATGATATGCCAAAATATGGAATTCCTTTTCCCATCAACACACATTTCAGTGAAGTTATAATGTCATCAAAGTGCGTAGAAAAACAAGCATTTGTAAGTGCTCTAACAAATGGTTGGAGTGACCGCATTGGTACAAGGAAGTGTACCATGTCACAACACTCACAGTAGTCATACAACAGCATTAATTACTTAAAAGTAATTATCATCTAAACAGGTGACATTGAGGGCTACATCTGTACATTAATTTCAAAAAGGACAAATACCTTCTCTACGAAGCCCGTGTCGAAACAGCCAAATACAACTGGAGGATCATCTGATGTCGTTAGATTGCCATTACCTTGTAACTCCAAAACCACCTGATTATCGAGAACACAGGCGCGCGCGCGTGCAGAGACCAGTCAACATATATACAGGGTTGACAATAATGCGTTGCCATAATAGAATTAACTCCTCTCATCCATAACATGGATCACTTTATCAAAACAAAAGATAAATTGTTCATGCAATTCACTCAACTTTACTAAGCTCCGAACTTCTACGGATCCCATATATTAATATGGAATACAACGTAAAACACAGAACAACTCTACAAAAGCTTAATATCCTTGCAACTATCAATCACATGGTGATGCTACGCTTTGGGCACTAAAGATACCTAAGCATTAAGTACAAGAACGCAAGCTATCATCAAAGTCTGAAGTCTCTGAAATCTGAAGTGGAATTACTTCCTCGCTATAAGAAGTAGGGGTGAAAGCATTACTGAAAAAACCAAACCTACCTTAAAAACCGGGGTTCGGTCGGTTTCAATATTTTAGTATAGGATTTTTGGTTTTCGGTTCGGTCTCAAACTTCTATGGATCCAATATTTTAGCATGGAATACAACGCAAAAATATCCTTGCAAGTATCAATCACATGGTGATGCTACGCTTTGGGCACTAAAGATACCTAAGCATTAAGTACAAGAACGCAAGCTATCATCAAAGTCTGAAGAGTCAGAACTCTGAAGTGGAATTACTTCCTCGCTATAAGAAGTAGGGGTGAAAGCATTACCGAAAAAACCGATATGAGGATGAACGACGTGAACGAGCTAGGAGTACCTGTTGTTGGTTTGGAACCAGTCCTTTGCTATCAGTATCAACAACATATTGACTACACTTCTCATCCTTCCAGACTAAAGCCAATGGTGTATTACCTGTTTGATAATGTGCATGCCTGAATAGATAGAATGCCTAAAGCATTAGGAAAAAACAAATAAGAAAAAACAACTTAATAAGTTATACTCCGTAGCTCATAATGTTGTAGGTTACAAGCATAGGATAACTACATATTACTCCATTAAACATCAGGATGAAATGCCACATACAAGCACAAATGCCAGAATGTATCTAAGCAAATATAGACAGGGATTCTGCAAGGAAATCAAGTTGCACACTCCCTGTTTTAGGTAAATATCCAGAACATGCCGCTAATGCGTACAATTTCCAATGTCCTAAAAGTGATACTTGTGGCTTCTCATTGCTGCTATTTGAACTAGTAACCCAATAAGAAAAACTACATGCGATTTCACAACAAGTATTCCAGAACATGGAACATTTGGACCAAAAACTAAAAGTTCTTCTCTTGATGTCCAAGTCAACTGAAGGCTATACCAAGATCGCTCACCAGTCAAATAATTCTGCATCAGGCAGTTTGCACTTTCCATGTTTAACAATTCTAGTTCTCACCATACATCTCTAAGCCATGCGAGTGCTCTTATGATAAGGACTGCCACATCACATCTGGTGATGTCATCTCTATGACTCTCAATACTCCCTATTATTGGTGAAATATCAGAAACCACTAAGTTAGAGTGAAGATTTTCACTTCCTTCTGTAACTTTGAAACTGATACAAAAGGGTCAAATGCAAATAAATAGCTTTGAAAACCACCCTATACCGTGTTGCATGTGAGCTAGCGTATTTGATTTGATGATTTTTTTCCTCAAAGGTGGAACCCATTGAATGCATTAGTTAGACTTTCAGCCCAATGTATAGGGTGGCACAACAAAAAAATCTGCAACCTACAAAAATCAAGTGTTTTACAGCCACAAATTGGGATTTTCCCCTCCCAGCTGTGTTTCAGCCGGGTTTTCCAAGATAAAGAAATTAGAAAAGAAAAACGGATTATGGGAATATTTTAAGAGTACTTGTTTCAAGACACACTTGAACAATAACATAGTAAAAATCGCAATGATAAAAGCACCAGATTTGATAATAGTAAAAACCTTACTTGTTATAGAACAATAATCCATCCTTCATATAAGGTACTGGCCCCGCATAAGCTGTGTGCAGTCCTGCCTGGTCACAGTTGTACACAGAAACCTGGCTAAATGTGTACTTATGGTAAAATGACGGAGGTTCACAGGCCCCCGACTCAACAAGCTTGCTATTCAACCAAAAACATCTGAACTCGGCAGTGCATTCATAGAGAGAGTATCCGGCCCAGCAAACCATGTCTATCACGTAGTAAGTTTGATCCAACTACAAGTCATGATCACAAAATCACATCCACGTTACAAATGCTACAAAGTGACAAAAGGAACAAGCTTCAACTTGAATCAACGGTCTCAAAATAGTAAGATTCATGAATTACCTCATGAAATATACAGTCAAGAATGCAATATGATTGAGCTGAACAAGAGTTGCCTTTGGTCCTGGCACCGCTGGGTAAAGCAGAAGGAAACCGGTGCAACAGAGAACCATTCCGAAGCCTACTAACTGTTGTTCCATTAGAAGAAACAACAAAGCATCGTTTGCCTGCAGGCCTTGCAAATACATACCTACACAATAAAGATGAGTTCAGGCAACAAAAGCTTTGTGGTGCAGAACATGGTTGTACAAAAGCAAACACCATTATTTCTTTATCCTTATCTTGCATGATTGCCCATTTTCCGTATTCTAGTGAGTGAAAGCGTAGGAGGTGTGCCCGAAGGGCAGAAGCAGCAGTTTATCGTAAACAAGAAAAAACAAAGCGAAATCACAGCTTCTCACTTCACTTAGGCGTCACTAGACAACAACATTTGCAGAAGAAAGTTTTCCACATGGTATGAAGAAAAGAGAAGAATAACAGGAAGATATTCATGAACCATCCCACGTAACAGCAACATAAGAAATTCCTAGTTCTGGCAGAGTGATTGATTCAGCTGTGAGGACATACAAAAAACGCAACCTTGTTTGGGTTTTGCTCTTAAATCACAATTATTCATTCAGCGCTTTATCTGATGTATAAATGCAGTATCCATTTCGGTTACTAAGTCACAACTCACAAGTAAGATGCAAATCACGACGAAATCAAAGAAGCCCAATCAATAACACGTCCCACTTCCAGCTACCTGAAATCAAATCTTCGGAGTAAAACCAGACAAAGTACTTAATTTGCTATATCCACCAAAAAATAGACGAATCCTAATTTGTGAATTCGTTGCATAATCCTTCTGTATGACCCTCCGCTCCTGCACTCAATCCTTGCTCCCGGGAATTTTAGTGGTTTGGAATATTTTCAAAAGAGCTTTCACCCTCGCGGTTGCACTCCCGTCCCTCGCTCACACATATTTAGTGACTTAGATCCATGTTATCCAAGACTGCCACATCCTTCAACAGAAAATCATGTCCCAATTAAATAAGTGACCTCTCATTTCAAGCCGGATTTTTTCATACTTAGTCACATAATCCTTTAGTAGGACCTCTGTTCACATTGTCAATCCCCACACTCGCAAATTATAGTAGTTAAGAAATTTTGAAATATGTGTTCACACTCGCGCTACCCCTCCCGCATTATGTAACTAAGGTCTCACACCAGTTAACCTTATCCTTACCCAAACATATCTGCAATAATATAACTATAGCATAAACAAAACAATACTATTACACATTGCCATAGCCTCTTGTTTATAGGCTAATAACCTAATAAAGTAGGAAACTAGACACGTTAATGCTCAGACGAAACCTAAAATGCTCATAAGAAGCCTAACAATAGGGCTGCTAGACGAACCAAACAGCTTGAGCTCGGCACAAGCTTGGTTTGACTTTCGGCTCGTTCAAACAAAGTATAAGCCAAGCTTAATAACTTTTTAGTGTTTGTTTATAAATTCAAGCCAAGCCTAAGCATTGGAGTGTTTTCCTTGATAGGCTTGTGAACATGGGGTCATTCATAAATATTGCAAAGATAGGGATACATCACTAAATATACCAAATATGTGTAATCTTTCCTTCCATTTACATATTTTCACTAATCACAAGTACAATAAAAAGGCTGAACATTCAATATTTTATGCAGGTGTATAGATTTTTTTTTCCTCCAATTTTTGTCATTTTGGAACGTCGCTAGGCTTGATAGCTCGAGATTGAAGAATTAGTCTTAAAAAGTTCTCAAGCTCAAGCCCGAAGACGTGCAATAAGGAGTTGAGTAAAGCCTGAGAAATAGTGTGTTTGGCATGATTAGAAGACTACCTAATAACAATAAGGAAAACACGACAAGGAATGAAACCCTAATCAAAGGAAAATAAAGAAAAGGGGAAACAAACCAATCATGACATAATCCATCGGGAACATCAATCATCCACTCAGGGAGCATCAGCTGCGTCGCGAACCACCGGCGCCCTTCAACCCCCCTAAGCTTCGCCGCCTGTCGGAGATCAAAATCGCCGGCTTGGTGCTCCGGCTCGGGTTCAGGTTCGGGCACGAGCTCGAGCTCGACGGAGGGTTCCGGCTCGGAGTGTAGAGAGACGATTGTGGAGGCAAGACACCGCGCGTGGCTCTGGGCGTCGCGGCGGTTCTGCGCCTGACGGAGGAGAGAGAGCTCACGCCGACGCTGTTGGTCGGAGATAGGCGGGCGTTTGAACGGACGGCGGAGTTCGTGGGGCGCCATGGGATTATCCTGCGCACCAGGGTTGTATTGTAGCTTCAAAAATGCAAGAGGTGCCCCTAGCACCTCTCAGCCTCAGGTAGCTTTATGCGCGGGAGTGTTTGGGCTTTGGGTTTTAGTTTTATGGACACTTTCGAATTTACAGTAGTAGCCAAACGTTTTCAATTTTATTTTTATAATTCCTCAAGTAAGAGAAATTGCCGGAAAAATAAAAATAACAGAGAGGAAAAAATCCTTAGAAAACGAAACATATTTAAGATTACCAAAACAGACTTTGGTTGTTCGGCTAAATAAGCTAAATAATTTTTTTTCCCTTATTTAATTTTTTTGCATTTGTTAGGTTTTCGTCAATTTTTTTGTGAATTATTGCTTTGTCACGACAAGAGGAAATTTGAAAAGTGGATTACAAAATTATGATTGAAACCCAAATTATTTTGAATAAAGACGGAAAAATTGGCTTATTTTTGTCTTTAATTAAAAAATTTAGGTTTCGATCGTAATTTTTTACCTTTTAGATTCCTCTCGTCAAGAAAAATCAACAATTCCAAAAAAATTGACGAAAAACTAATAAATGCGAAAAAAAATTAAATAAGGACAAAAAAAATAAGTTATTTGACTTATTTAGCCAAACAACTTAGGCCTCGTTCCCTTAACATTCTTATTTTTCTTTTTCTCTCTAGTCTCTCAAGGTCAACGATTTGTTCTTTAATCAGTGAAAGTTGTCTCTCGTTTTTTCAAGAGTTTAGTTTCATCTTTGGACAATTATTTGTCTACAAATTGGATTTTTTTTTCAAAAAAGATGTTGCTTCACAATAATATATGTGCCAACAATGCTCTTACCTCTGCAATATGTGTTTGGCGGGACAACTCATGGTAGCTTGTCTGTAGTAGTTTATTGGTGCGTTCATATTTTATTAGAGTCTATCTGATCATCTTGGGTATTCATTGTCATTTGTTGTTTAACCCTTTATCTCTTTAAAGACTCCTGATTCTAGGTATAAATATATAGCAGATTGCATGTGCCGCTATTTGCATCAGGCTCAACATCTGGGTTGGGATGAAAGACATCAATTGCTTTTGTGTTTTTCTTGTTGTACAATAGTTAGATGATCTGTTTAGTTTTGTCCAAGATAACCAAACCAAACCAAATCAAATCGAGCCTTAAGTCTTAATCACTTAGGGTTGGTTACATGAATCATTTTCCTCTATTGAGTTCTGTCAAGAGCCATTTGTTCAAACAAACCTACTAGACTCATATTGTTGCGTACCACAGCATCTAATGTCAATTTAGGTCTACCCCTCCCCGTAGCATTGCAACTCAAAGCTATCCTATCTACTCTCTTAACTACTGCATCTCCTGGTCTACGGTAGACATGCCCAAACTATCTTAGCCTATTTTCCCTCAACTTCTCTTCTATGGATGTTACACCTACCATCTCACGAACCGTTTCATTTCTAATCCTGTCTCTTCTAGTCTTACCACACATCCACCTCAACATTCTCATTTCTGCTACATTCATCTTATTCACCTGTTGTTTCTTAATAGGCCAACATTCTGTCCCGTAAATTATCACTGGTCTAATGGCAGTTTCATAGAATTTTTCCTTCAATTTTATGAGTACCCTCTTGTCACACAGTACACCAGTAGCGCTCCTCCACTTGAGCCACCCCACTTGAATCCTATGGGTCACATCATCGGCAATCTCTCCATCTCTACTAATGATTGATCCTAAATATCTAAAATGATCACTCTTAGGTATCTCCTGGTCTTGGATCATCACTCTTTCTTCGTGCGCACTACTGATACCACTAAATTTACACACCATATACTCAGTTTTACTCCTACTTATTCGAAAACCCTTTGACTCTAATTCTTCCCTCCAAATTTCTAGTTTCGTATTAACACCTCTAGCGGTTTCATTTATGAGGATAATGTCATCTGCAAACATCATACACCATGAGATATCCTCCTGAAATTGTCTAGTCAATTCATCCATAACTAAGGCAAAAAGGTACGGGTTCAAGGCTGACCCTTGATGCAATCCTACAGTGATTGGGAATAGGACTGTTACGAACCCGACCGGACCGAAAAAGATCGAAAAAACAGACTGATCGGTTCGGTCTTCGGTCAGTTCAGGGGCGTGTTTTTGAGGTTCAAAGTGGACCGAACCGACCTAGGTTCAGTTCAGTCTCGATTTTTTGTAAATCTATGCGGCCCGAAACTGAACCGAATCGAATGTAGACTGAACCGACCGAACCTATTTTGGACCGAACTGACCGACCGACCGAATCGTATATATTATATATATTTATATAAATCGTTTTAATCTTGACCGTCAATTTATTTGGTGTTTAAATCTACATCATCCACAACAATCCCAAACCCTACCCTATCTCTAACTCTCCACTGCCCACTGCCATTCTCACTCCAGACCGCAGACCTCTTTCTCTCCCTTCTCTAGTTCTCTCTCGTCTCCAGTCCACGAATCACGATCTCTGCCGCTTTCCTCCATTCTCAGACTCTTTCGTTTCGCGCTCCAAACCACCCCCAGTTGCCGCCGCTGCCAACGCCTCAAAGAAGGAGCCTAGCAGATGCAGCGCCGACTTCTCCCTCGCCGGCGACGGATCTGACGAGTCGTCTCGTCCCTCCGATCGTTCCTCTGTCAGCTGATAAGGTTCGTATCTTGTATCTCCGATTCTCTCTCTCTCCCTGTCCCTCTCTCTTGCGAGTGAGCTGATTACTCCGGGTTGGAGGAGATTTTCATTTGTGGTTGTTGACTTGTTGAAATGGAACAACATAGAGTAGAGTAATGATTTTCCATTTAGTGTGTTTTTTTCTCTTTTTTTTCCATTTACTGTGTTTTTCCATTTACTGTAATGATTTTTCTCTTTTACTGTGATTTTTTTTTCTCCATTTACTTTTTTTTTTCCATTTACTGTGTTTTTTTCTTCATAAGTAATGATTTTCGTTGTTTTTCAAAAAAACCTTTCATGCCTAATGTTTGAGAATACATTTACAGAATACGAACTATTATTGGAAGCATCATTTTAGATCATAAAATCAAAATTTGAAACAATTACTCTACTATCTTTGAAGAAGAAAAAAAAAAGCTCTTTTCCATTAGTATAAAATCAGAAAAACAGTAAAACGATTTTTGAGTTAGGGCTTTTGATCTTGAGCTAATGAGTAAAATGATTTCTAAAAACAGTAACGATCTTAAGCTCTTTTCAGCTCTGATTTTCTTTTTTTCTACTTTTCCCGAATCAAATTCAATTCTCAAGTTCATCTCTTGTCCCTCATCTCCGCCAGAACGTCCTCGACAACACCAGCGAAATGTCTGACCATGAGCATGAGGTATTCAATTTCAAAACCCTATATTGGCTTCAAAATCAGATTTTTGTTGAATAGTTTAATGGATTTAGTGTTTACAATTTACATACTACTTAATTTTCGCATGAACACGAGGTGATAGATTGATAATCAGATTAGTGCACGAACAACATGAAAATCAGATTGTGATTATGTTGGTTTTAATTTGCTGTTGTGTTAGATGGATGATATGGATGATGATATTATGGATGAAGGTGCGGAGTTTGATATCCCTCAAAATGCTGAACTAAATGATGATCTCATGCCTGAAATTAATAATGAGTCTGAAAAAAAGAAGGTTGTTGGTATGAAAAAAAGGGGCTCCATGTTTGAAGCATTTTACAACTATTACACCGGAAGGTCATCTAAAACCTAGGGCTGTATGCAATTGGTGTAGGACAGATTATGCTTGTTACTCGAAATTAAATGGTACTAAATCACTAACTCGTCATCTAGCGCATCAATGTACCAAATATCCAGCAAGTAAGAAATTTACAGGTTCTAGGCAAAAACTCTTTAGTTTTCAAAGGAAAAAAAAACAATAGTGAAACAAGTGCAAACCTTGTGTCTGTGGCCTTTAGTGTTGACGCTTGTAAAAGGGCACTAGCGAGGATGATAATAATTGATAAGTTACCTTTTTCATTTGTTGAGGGTGAAGGATTTAGAGATTTTATTAGTGTTGTTCAACCAATGTGGAATCCTCCTCGTAGGCTTGCGATGGCAAAACAAATTATGATCATGTATGAGAACGAGAAAAAAACATTGAACCGTACACTCAAGAATCAAAGGGTTTGTCTTACAACGGACACTTGGACTTCGGCCCAAAATCTAAATTACATGTGTCTTACGGGTAATTTAATTGATGAGAATTGGAGGTACCAAAAGAAAATTTTAAATTTTTGTGTTGTTCCTAATCACAAAGGTGATACTCTTGGTAGAAAGGTTGAAGAATGCTTATTGGATTGGGGAATTGACAAGTTTCTAACCATTACGGTTGATAATGCATTCTCAAATAATCTTTTGATTAGATACTTAGAGAGAAAGACCAAAGATAGGAAGACTACCATTTTAAATCACGAATACTTGCATGTGAGATGTTCGGCATGTAACACCCGTTCTGAGCATGCACGTGCATCGCATATGTCATTTAACTTTATGTTGCATAGGTCATGCTATTTGTTACACGAGTTGTGTTATTATTCGCATATCATTCATTAATTGTTAAGCAATACATGATTTAATTTGAGGGTTTAGTTAAGTAAAAAAAAAAAAAAAAAGAGATTAAATTTGAGGGTTTAATTAAGTTAATTAAAAGAGATTGACTTGGTAGGTGGAATGAAGGGTAGAGATGAGTTATGGCACATTTAAACCTATATACCCAACCTCAGAGGATAATTCTTTCCTAATAAACCTAGCTTCTACGGTATTCTACACCATTCCACACCCCTCCACCGTTTTTTTTTGTATCACGTAGAGAGAGAGAGAGAGAGAGAGAGAGAGAGAAGAGAAGAAGAAGAAGAAGAAGAAGAGGAGGAGGAGGAGGAAGAAGGAAAAAAAAATTTGGGGAAAATCTAATTGAAGGTAAACCCTATTTTATACCTAATCTATGTTTTGAATTTTGATCAAACATGTATATACCTGCATATTCTTGTAGTTTAAATCCTAATTGGTTCATAAGAGAATGGATTTTAATCTAGCAAATTCGTGTGGCTTATGGGCATGTCAATTAGAGCTTGAACTTGACTGAATCTGTCATGTTCTTAACGAATTTTTCTCACTGACTTTCCGACCTTGTAATTTTCTGAAATTTTTACTGGAGATGGATATGCATGTGTAGTTGATTGGGTAAAATTTTCAGAATTTATTTCAAAGAGGAGAAAAAGTTAAAAATCACGCACCGAGCTGCTGCTGTGAAACTCGCATTGCTGACTGCACCGACACAAGTTGGAAAAACAGTCATATCTTCTAGCTCGAGACTCGAAATCACATTCCGCTTGCTTTGCTAGAAACTAGACACGTAGAGCTTTCCAACGATGCAACCCGTGCGTTGTGGTTATGCCTGAGCAATAACAGAACTGCTGTTAAAGTTGACCCAAAATTTGTCTCTGCACCAGTTTTGATATTATGTTAAGTTATAATCGCGAGGCCGTAGTAAGGTTATCCGAACTCCGTTTTTGATGAATGACCTGTCGATTCGAAGAGGAAGAAGTTTACTTTTCAATGGTTAAAGTGTCATTTTTCAATTCACGATTATGTTTCGGATATGGTCAAAACAGTACATGTTGGTCATGGTCTAAGTCTTATTCTTGGGAATTCTTGTATCAAATCTCATTGATTCATCTTTGGAGCATTGAAACACATCATCCATCGTTTTTATTGCATTGGTCTCATTCAGTATCATACCAGGGATGGAGATTAAAAAGATCATATGCTAGATTTATTGATGCATTTTACTTGCATTTTAACATGAGTTGGAGTATGAAATATACTAAGTGTAGTGTCATTCAAATTCTAGGATCGCGGAACGAGTCTCCACCTCAAGGTTGAGAAGGAGGCTTTTTGCTTTTGTCTTTTGGATCTCTAAGGTGAGTGTGCTATTTCATTGAAGAGGCTAGCTAAAAATAAATTTATATTTTTTTGCAAATGATGGGAATTTTTGACGGTTGTGGATATGGATCAAGTTGCTTGAAACGTGATTTTATTTCAAGAGCATGCCATAGTTGTATTATTGGTTGGAATTGTTTTCTTCTTGATGTACACAAGATGGGTATAAATTGTCTGTTTGATGTACACAAACAGGCTATAAATTGTTGGAATTACTCTGTTCACAGGGTCACGGTACCGTCATAACTCCTGGTTGCAAGGGAAGCAAACCTATGGCTTCTTGAAATATTGTGCTTATTTAATGGTTTGTGAAAAATAACTTGTTTCTTGGTAACCATGTTTGCTCGTGTAAATTGTTTTATACTTTTTGCTTGAATGAAGTAGTAACAATCACAACCCTTCCAGGTAACTGAAGTAGAGTTTTGGTCCACAACTAGTCGGACAGGCTGTAGGACATTTTATGATACAAATTTTTGGGGAGTTGTAGCTCTTGTGAATGTGAACTCATCTTGTATAGTTCTCTTGTAAATTTTATTTTGGAAGTCGGTTGTAATCTACTTAGTTGGCGTTGTCTTGCGTTATGGAAAGAATTTTATTAAGTTTGTTGCTTAGCTTTCTTTAAGACAGTTTAGGCTAATCCTCATAGAGCGGGTCATTTCACGGCACACATCTTAAATCTAATCGTACGTGAGGGATTACAAGAGATTGATGTCCCGATTGCAAGGGTACGCAATATGGTGAGATATGTGAGGTCTTCCCCATCTAGAATGACGGAGTTTTGGTCATGTGTTGAGAAGGAGAAAATTATGTGTAGGCTTAAACCTTGTTTAGATATGTCTACTCGGTGGAACTATACATATTTCACGTTGGAGAGAGCTTTAACTTATCAAAAGGCCTTTGATCGATTGTGTGATGACCCAAACTTTAAATTAAATGTAAGAGAGGAGGAGATGGACGAGAATTTTGATGATGTTGATAGTTTTTAGTGTATAAATAGGGTAATTGAAATTGAGAAGAGAAAGAAGAAGAGGGGGGGGGAAGGAGTACGTTGGGCCTCCAAGTTCAAGTGATTGGGAAAAGATTAAGTTGTACGTAAAGTTTCTTTGAGTGTTTTACGTTGCAACTTTGAAATTTTCGGGTTCTTTATACGTCACTTGCAATGTTTTTTTTGATGAAATGGTGTTGATTCAACAAGACATTATGAAGTTGTGTGAAAACGAGGATAGTGATTTGTATGATTTGACAATGAGTATGCGTATCAAGTTTGACAAGTATTGGGGTGATTTTGATAAAATTAATCAAATGATGATGTTTGCGATTGTTCTTGATCCTCGATGCAAAGTTGCATTTTTTGAGTATTGTTTGCTAAATACCTTGGGCTATGATAAGGCAATTGTTAGTGCGTTCATGGATAAGTTGAAAAGTGAAATTACCCGTTTATTTGGATGGTATGTGAAGCATAATGGTAGCTTGAGTGTACATAATAAAGAAGTTGGGGAATCATTGGATACCGTAGATTTGGATGGACTTGAAATGGATATTGATAATCATAAATCTTTGAAATTTCAATTTAAGATGCACAAACAAAAGGAAGGCAATATGGCAAGCAAAACGGAATTGGAAAAGTATCTTGCAGAAACTAGTGAGGATGATTGTGACAACTTTGATGTACTTCGTTGGTGGAAGTTAAACTCTTTGAAATATCCAATTGTCTCTCAAATGGCACGAGATGTGCTAGCAATTCTCGTGTCCACAGTCGCCTCCGAATCCGCTTTTAGCACGGGCGGACGTGTCATTGATCCTTATCGAAGTTCTCTCTCTCCGAAGACTGTGGAAGCACTAATTTGCACATAACAATGGATTAGAAAACCAACCAAGATCAATATAACAGAACAACTTGATGAATTGGAGGTATTAGATTCAGGTACTACTCTTACTTTTAGTTTTTATTGACAAGTATTTTATGGTCCTTAAATATGTTTTATGTTAATGTCTTACTTGTATGTTTTCTTTGTTTTTGTTTTATTTATTTATTTTTTGTTTTTTTACTTTTTTAGTTGTCTTGGAATCAAGTGATAAGGACTAAAGAGTTGGTGCTTGGATTGAAGAGTTCTGTCATGGGTACACAAATGTAATTATTTTGTTTTGTTTGTCTACAAATTCTTATTTTAATTTATCGGGTTGATTTTGAACCACCTTAATTTCTTTCTTATGTTTTCCTTCACAGGGTATGGCTTGATGTGTTGAGGTGGTGATGGCGAAATGTTTTCAATTGGTGATGTTTTGGTAGTGAACTTGAAATGTTTTGTAAACTTTTAATGTTAATTTGGTGTTGTATTTTGTAACGAAACTAATGTAGTGAAGGGTGATTGTGGCAGTGTAACTGTGTTAGCATGGAACAGGTGGTGATGGGTGGTGAATCTGGACTATGTATGTGTTAAAATCTGTGTTAATTTGGTGAATCTGGAACAGGGTGATTGTGAATGTTTTTTTTTTCCCGGCATTTTGTGAATCTAGAACAGCCAAACAGGTGGACTATTTGCTTTGGTGAATCTGGAATAGATGGTGAACTGGTGATTGTGAATGTTTTTTTTTATCAGCATTTTTTGAATCTGGAACAGGTGCACCACCTCTTTGCTTTCTGTCTTCCACTTCATTTGACAAGTGGTTTTCTTTGGGCCTAGACTGTTTGCTTTGGAAAAAATGGTTCATAAAAAAATGGCCCAAATAAAAATAGGTAAAAATGGCCCATATAAAAATAGGTGAAAATGACCCCTTATAAAAATGGGCCCAAAATGATTGGAAATGGCTCAAATAAGGGTAGAAAAATGGCCCAACAGTCATTAGTAACTTAAGTTTTGAAAATGGACCCAAACAGCCCAAACCGCCTAAATGGCCCATTTCGGGGTGGATCAAAATCCCCGACATCCTCGAACTCACCCCGAATCGAATTGAACCAAAGTCAATACCGGTCGGGATCAGTCTCGGACTTACATACCCTGAACCCGATCGGTTTCCCCGCCAATCCGCCTCAAACCGACCAAATAACACCCTTAGTTTGGAGCGCGAAAGGAAAGAGTCTGAGAATGGAGGAAAGCGGCGGAGATCGTGATTCGTGGACCGGAGGCGAGAGAGAACTAGAGAAGGGAGAGAAAGAGGTCTGCGGTCTGGAGTGAGAATGGCAGTGGGCAGTGGAGAGTTAGAGATAGGGTAGGGTTTGGGATTGTTGTGGATAGTGTAGATTTAAAGACCAAATAAATTGACGGTCAAGATTAAAACGATTTATATAAATATATATAATATATACGATTCGGTTGGTCAGTCGGTTCGGTCCAAAATAAGTTCGGTCTACATTCGGTTCGGGCCACATAGATTTACAGAAAACCGAGACCGAACCGATCAGACGGTTTTTTCGGTCTTTTTCAGTCCGGTCGGGTTCGTAACAGCCCTAATACATATGTTCTCCGGACATTTTCATGGTTTTGCCCCATGTGTATTATATCTTGGGGTTTTTGCCTTGAATATAATTTTAATTGCCCCATAGATTTAATACTCTTCGGGCTTTGCCTCATGAATTTTACACTCTTTTCTCATTGCCCTCAAAATAATATGCTTCCCCCAGATTTTGGTCTTTGCCCCATGGATTTTATACTCTTTTCTCCTTGCCCCAAAAATAATTTACTTCCCCCAGATTTTATTGATAAGTTGCCAACCATTTACATCTCTCTCTCTCTGTGGAAAAGAGAAGAAATCAATTGAAGAATCAATTAGATAAGAAATTGAATGCATGGATTAGTAATAACCCATGAGCCATGATTCTGTTATTAGGTAAATCTAAACCCTAGGTCCTAATTTGAAAGCAAAAACCTATATCAATTTGAGACAAAATTAATTATTTGTTTGGTTGCATCTTTTTTTATGTGTGTTTTTTTCTCATGCTTCATATTTGGTATGCAAGAATTCTTAATTTGTATTTTTTCAGATTGTTAAATGATATTTCTTTCTCGACTAGATTGTTAATTAGATTGTTTAATGTCTACCATCTGCATTGCTTAATCCTAATTTAGGACATTGAATTTTGTGTTCTACGTTAGGCTCTGTCATTAATCAAAACTAACTACCTATGCAAACTTATATTGTGACCCTCTTTTGTTGATTAGAGATTAGGATAAGGGAATTGATTTTCACACTCCTTTTTTTATATCTATACTCTTTTTTTTGTCTTTTAGCAAAAAAACACATACACTTTTAACACTAAAAAAATAAAAAAAAAGAGTGAATATAAAAAAAAGAGAGTGAAAATCAATATCCGTAGAATAAATATAGTTTCTGTTATTGTGCGTATTATGCTTATTGTTTTACTCACCAAATACGAAAATTCGTCACAGCCAGTTGTAAATGAAGTGATATGTAATGGACAAACATATTGCTTTTTGACCCCAATAATGATAAATCCTAGGTCTGCCCCTGTTTCCCGGGGATGGGTCCAGCACTAAACTGTTTGATCCAACAACCCTCCGCCTCCATCACCCAAATTTCAAAACATTTGTATCCGCAATGACAAAGAGCAATACGGTCATCATAGTATAACATTAAATGCCATCCTTCTCCTGACTGACAAACAAAAGGAACCGGTATCACTCGAGTAAAACCTCATTGCCCATGTCGAACGCGACCACCTCCGCATCACCAGTACTCCAATAATAAACTCCACCCGCGTATGCACTAGTCTTAACGAAAAACAAAGATTGAGGCGACAGACAACCGAGCGCGTCAAGATGTCTCCAAGTATTTGTACTGAGGGAGTACACATTTACACATACATCACATAGTGGCATGTCCCTTATCTCATCACGGAAACCACCTTTTAGTCGTCAGTTGACGGGTCTAATCCAGAACCACTTTGTAGTCGTCAGTTGACGGGTCTAACCCAAATCCAACACTAAAGGCCTCGACAGTGAGATTTGGCGCAAAGTAGGGATGATGCGGAAAGGGAAGCACTCTGAACTCTCTGATGGCGGGGTTCCAGATAACGAAACAATCCTCGCCATTGAACAGGCAAAACAAGCCGTTTGTGGGACCAGCAATAACCGCTGAACGTTTATGAATTCTGCAAAGATGTGTGAATTGTGTAGGTTTGGTTGAATTATTTTAGGATTGTAAATTGTGTAATTTGAGTGGGTGTGAATGGTGTGAATTCTGTAAAGAAGTGTGAATTTGAGAGTGTGAATTTTTGCAAAGGGGGTGAATATATTATGTAAATGGTGTGAATTCCGTAAAGACATGTGAATTCTAAGGATGTGATTTCTTGCAAATGGATGTGAATTATGAAAATGTGTGAATTTTACAAAGGAGTGTGAATTTTTAGGAGTGTGAATTCTGGGATGTGTAAATTTGTGGGGGTATGAATTCTCAGAGATGTGAATTCTTGGGGTTTTAAATTTTCGGAGGTATGAATTTTCAGAAGTGCGAATTCTTGAAGTATGAAAAATGGTGTGAATTTTACAAAAGGATGTGAATTCTGTGAGGTGTGAATTCTAGAATGTGTGAATTCTGGGAGGTGTGAATTTTTTGAGTATGAAAAGTGATAGGGTCAAAATAGTACAAGCATTTTTAAAAAAGATTTAGATGGAATAACATTTTTAAAAAAAAGTTTGCATGGAACCTCACGTAAAATTTGGACCGGCCAGGAATTTGCCCCCGAAACTGCTTCCTCTGCATGTTTAGTTGGGCCAAGATTTTGTTGGGTTTTTCGCCCATGTGAAAATGGTTTGGTAAAGAAGAAGCTGTTACTATGGGTAGTCGTGCATTTAATTGACGTTCCGCTGGAAATACTCTTTTAGTTGGTTTGGTGACTTGGGTCAATGCTGTGTATTTCGAAGTCCAAGAGAGCATTAATTTGTGTTTGGCTCTAAAGCTTTCCAAACAAAAAGGTAAAGCCAGGATTTTAATTTTGGAGTCGGCTTAGGCTCCGTTCCGGAAATTTTTTTTAAAAATAAATACTTATTTTGCAACTTTTAATTCAAAAATAAGAAATGGCATTTCACAAAATCCTTCTTAAAAAGTTCATTTCACATTTTCAAACTCAAAAATAATGTAAATGAAAAAAAAATTCAAATTTTTTTGCATTGTATTAAAGATCTCAATAAGATCTATCAAACAAGATCCATAGTAGTAGAAAAATTATTTGCGTAAACACATGATTTTTGAGCTTAAAGTTGCCTTATACAAAAAATAAGACTGTTGCTATGATAATGGGCGCCGGCGGAGGGAAATCGTACCCGCGGCCTCGCCGGGCAAGCACCCTACACACCTCGGATGCCATTGATTCTCGTGCATGCCCCTTCGGTTTTTTTTTTTAGAATTTTTGAACGGCTCGGATCGGCCGTCCGGTGGCCGGAGACGGCCCGGCGCGGCCCCCGGTACGATTTCCCTCCCGGCGCCCATTGGTACCTATATAAATTCTACCAAAATAATTACCACCCTTCTTATTTTCCGGAACAACCCTTCTTATTCAACAAAAAATAAGTTCTTAATCCTTTTCTGGAACCCAGCCTTAAAAGACATACATTTTTTATCATAAGTTTTTATTTTTCAATTCAACACATTTGTACATTGAAATTATTCTTTAAACTATATCAATTATCACGTGCTTATTTTTTATTTATGAAAGAAATTAAGAAACGAGAATGTAAAATCACCGATTTTTTTATCAAATCAAACTAAAATTATCAAGATTATAATTAGTTATCCACGAATAATATTTAAAATCACGAGAGGTTCAAAGCTTCATGTTACATTACAATAACTCCGACCAGTACACTAGAAACTACAAAAGCATCGCAGGTGGTGTGCTCAATATCAACTTGTAACAGTTACATTTGCTGTGTTCGGATGATGATTACCGAAATAACTTTTGAATGTATGTCCACCACACAAGGTCATCCATCTCCTTTCGAACGGGCGTGAAGCCAACACAAGGTCATCCATCTCTTCAACAAAGCCGACCGTTTCTGATATTTGATGCGGCGACAAATAACAGCTCCTTCTCGTCTCTAATTAGATCGTGCTCCACCAAATATTTCCGGAACAATTTGACATAAAAGATCGTTCTGTGCCTCGCTTTTCACAAACAGTGAATCAGTACGTCGTACACCAACTGCATTGTCCAAAATATTCACATTTACAAATGGAAAAATAACAAAAAGGAAAAGGAAAAAACTGAATCCAGTGACCACCATATTAACATGTGAAAAGTGGCATTATTGTTTTCACTTCGTAAAACGAATGATACCTCCGCTTTTTATTTCAGAAATTAGCTATTACAACAAGTACCGCTTATCCAATACGGAGTATAAAACAATGTAAGCAGTGCCTCATAGAATCGATTTATCTAACAATTTAAGTAGTATGTCATAGAATTGACTCATCTGATGATGTAAGTAGCATATATGTAACGCCCCGAAAATTCGGAGACATTAATAAATATTTCAAAGATTATTTTCACAAAAAAAATTTCATAGATTTACAACGTCACCATTTCAAAAGCATATGTCATTATATTACAACCGTTTCAAATAAATCAAAATATTACAATTTTCAAAGCTTCCAAAATTAAAGTCGACTTAAATTAATCAGAGCGACTATGCAGCTTCTTCCTCGATAGGATTGAACTCGATCGAATCGTACGACACTTCTGTTCTGTCTTCGGTACCTGACGTTCGAGTTACCAGGGCAACATAGTACCGTGAGCGATGACGCTCAATAGCCAAAACTCACCTGAACCCATAACTTACAAACAAGGACATATACAATACTGTTAGAGTAAGAACAATTAAAGTAGCAAGCGATCAATTTCAATTACTAGCCTTTAACTTAGTGAAATCTAGAATCTCAACCCTTGAGAAACATCCTCCCATGTTAACCACTAGGACTATGGCCATTCGTGATACCGCTCCCCCTTGCTTGCCCTAACCGGGAGCCCCGATGAAACGACCTAAGTTATTTACTTAGTCGGAGTCATCGGCCGCCTCGCAAGGATGAATTCCCCAGGGAACCAACCGTAACCACTGGGCCCACAAGGAACTAATCGTAACCTTGGGAGTATATAGACCATAACCTAGTGCTATGATACATATCACCCTTTTATCTTCTATTCAAAAAGAGCGATCACGCAATGCCATATCCTAAGGTTTCGAATCAACAATCAATTGCCATACCCTGGCTTCAATTCTCTTCTCCCAAACTGGACTCTGTGGATAACCTCCAACAGATCCGGATCCACTGGATAACCTCCAAGAATCCCATTAAAACCTCATTCCTCTGGCCAACCGCCAATCACATCATCTTCTATCTTTTTCAATTTCCTTTAACTTAAAAACGTCTACGTGACCCTCTCTACACGTACACCAATCCCCAGTGAACCTTGTAGAGACCCGTGTCTAATTTTAAATTTATTTTTATTGAGGTTGGTACGTAGAATTATAATTAGATAATTTTGCGAGCAAAGGATAGTTTATATGTGTAGTAGATGTGTGTTTGGTCGTGCGGGCCCGAGTTCGTGGGCCATAGGACGAGAGTGTTGAGAGACCCGCGGTGGTTAACTTTTATGAGTAGTTACCGTTTATTTTTATAGCTCATGGGATATTAGTGTAGCTACTTATTAAATTCTAAGACTTGAGAAAGTGCTTAAGGTAGTTGAGGGGGTGTAGTGTAATTACTACACTTAAAATCAGAAAATCTGATCAGAGGACCCGATTCCTCATTTCTTCTTTTTCCTTTTCCTGCGTCTCTTCTCTCTGTTTTTTTTCTTTTCTTTTCTCTCTCTCAAACCCTCATGCTTCAACTCCATAATCGGAAGCTAAGGCTTGAGAATCTCGCAACAAGGCAAGAAGAAAACGTGATCTACGGATAGAGGGCTACGCATCTATCCGAACAAAATCTTGATCGGCCAACTTTGGAGTTCCTAGCAAATTCGGAGGTTTTCATTTTTGAGGTAGGATTCTTGCTAAATGCTTAGATATGGGAAAGTATAGTGAGATACACCTAAAAATCTGTGATTATACTGTTTTTCTTTTCAATTTTAAGTTAACCCTAATAGGTTCCAAGTATAGGTGATTTATGCGTAGTATGTCTTGTTCAAGGTATATGTGGACTATGCGTAGCATGTGTTATTCATGAGTTTCAAATTTTCACGATTGATTAAAGACCTTGATGATTATTTACTAGATTATGTAAATTTTAGCATGTTGGACCGGTTTGAGTAAAGGATTGATTTAATATGTGATGATTTGATACATTCCTATAAGGTGTTTGATAAAATGACAGAGAGAAAAGTTAAACCAATTCTTGTAATTTGACACTACAGTTGATAATGACTCTACTTGTATATTTATTTGATGATAATTTTACTATCGTAAATCGGGATTCTAGATTATGACTTTGTTGAGACTATGACTAGATTGTATGATCTTTCTCGTAGTTTGGATGATTTGGAATTGGTACTTGTTATTTGGGCTAGTGAGCCACGTATTGGAGGTTGACTTGACCATTTTGTACTTGTTGTGTAGCCGGAAGCATATGGATAATGAGTTTATCCGTCGGTGTATAGTCCGTAAACCCGCGCGGGATAAGGTGTTCCATAGGCCTTTAGGTTAGTAGCCCATAAATTTGGATGATTAGGGACCTGATCAGTCGCCTAGGATTGGTACACAACTTGTTAATTTGGACTATTGGTCTTATGTGCTCTTATTTTCTCCTATTGACTTATAATTTGATGTGTTTTATGTTTGAAGGATTTTGGATATATGAGATGAGATGAGCTTACGTGGTTTGGTTATGACTTGGTATTTGGAGATTTGGATTATTATCTGAACGGATTATTTTTATCATTATTTCTGTTGGATACTTGAGAAGTAAAAGTTATTATGTATTCATTTGTTCTAAGTTACGATATATCCAATGGTTATCTTTTGAGGCTTAATAAAATGCAAGTTTT
The DNA here is from genome assembly GCF_030253575.1 of Rhododendron vialii. NCBI lineage: Eukaryota > Viridiplantae > Streptophyta > Magnoliopsida > Ericales > Ericaceae > Rhododendron > Rhododendron vialii. The sequence goes on along the minus strand of NC_080564.1, from coordinate 29,925,876 downwards.
TGTAGAATATTGTATATACTCACGAATTGATGTATTCAAAAAGTAGGCAAGAACAAATTATTTTGTGTATTGTGCATTTTGCTTGCGTTCTCTTATCTTCGCCTTTAGCACGTTTCCTATTGAGTGTCGACTCACGTTGTATAATCCAACCTTTTTCAGGTTTGGAGGTGGATTCGAGGCTTAAGAATCATGGGATCTGTTCTAGTCTTTTATTTAAGAGCGTGATGGAATATTTGTATATTTTTGGCTTGTTAGACTTGTAAAATTTTATTTTGGGTTGTAAGAACTTGAATTGCAAGGTACTTTATTTGGTATTGTAATTTGTATATTGAGAGAATGGGGCCTGGAAGTGCGTAATATATAGGGTATTTTGAAGTTTATTGGTAATAAAAGGCGGGTCGTGACAACCTAATGTCCATTCTAAGTTCTCGTGAAAAAGAGTGAACAACAATCAAACATTATAATTCACGGAATGGAAATCATTTTTCTTTTTACACATAAAATTCATCTAACAATGCCAAGGAGATTTAGATTTCAATTAAAAAAAACAGAACGATTATTGTACTTTTAACCATGCCATAAGCTTATCGTGCAACAAAATTAATTATTCGGTACACTAATCATGCGATAAAATTAATAAAAGAAGAATATTCAAGTTATTCCTCTTGTTTTTCTTTTCATTTTTCAGAACCAAAAATCTACTTCTATTCTATATCATTTCGGAGTGTTGACGGTCTTAATAAAATTTTGTATTTGCGACAAAACTAGGATTGAACCGGAACTTGTTAACTTTGGGACTAAAAATATCATTTCTTCGCATGCTAGGGTGGATTTACAAACAAACTACAAACCAAGGACTAAACTGTAATTCTTCTAAGCATATTTTCAAATCTCAGTGGCTGCACAAAATGGAACTACGAAACAGAGGTACGGCCGGACTCGACCGGCGACGTCGGCTTCGATTATTTTCATACCGAAATGTGAAACAATCAATACGGAACATAATATATATATTTAGGGAGGTGAATTTGGACTACCTCTCGTCCGGTGAGACGATTTACGGAGAGGTTCGGTGGCGGGTCGGAGCGGCGGCGGAACTCGGTAGTTGGTGATGGTGCTACGGCTGTGGTGACCCGGCTGTAATGGAGGAAGGAGGTGGTTATGAGGAGGTACTGGTGGCCGGAGGTGGTGGTGAGCAAAGTGAGTGGAGTGGAGCTACGGTGGTGGCTGGAAATGGAGGCCCGGCTGGCTGTTCTTCTCTCTCTCTCTCTCTCTCTCTCTATAATTCCCTCTCTCTGCCGAAGTGGGAAAACAAAAGGGAGGCAGTTTTAAAAATTGGTTTGAATTTGCCTTAAGGGTATTGACCCATGGAAGATTATGTGCTGTCTACTAGTGAGGAATTTAGGAAGGAGATGAGGGATTTTGTTCCCCTTAATACTCAGCCGAAATTTGCAAGAAATGGGGAAGGGTTTGATTTGGTCCGCAGCAACACACGCACACAAGAAAAAAATACTCGCCGGGTACGAGCACGCATGATCGATTACGGAAATAAAATTTGGTGTGACGACATTAAAAAAAAATTTCACATTAAATAAACTTACGAGAAAAATAATATTTTTGTTCTGATAATAATTATTATTTATAAAAAAATATCGGGTCTTTACAATATATGCCTATCTAACAATGTTAGTACCACATAGAATTGACTCATCTGGACTTCTTTTATTCCAATTGTTAAAATGTGCACCTCTTTAGTTTGTGTCCTTCCACTAATACGTGTAGCACAACCTCGTCGTCCTTATCAGCATCAGATATCCAAATAGACATGATTATCAAGAGACAGATAATATTTAGTTCCCATATGTGCTTTCCTGGAAGGGTAAGCTCTGTCAACCCTATTATATGGCTTATGGCCTTATAGATTCTATGCTTCATCCTGGAATCAGCTTTTCTGGAGTTGTTATTGTGTTTTTCGCCACTGATCCAGTGGATTAGAAAGATAGAACATAATTTTGGCGATTTTGTTTTCTCTTGACATTTTAGAGTTCTTGTAACATCCCAGTACTATCCACAACACAGACATATGTCCTAAGGTCAACGCACATGTACGTGCAAATTGGAAATTGATGATTTCTGCTGATACATCATCTCTTTTGTTACCTAGGCTATGTTGGATCTACTGTGCAGCTCAACCATGCAAGCAGCTCACTTCACCAGTTCACCCTTTCCCAAAATCGATTATGAGGTGGTTGTCAAAAAAGCCTCCTATAAGATTCATCGGATTGCTGGACTTTCTGGCTATCATATCGCTTAGTTAGCCAACTTCTGGCATATTACCCTTCTACTCTTTTTGTGTTATGGTAAGTGCTAGATGAAGACGCATACTGAGAAAAACAAGCGCAGCTTGGCTAACCCGTGCATTTGGATTGACTGAGAACTTTGTCATCGCATTTTGTTTCAAAAATTCACGAAGCTATATATTTCCACAAATATGTGGTTTGATACGCATCACTCATCGCACCTTTAATATTCCAGGTGAAAATCTAATTTTTATTCTTGATTTCTTGTGCTTGAAAAGCCCTTAAACCTATTTGATAAGAATCTCTCTTTTTCCCTTCACCTCTGGCTCAACAAGAACTCTTTCTAGCCGTAGAGTACAAAAAAAAAAAGAAAAAAAGACAGCAACCAACATCAGAAAATGTGGTTAACTCAATATTTCCCCAAACCACAACTCTCTCACGTTATTTTTGTCCTCCAGGCTTTTGAACATTCGTGCATAACATGCTCTTGAATCGGCTGATCCATATCGTTTTGCTAAATGCATTGTTTTTCCCCCTTAGCATTACACCGTGTTTGGTCCTTCTTTCCCTGCACTTAGTTAAACAAGGGAATCATCTTCTTCTTCTTTTCTTGGAACAAGGGAATCATCTAAAAATGCTTGTTTTCGCACATGCTGGTCTGTACATCCGATTATAAAAAAGAAAATATTCATTGGCGATTGGGGTAGCATGTTTCCCTGTTTCAACCCCTGGGGACGAGACAAGAGTGTACCCATCACCGGACAACAGCACACATCTTGCTCTCACATGCTGTATTACAAATTGACTGGTTTTCAATAATTCCAATCAGCTTGGTGAGTGTGATGGCTTATGTCTCTTATTTCAACTCACAGGCTTGAGAATGGTAGCAATCAGTAAACGACAGGTTACATGTAGCTTGACACGCTTTGTTTCATTATATATATTTTGTGTAGTACAATCTGTTGAAGAGTCCTTTTCTCTTTTCAATCAGAAGTGATAGATACCATCTCATTGTTACAAACATTATATGATTAAGGTAGGATGTTATCCTTTTCTTTTTATGATAACCAGGTGTTCCGGGTTTGCTTACCCGTACCTCGACTAGTTCTGTAGACTAATCCCACCGTCCACTAGCGGGGCTCCATATAAAGTCAGAGCAAAATTCTATATGATACTTTCAAAGGGAGCAAATCCCTATATCCACGGCCTTCGACCACCGGGACAACGCCACGGAGTTAACATAGGTTGTTATCAACGTTGCCCCAAGTTGACTTTTGGAAGAAATGGATGCCTAAAATTGAACATTGGTGACCAGTTGGACAATCAAGTACTGATGTTCAGGCACAAATTGAGGCCTAACCCAAAACTGTGCGCAAACCAAATTCTTTTGTGGTTTTGCTACGTCAGAGCATGTACACAAGAGTCGCTATATGCACATAATTAGGTAAAGTAGAGAGGTTACTCTCAAAATCTGGCATGCAGCAGAGTAGCAAAACATCAAGCTAAAATACATTTATTTCAATAGCTCGGTATAAATAGCCATGCACTGTTCATAAGCAATATATTTTTTTACTATTTTTCCAGTCAACTCTCTCTCTCTTGTGGCTTTAATCTCTCTCTCTCTCATTCAATATTTTATAGTGTTTTGTAAAGACAGAGATGATAATAAAGAGGACTAATGTGGGATTAAGAGAGATTTGAACAGGTAAAATGAAAAAAAGTAAGACTTTTGGATAGATAAAATACCAATTACTTGGTGTACATGCACATAGTATCTTGTTTTTAAAAACCTCGGCATCACTGGGCCTGTTATAGAAGTAGTAATTTTTTCTGGGCTTCTGAACAATTCAATTATTACCTCTTTAACGGCCTAGGTCTTTGGATAATGAGGTTTTTTTTTTTGAACTGGAGTATTTAATGAACGTGATAATATGAGAGGCCCCGTTCCGGAACAATAAATAAGTACTTATTTTTTAAGAAGTCAATTTTAAACTCAAAATTATGTGCTTACGCAAATAATTTTCCTATTACTATGGATCTTGTTTGATAGATCTTATTGAAATCTTTAATACGGTGCAAAAAAAAAAAAAATTATTTTTCATTTATATTATTTTTGAGTTTGAAAATATGAAATAAGTACTTATTTTTTAGGGCACCTAAGGCTAAATCGTACTCCGAAAAAAGCAATCCTGATACAGACACAGCAAATTGTGCACAGATTGTGTATAGATTTTGTTATGGGATCCACCACGGATCCCACACAAATCATCCGAACCGTTCATTAAATGTAAAACATTTTTTCAAAAGTCCCCGTAAAAAATAAGCTCAATCAAATACCTATCAGTGCGCGGATCAAAAAAAAAAAAACCTATCAGTGCTTCATCCAACCATCTAACTTTTCATTCAGATTTTCGGATAATGAAAAGTTATATGATTGGATCGAGCACCTATAGGTATCGGATTAAGATTATTTTTTACGGGGCTCCTTGAAAAAACGTTTTACATTTAATGAACGGCTTAGATGATTTGTGTGGAACCCGTGGCAGACCCTACAATAAAATCTGTGCACAATCTGTGCACAGATTGTATGTGTGTAGACTTTTTGCGAAAAAAGTGAGGTCTTTAGGCGCCTGCCCCACAAACGAGTAGGAAATTAAAAGCGTGTTTGGTATAACCCTTTTATTCATTGTCTTTAATTGCTTGGGCGTATTTAGAGAATGAGCAAGTAAGATAACCAAACGAGCCGTAATAACGAGTTTTCGATGGATTTTTTATTAGTTTAAGTGGAAGATAACTCGTAGAGGTTGGTTAGCACTCTTCCATGCAACTCTTGTCGTGTTTTTGGCATGAAAGTTAATTAATAGTACCCCATCCAAGACGCCACAAGATCGTCACTCCAAATTGATATGCCTCGCATTTTGGTTACACCTGCAGATAGTCTAGCTCACAGCCTCAAGAGGACAAATCTAGACATTTTCGAGTTTCGACACTTAAATAGTTAAATGTGAACATATCCAAAAACCATGCTTCTAGATGCATGCTTTCCCCATTTTGAATATTTTAGAGTAAAACATCGTGATCATGCTTTGGCGGCATTTGATTGTGGAGAAAATTGAGGAAATTAAGGAAGATGGAAATCGAATCGAGAAATAAATAAATGAATATATAAGCTAGTATCTTTGATTGTTGTTTATTTTTTCACGATACATAAACTCTTGTATAATCATACCTATCCGAACTAGTTTATGATACTACAAAGTTAACGACCGAACAAATCTTCAATTGTTTAACTAAAAAAAATTATTTAGTATCCATCGAACAGTGCCATGCACGATTGAGATTAAGTCAACGGGTCGGCCCCACTTCAATGTGCCAACCATGGCAGTGTCCCAAGAGTACTAAATACTCCCTCGGCTTAGAGATCGAGCTTTTATTAGGGAGAGGAGTCGAGTTTGTTACTTGCTGTCTCGTTTAGGGTTCGCACCTATCTCTTTGTTGTTGACATATTGATCTTGGAATTGGAATTGATCTCAAGTGTTTACTTTTGAAAGACGAAAGAGAAAATCTTTTTAACGGAGCGTTCCGTGAATAATTGTTTACGAAGGTGAATCACGGCCGTCCAAAACACTCCAAATGTTGGTGAAACTTTTTCGGGGGAAGAGTTAAATCCGGAAAAGTTTCATTTAAATTCAGACCATCTAAAGCCGAAACGGACAACCGAGATCACGCGGCTCCGTGAATAAAGGAATCACGGAGCCTCCGTGAATAAGCCAACCTCAAGACGAAAATATGAAGGGGCTTGTGAGTCAAGTCATGTAGTGTGAACGCTAATATTCTAGGAGCTTGAGACCATAAAATCACGTAGCCTCCATGGATAAACCAACCTCAAGACGAAAATATGAAGGGGCTTGTGAGTCAAGTCATTGTAGTGTGAACGCTAATATTCTAGCAGCCTGAGACCATAACTTCCATGTTAGGTGAGCTTAAATTATTTGACCAGGAATACACAATTGCATGATCCAAATGCAGGGGTAATTGTCAGTCATCATCGACGGTCTACGTTGATCGGAAAATAAACAAAGCATTGATCATCAACGGCTGATGATGAATTAACCAAGAAGACTAAAGAGATTGCTTTTTTTGATCAACCGCCTTGACAGTACAGTAGTATTTGTTTTGCCCTAGACATGGTCAAATATGTGGGTTAGACTTTTTAGGGTTGAGAATCACAAAAAAGGATCACATGGATTTACGCAATCTAAATTGCAACAAACACTCCAATCAAGATCCTGCATGCCTTCAGAAAAGTGCTTCTCTTTCTTTCTCCCTAAGTTTTTTCTTGTGCCTTGATTCAAAATGAATTATTCGTTGTGTTCGCAAATGTACCGGTGCAATATGCTATTTCAATAGATCACAACAAGCAAACACTGGTGGACATCTTCTTCTTTATATGAACAAACGAGACAATACCGGTCTGAGTAAAGGCAAAGCAAGACTTTTGATTTGACGATTAGTTAAAAAAAAAAAAAAGACGACTTTTGTTTTTTTGTCTCTTAATAATCATATTTTTCGAATTGATTATAAGAGTCTCAAATTCGTTGTAGTGGCTGTTAAATAGGCCTATAAAATCGTACTCAAAAAAAAAAAAAACCCATTCTTTCAAATCCGGGAGGGACAAAAAAAAGAAAAAGAAAGGTAAAGATTCAATCCGTAAAGCTTTCACATTCCAAAGTCTAGAAGAAATAGGGACAGCCGTGATCTTTCATCTCTCTTCTATGACAGGACTAAAAGCCCTAGTTCAAGTTCAAAGACTCAAACCCATACCTCATAAATAACTTGCCATTGCTGGATGTGAACGTCAAAGGGGGTTTGGTTGATTATTCTAGTATTTCATTTGGGTGTTTTTGACTCGTGGACCCTTTACACATAGTTACGAATTAGAGCTGGTCTTGATTTTTTGATAGCCTAAAGCGAACACATTGTTAGGAAGTAGGGCCGATCTTGATGTTTTGATGGCATAAAGCGAAATTTAAAGTTTCAGTCTTTTTAATAAAGTTAGGAATAGATAAAACGAGATAGATGGATGAACTTCAAAAAGCAAAATATCAGTGGAATGCATTCTTACAAAAAATTGAAAAGTTTGCATTTTCATTTTTTTTCTTTAATAAGCATATGTATATTTTTGGATCTCAACAGATCATGATATGAAAAAAAAATAGCCCATCAAAAATAAAAAACAGATATGAAAAATAAAAAATTATGCCCAAACCTAAATACAACTTTCATCTGTCGAAACCCCAACGGGTTTAACCAGATGGGCATGAGAAAACAACTAAAGGACTTGCCCACCAAGAGGTCGCATTGAATGCCACGAAGTCTAAACGTTCCAAACCTCTGGGTTGGGCAACTAGAGGTTTGCTTGGTCGTGAATTTGAGGATCAAGATGCACGCAAATTGACATGGACATCCGATCAGGGAAAAAAATAAAAAATACTTTCACCTGTGGATATTTGTAATAAGTATCTTTTGAGATGAAGATATATGACCACGTACGCTTCTTTTTTAGCTTCTGATTTAATGTCACAATCATTTGTTTGACTGCTAACTACTATAGTGCTATGTCATCTTGGCAAAACCAACTCCTCATCAATTTGTTGCAATTAATGAAATATCGGATATAACTTCGGGGCCCTAGAAGTACCGGTCCTGATCAAAGACGAGCAAGATGTTCGTCTTGTGCACCCAAACTTTTACTACAATGAGGGGCCTTCGAAAAGTTGTGCAGTGTTCATTAGATTAGACCAGGTGTATAGAATTAAATTCGTTCAAATTGAGTATTTTCAAATAAATGAAAATTGATTATGTAGGCACAATTTAGCAATTTTGCCGTTAAAAATGCAAAAAGAAGAAGAAGAGGAGGAGGAGGAGGAGTTGTTTTAACTTTTGACTATTATATAGAACCGTGTAAGAACTTCAAACTCATACTTATAATATGCTTTAGAATTTCACAATGAACATCTAGAAATTAAATCGAGGTCAAACAATACGAAACAGAAGGAATAATGATGCACCATGTTAGCAAAGTCAACCATACTATAAAATGTGTAAACAGATTACAAAAGATTAAGATACAATAAGTCTGTTCACGCAGACATTTTAGAAACATACCCTGCACAGATCAATGATTGGGGTCCATTATGGATTCTGCACAAACGATCCGAGCCGTTCATTAAATGCAAAATATTTTTTCAAGGGCTTCCGCAAAAAAAAATCAGTGCAATCCGATACCTATAGATGCTCGATCCGACCATCTAACGTCTCATTATTCTGAAATCTTAATGAAAAGTTAGATGATTTGATTGAGTAACTATAGGTATCAGATTGAGCTAATTTTTTATCGAATGCCTTGTAAAATTGTTTTACATTTAATGAACGGCTCGGATCGTTTGTGTGGAATCCGTAGTGAGCCCCACACACTGATTTGTGCATGATCTGTTTCTAAAATGTCCGTGTAGGTATCACTGTTGATTAAGATATACTAATAATAATTACTTTTATATAGTGAGGAAAGTTGAAATGTTCTACGTCATATTTATCATAGCAAGGACAAAAGTGTCTCTCTAATAGAGGTGACTGTGGACCGAATTACGTTAGCTTTGCTTTAAACCACGAATCATATTATATACGTACTGACCGAAAAATCAAAGAACCCAATTGATCTATGGAATTTATAAAGTTGGACCAATTGATACCATCTAACTATTGTTAGATCCCTGAGAAAGGGGGAAAAAAAATTCTATTGTAGACTTAGATCCCAACTTTTGAACGAATTTGATAAAAGGTTGAAAAAAGTTCAATAAACTCCATTTATCATGAGTTTATTTTTAACGGGTTTTTTCCTTAAAAAAAAAAACACAATTCTATGTTTTTTATATAATCGCACATCTACTTATGAGTTGGAACCGTTACTTTTTCAAGTCTTCGATCACTTACATAAAAAAATTACAAATCAAACTATTTAATTAGGATTCACATGATAAAAATAAATTAGTATCAAATCACACTACTATAAAAGCCAAACCAAATTACTTGATTTGGACTTGTTCAGACTGAACTTTGACATTTTTTTTTCCTCACCTATATTCCCAATCCGCTAAAGAAAATAAGGAAAAATAAATAAGTACATATTTTTTGAGTTAAATGTGATATATTGTAAGAGAATGACTTATCTTGTAAAATAAAGAATAATTAAGTACTTAAAAAATATGAACCTCAGTAGAACAGAACAGGATAAAAATGTTTTTACGAATTTTTAAACCGGACATTCTCCTCACGCACATTAACTTAAAATAGGAGTATTACTTACCGAAGATTATTTGACTGTTATCGTCAATCTGAAAGCAATGAAATATAGCGAAAACGCAACGCTAAGCATTAACCGTGAAGTTTCCACATTATTTTACGTACAAACAAACAAAATCCAAATTGGCAGAGCATGCGACGGCCCACGTAGCCGCACCCTCACAAACATGACCCAAACAACACAGTACACCCGCATCAGCCGGCCAACACAATTCTCCGTGATAGAAGAAGTACCCAAAAACATCACTGTCTTCAACCCAACCCCACGAGAAGAGAGTTTTTAGAGCGAGAAGAAGAGTCACAGTTTTAGAGAGAGAAAATATACTCCTACTACGACGCACGCTAGCTGTAGCAAATACTCCTCCTCTGATCAATCGTTTGAAATTCTCAACTTGAAACCCCCCCCTCCCCCCCTCCCCCGATCTGACTCCGTATCCCCCAAAGGTCACTCCTTTCCCCTTCCCTCCCTCCCCAAACCCTAACCCTAAAATCCCAAACCTCTATCTCTCTCTACACACAATCGCACAGTTGTATCCGTCTCTCTGTATTTCTATACACGCGCACTGCGATGGCTGCGGCGATCGAAGGCCAAGAAGACAAGGTGATGGCGAAGGCCAAGGAGATCGTCAAGAGCCTCAACATGTCCAAGGACGAGACCAAGGACATGATCCTGATCTTCTCCAGCTTCGACAACCGCCTCTCCAACATCTCCACCCTGATCTCCTCCACGAACGGCGGCGGCGGCGGCGGGGACGGGGTCGAGACCGATCCCCGGCTCGACGAGGCGGAGAAGGTGATCCTGCGCTGGGACGAGTCGGGCTCCGAGTCGGCCCGGGGCAACCCGGCCGCGGCGATGCTGTGGGAGGAGTCGCCCGACGAGGCGGCGGAGTACCTCGAGGCCGTCGACAAGATCCTCGACCTGACCGAGGACCCCTCGGTCCAGCCCAACGGCGCGATCATGGATCGAGCCGAGAGCGCGCTCCAGTCGGCCATGTCGCGGCTGGAGGACGAGTTCAGGCACATCCTGACGCGGAACACGATCCCGTTCAACGCCGAGCGGCTGTACGGATCGATGCGCAGGGTCTCACTGTCGTTCGCCTCGAACGACGGGGATATAATAGCCGAGGACTTCGATAGTGTTTGTGGTGAGGACGAAGGTAGTAGTCAGCAGGGGTACTGTCACGAGAGAGGCGTGAGCGTCGTGAGCTTGGGCGACGACGTGTTTGTGGATTTGGTCCACCCGGACGCGGTGGAGGAGTTAAAGGAGATTGCTGATCGGATGATTAGGTCTAAGTACGAAAAGGAGTGTTGTCAGGTTTACAGTAGTGTTCGTCGCGACGTTATCGATGAGTGCTTGTCGATTCTTGGTGTTGAGAGGCAGAGTATCGAAGAGGTTCAGAAGAGTGAGTGGAATTCGTTGGATGAGAAGATGAAGAAGTGGGTTAGGGCTGTTAAAGTCGTGGTTAGGGTTTTATTGACCGGGGAGAAACGGCTGTGTGAGCAGTTGTTTGAGGGGTCTGAGCTTATAAGAGAGGTTTGCTTTGTGGAGACGGCAAAGGGGTGTGTGATGCAGTTGTTGAATTTCGCGGAGGCAGTTGCGATAGGGAAGAGATCGCCTGAGAAGTTGTTCCGAATACTCGATATGTATGATGTGTTGAAGGACGTGTTGCCTGATTTCGAATTGCTGTTCGGTGATGAATCAGGGGAGTTGGTGTGCAGTGAGGCGCAGGGAGTGCTGGATGGACTTGGGGAGGCGGCAGTTGGCACGTTTGTGGAGTTTGAAAATGCTGTGAAGAATGAGGCTACTAAGAAACCAACCCAGGGTGGTGAGATTCACCCCCTGACGCGGTATGTGATGAATTATGTGAAACTGCTTGTGGATTACAGTAGCTCGCTGAATGATCTTTTGGGTAACGGCCTCGATGAATCGGATGATTTTTTGACTAGGGAAAATGAGAATAATTTGCCATTAGAATGCACTTCTCCATTTGCTGTTCGATTGCTTTCGTTGATGACGTCATTGAAATCAAACCTCGAGGATAAATCTAGAGTGTACGAGGACAGTGCGATGCAATATGTGTTCTTGATGAATAATATACTTTACGTCGTTCAGAAGGTGAAAGGTTCTGAGCTTGGGAAGCTTTTGGGAGATCAGTGGGTTCGCAAACACCGTGGTCAGATTCGCCAGTATTCCACGAGCTACCTCAGAGCATCATGGAGCAAAGCCCTGTCTTGTTTGAAGGATGAGGGGATTGGTGGCAGCTCAAGCAACGCATCCAGGGTGGCTTTGAAGGAACGGTTCAAGAACTTCAATACCTGTTTTGAAGAGATTTATAGGGTCCAGACAGCTTGGAAGGTCCCAGATGCTCAACTTCGTGAAGAGCTTCGGATATCTATTTCAGAGAAAGTGCTTCCAGCTTATCGCTCCTTCTTGGGAAGGTTTGGGAATCATCTAGAGAGTGGAAAACATGCTGGGAGATACATAAAATACACTCCAGAGGATTTAGAGACCTATTTATTGGATCTATTTGAAGGAACGCCAGGACTTCTGCATCACATGAGAAGAAAAAGTACGTAGGACACAGGATTCTCGAGGGAGGTAAGGTGATGCGGTGCTTATTTTGTTGCTCTTAATGGTTAAATTGCAGATTTTTTTAATGGACGCCCGACCCTCCTCTATACTGTAATAACATTGTACATGTATCATAGATCCTTCATGTGTGAACTCATCAGGTTTCATGTATTTACTGTTGTGAAATGCAATGAGAGTTGAATTTAGAGTGTGGTCATGGTTTTTATCACATTTGAGTGGCTAAATGCAATTAGAGTTTATATAGATTGTGATCGAGCTTTTATCTCATTCGAGAGGTTACTTGATAGACTGATTATTGTGTTTTCATTGCTCTGTTTAAATCTTAATTACTGGCTACTTCCTTTTAGGTTTGTAAGAGCATGTACACCAAGGGATAGGTGAAATAACTAGTGAACAATGCGAGAATGTATTTTTGCTAGCTCTTTTTAACTTTCACACCGCACCAATCCTCTCTATAATCCTCTTTATCTATTAAAATATTACTCCGTATAAAGCAAAAAGAAAAAGAAGGAAAACCGGAGGAATAGGAGAGGAGAGAGTGTGTGTCAATTGAAGGAAAAAATAATAAAATAAAGAATATATAGTGAACAGTGCCTACGTTTGCGAGGTCAAGTGACAAAAGGAAAAGTACAAAACCTTAACAGAGGCCGGTGTAGAGCAACTTTTTGTGTTTTGCTCTCCGAAGTACCTAAAAATGTCTATTTATCTATCCTCGTGTACATGCTCTAAATAACCTAACTCATCTAAAGGAAATCGGTGTAAGTGTAACATGGTTTGAAATCCTTTACCTATGAAGCATCGACACGTCTACCAGCCTCACGTATCCGCGTCCTCCGACACGTGGTGGTCACGGACACGACAGGACACTGTCCGGACACGGGTCGGGCATGCCTAAATACTTGTCCAATTTTGTTCTTATATTTCTTTTACTCGGACACATTGTTGTTACTCTAGGGCGTGTCAGTGACACTCTTGGAATATGGTAAGGAAACGTTAAAAGGTTAAAAATCTAATTTTGGAAACACAGCCCAGAGTACAAATTTCCACAAATGTATATATACTTGGACTACTGATTTGTATCTTCATAGGATTGTTCTTAGTTTAGTTTGATAGAAATAATGTGATCGTGGTTTGAAACCCTTTACTAACTTGTGGTGAAGTCGCTTACCATTGGTTTTGTTATAATGGAATAAGTTTGTTCTGAGGTTTTATGTGTAAAAAAGGTCTACAATTTGCTTGGCTTTTAAATGATCCTGAACTGGATTCTTAAAACCTGCTGCTGGAGGCTTTGGATAACGAGGGATTTGAGAGCTTAGGATTCAAATACATGCTATGCTTGTTCTTTCTATGATTTTCAGAGTGGATATCTTTCTCCACTGAACCCTTCGTAGACTTGTTAAGGTACATGTGCAAGAATTTGATCTCCTCTTGTACCATCACTGTACTTGTCAAGTAATGGGCATTATCCTTGAGCTGCTGGAATAGTTGACTTCCAGTGACTGTATCAATCAGTTTTAGTTTTGTGAGTAGTCTGAAAATTAACTGGATTATACCGGCTTTAGGTCTCCCCTCTTTCTTTTACGGTTAAATTTTTAACCATTGACTGTTATTATTCTTGAGATATGCTCGCAGACAGATGGATATCTACGGGGAAGTTATCTTAAGTATTTTTTTGCTGTTAATGCATTCTCTGTCCTGGAACGAGGCTTTTATTAGGCGCCCCGTCAAGATTTATGTAGCTCTTTTTATACTTCAGACTCCCATATCACTGCTTTAGGACTAAAGAGTCATTTTATAAGCTTTAGGACAATTAGGTTAACTTCTTCACCAGGTTCTTTCCTGCTTAAACCCTTTGCAAACCCCTAAGCCAACAGTCTGTAGCATACAAAATCAAAGTTTCCAAGGTATCCATCTTACATTTGGCACATACATGATGTTTTCTTTGGGGGAATGTCTTGCCCTAGGTTTTGCGGCTGATAGTCGTGTTTCAATGGTAATTGGAATCATCACAGGTCCTTTTAATGGGGTCGTGTATCAGCTGGACAAGTTGATTGCTGGGAACCAAGAACTTGATAAGTTTATCAGTGGGAATTAAGTACTTGGTTTTCTTGTCATTTCGGCCTTGACATTTGTGGGGTTGACCATCGATTTGACTGCGTAGATTTTGTTGTGTTCATCTCCTAATGACAATCAATAGTCATGAACGAAAGTAGTACTTGCACTGTTCAAAGAAACGTCATTACGAAAAATGAAAGTATTAGACCTTGTTTTCTGGTCGATGTAGAGGTTAAATAACAGGCACTGCTGACCCAAGGACAGTGGCCTGGTGGCTGGTGGTAGTTAGGAGCTAACTATCATCTGGTTTGGCGGCTTGGTTATGAGATTCATGCCCATGCCTTGGCCATATCCTATCCACTGGCTTGATACCACCCTTCCTCCGATGGGGCAAGGGTCCAGCTAATTGCTCAAGTTCATCTTGAGGGAGTGCATGCAGGCTGCAAATCCGTGGCCCTTGTCTCTCTCTACAATTAGAAGGGGCTCTTTTTTGTCACCCCAAGTGGGGCGAGGGCTGCGACTAACCTCTCATGCGCTTTGGTAGCGAAGGGGACACAGGTTCAAGGTCTCTTGGGCAATGCTTGGGAATGAGCTAGATTTATGTATACTAATCTTGGGTCTCCGGTTTCTTACCACCCTGCCTCCGGTGGGGCAAGGCCAAGCTTCTGTTTTTTTAGAACTGCGGGGGCAAGGCCAAGCTGATGACTTGAGTTCATCTTGAGGTGGCGCCAACGAGCTGCAAATCTCCTTGGCTCATTGCAATCTCACATTCACATTCGGCCTTTTATCGATTGCAATCTCATTATTTCCGCTAACCCATTGAAGAGCTTGGAATCATTTCATACAATCAAAAGTATCACATTACATTGAGTTAATGACTGACAAGGGGAGAACAAGTTGAGCACGAAAACAAAAGAGATCTTTCCATTATTCTCAACAACGAAGGATGCTGATGGAGTTCGCAGGTACAACTTAACAGAAAGAGCATAATGGACTCACCAATAATTACATAGCTGTTTGCCTAGTACACTCACTACCTCCACCAGCCTCCAGTTAACTGTCACATTGATCGTAAATCGTCATTTCATCCAAGCCCCAAAAACAAAAAAACAAAAAAAAAAAAGGAGGACCAATAAGGGTTGATCCCTTCTAAACCCTGCTGTTTGCAGGCAGGGGAAGAACACCATCAAAGAAATCCCCAAAGTACCCTCGAGGTTCATGTACGAGCTTCGAGATGATGTCTCTGAGAGTGATCACTCCCTCCAGATTCCCCTCACCATCCACAACATAGATCCGATGGATCTTCTGGGAATCGAGCTTCACGATAACTTCTTTTATTGTGTTGTCTCTACCGCATGTAACCATTCCGTTCAACAATGGTGAGGCCTCTTTATGTTCGTCGAGGTAGCTCCTAACTGCCGTTAAGAAATTCTTTGCAGTGATAGATCTGTAAAAACGTGTAATGAAAGTGCTTCCGCTTGATAACAACGATCAAACAGGTTAACTACTGGGGGAGAAAAAAAGAGAGGAAGAGAAACACCGCAGTATAAGCTGCTGACCTGTAGTTTTTGTAGATCTCAGGTGCAATTAGAAGAAATTGAACGTCTCTGATGCTTATATTACCAATAGCCTTTCGTCCACCACTTTGAACCACTGGTACCCCACCAACTCCCTTTTGTCTCATCAGTTTGAATGCCTGCATCACTGGTTCATCCTCATACACCTGCAGAAAAAAGAAAGGAAAAAACGTTCAAGACAGTAAGCGAAATTGCAAAATCCAAGTACTGAAAACTATAAGCAAGGTTCGCAACCATGAGAATATGGAGTTCACACTTATTGAAAACCTGAGAGCTACTAGCAAGATTTGTAGGGTACCACATGCTGTAAGTAGGCATGCAGCAATTGAACACAAAAAACTCTAAAGAACCAAGTCAAGAATCAAAACTATCACGATATTTTTACTTTCTATGTAGCCAAAATAGAGTTGCTCTTGTATAGAAGGATTTGTCTGGGGTTGTGTCCAGAGATTGTATCCAATTTAGTAATCTGTGCGTACGGGTGCAGGAAGGAAGACAAGAGTAAAGCATTACAAGGAAAAAGTCACAAACCTTAACCACGTGACTGGGCTTCATCAGAGGAAGGCCAATCTCAGACAGTTTCTTCTTGCCCCAGCTCTCGAACCAATAAAGCCCTGCACACTCCTCTAACATGTGAATAACTGCCGACTGGGTGATGACGTTATCAATTGTCCTTTCCCCAGGATCCACTACAGGAACACTTTTCATTCGATACTTGGATAGAAGCAATAGCATGGTCAAGAAAGAGTTAGATTTCTGCAAAGCGAGGAATGGAGCCCATCGGAATGACCCTGAGATGTCTCTAACCTACATAACACAATCAAACAAGACGAGGGATTGAACAATACATGAAATAGTAATTGTGACTGTTACAGCATTGAAAGGTTTAAGATATAAGATCATAGAAAAGTCTGTGCTGTAACCTTTGTATTCTTGTAAAAGTCAGATGAAGTGAGGGCCTCAAAAAATTTCCCAGAAATTATTGCAGCAGAGCGAGGGCTTAAGTTTCCACGTTTTCTAGGAGAAGACACTCCGTTAACTGCGGCTGCAACAGCAGGCCCGGTGATTTCCTCTGATTCACCTTTAGCAAACTCTGAGCCATCTGAATCCGATCCATCCATCCTTTCTGACTGCAAAAGATTCACAAGGAATGTTTTCAAAAAAACCCAGAAGAACCAAATAACCACCGAATCTAATTCTATACAGACACTCCCTCAATTGCTATGTTGGCAGATTAATCGAGAAGCATTGGGATAATATTCATATTCCTCTGATTCACCTTTAGCAAACACAGTTTTTCCTTCTTCAGCCAGTTGATGTTTATTGTCTTGTAAAATAGATCGAATATATTTTGTAATAGTGAAAGAAGGCAATATATTAGGTTAGGACAATGGGTTTCAACTGTTTCATGGTAACACGGACACCCACAACACACACCCACGCCCAAACATAGAGAGCAATATTGACAGCATTCAGCAATTGCCTACTCCACGGGCAACGGATTTGCGGTATGGAGAAGATTTTATAATCACCGAAGTACCCAATCCTAGTGTCTAACCCTTCACCAAGTCACACTGTTTTCTGCTACATGATACATGTAGCAAAATACAAGTGTTTATACAGGCTGAGGAAGAGCTATACAATTCTGTCACGTATGAATCCAAATGTAATCTCCAAAGTAAGAAATTAGGACATTCTATTAGGGCCAATCCACAAAGGATTTTCTCCCATATTATCTTTGACCTTGTGAATCATGTAGGCAATGAGCAAATCTCCAACAAGAAGCTCCTCTGTGGAGGAAATTCCTCTTCCCTCTATTGCTCCCCTACTCCCTATGGTGAAGGAGAGGAGATTAATAGTCCGATGTGCTCAAACAAATAACAGTCTTAATATTCTGCAATGGTAGTGCTTTATACTAATGCCACCAAATCTCTGCCAGAGTTAGGTCAATCGCAGATAGTTTCTTCTTAGTTACGTTTAACTCTCTATTTCACTTAAAAAGTCACCAGAATTGGATCACTGGTAATTTTACTTGGTCATGAACTTAGTCAGGTCTTAAGTATGAATCATAGTGTTGGAAATTTTCCTGATTTTGTGAATGAAAATTGGGGCATTCAAAGGGTCTCCCGAGACAACCGAAAGGCCTCCCATTGATTCATTGTATCTGGACAAGGCTCTTGAAGTTCCAGCAGTTTCAGCTGGTTAATATCCCCATGAAGAGATGTTAATGGCAGAATTGACTCCTCAAATTCATGACAGCAGTTTTTTGTATTCAATCCTTGTGTGCAGCTCAATAGATCCCGTTTTTGAATTCTGTTTATGAATCTTGTAATCTGTAATTCATTTGTACTGTTAATGAAATTTGTACTCTGGATTATCCGATCATAATGTAATTTTTCCCTACAAGCATTAAGAAGTAAGAATCTCTTCATGCCATTGTTTTCGACTCTAAAAGATAGCAGGAAGGCTAACCTGGTGAAGAATCCAAACAACAATTCCTGCAAACTCAACAATGCCAATGTATCTGTCAATCCAACTAGCATCCTCAGGCGCATCTACGTCCACCACTGGTGCACTCAGAATTTTGTGTTGTGACAGCAACTGCACCGCTTCAGCTAGACTCGCGTTTGAGTTTATCTCAATAACTAGATTCACAAGATTCCCAAATACTTGAATTAGGAAATCACCCCAAATAGACATCATCGTTGATAACTTGATACAAAAAGGGAAAACTATTTATTATTAGCTCATGTGGAAAGATACTCCATAAACAAACGTGTCTTTGAAACACAATATGCTTCTGAATCTCTGATAGAAAACACGGGAAAAAAGATGTTAACTAAATCCATAACTCATAGTTGAGGCCGATTATGTTGATTATTTTCTACTGTTTTCGACCCTGTGATCCATTCCCGAACTTATAACAAATCCAAGAGCTCGAATCGAATTGAACGGTATTGGTCCACTGCTTTGAAAGGAAGATTTGTTCACCCGTCTTTCAAATTCAGTGGCCAAAATTCTTTTCAATTTTGTTATTTGACTCCTTGTTTAGTTGTCCATGAATACTAGTGTTGGGGATCGGAGATCACGCTCACGCAAACACTGAATATTAATGTGGTGTGTCCTAAATATAATGTTCATACAGCGACCGGAAACAATGTACGTAGTTTACACGCAGGAGAGAAGAGGCCAAGGAGCATATATGCTCCGGCCAAGCATGGGATGGCAATTCCGGTGCTGGATTGGGCGCCCGAAATTTATCGGGTAGCTGTCTATGGGCTGTTTCGGTGCCCTTGGCTCCTGTCTCACCACTTGGGAGGAAATCAACAACTAGGAAATCTGAAACTATAAATCTACAAGACAATGAGTCATACATTAACGTGACTCTCTTTCCTTATCCTGCAATCCAAACAACGGCACAAGTCAAATTTTATTTTCTTCAGATTGCTCGCAACCGAACAGAGGGACTATTAGTGTGATCATGATTGGTAGTCAATGAATAGGTCCCTACATCGCGTCTCCTTGGACCGTGGTGATCTAAATCAAAAGAAAGCAATTATGTTCATCCTCGGATCTTACTTCAATAACAAGAAATTGATCATTCAGTTCAGATTGCTCGCAACCAAACAGAGGGAATACTAGTGTGATCATTATTTGTATTCAATTAACAGGTCCATACATCCCGTCTCCGTGGTGATCTTGATCAGAAGAAAGCAAAGATTGAATATTCAATTGGATCAAAAAACTTAATTTTCCTTCAAAAATTTTATTTTTCTGGTCCCAAAAAAAAATTGGATATTTTGGATCTAATAAGCACTTACCGAATTCGACTGGGCTGAATTTTTGTAAACTCTTAACAAATCAATCTGGACAAACTACATTCTGATTACACAGTAATAAACGGATTGGGTATCACTCAGAGTCGGAGAAGTCATTGGACAAAATTAAGAGAAAACAACCCTATGTGATGTCACGTGTTCAAATCGCACGGAGGCCAAACATTTCAAATCTTCGGACAACTCAAAGGTTTGTCTGCTCGTTAACTTGCGCGGAAGCCGACCCGGACGTTCGGTCTTAAAAAAAAAAACTGTTCTTTAGTTAAAAAGCCTTAAAAGATGTGACACAAAAGTCATCAAGTCTTCATAATTTGCAATTAATGGATTTTTGTTTTTGAACTTGGAATTAAAGGAGATTGATCATCATATGACACCTTTGTCTCGTCCCCTTAGTCGAATTGTAAAAATATCTAAACGTAAAACTGAGATAAATTGAGCAAAATCAAAACATGCCAGACATATACACATACAGACGTAGTATCAATGTATACGTAGACGTATATACCTTGTGACGAAGGAGCGGGAGGGAAAGACGAGACTGGGATGCTCTCGAAACACGCGTTGAGCTTCTCCGTAGGACTCAGCTGCGGCTCTTGCACGTCCCAGAGATCTTCCACCTGCATCCCCAGCTTCGCCTCCGGACTCGACGGCATTCCCCTCCTCGGACTCCCATCTTCCATCTCTCTCTCTCTCTCTCTCTCTCTCTCTCTCTGCAACTACTCCGAACTGATCGCGAGAACTAACAAGACAAGAACGAGACACACAAGCACGTCGACCCAAATCAGTTATTGTCCTACTAGTAATAGTAACAGTTGCGGAAGGGGTGTGGGGGGGGGGGGGGGGGGGGGGGAAATTATTGGATCCGACGCTGGCGTATTGGGTACAGCGCGTTCATGAACGTGGAACGGTGGATCGGTTTTCTCAGAGACGTGTATGGACGGTGGTGATTATTGTAGTGGTTTTGGTCAAAGGTGGTTTGGTTTTTTTATGTATAAACTCGGAGTCGTAATCGGTGTTGTTGTTCTTATCCACATGTTAATCTAGGATTTCATTCAGCCGACGTAAAAAAAAACAAACCCAATACTTATCCGGATTTCAATCCTGGCCGCTGCCACTGCCGAACTCAAACGTGCGCTGGAAAGGGGTTTGTGCGCTTTATTGCGAGAAGTTTTTTCAGCGCCGGATGGGCACGGACCATGTGGTGCCAAGCATCATCTTGGCCGTCCAAACGTATTTTGGACGGTCCGATCTGTTTGGGTAATTTTACACAAAACACCCTTCAAATCCAAACAGATCTGAACCATTCAAAATATGTTTGAACGATCGAAATACGTACTCGACATCAGGTGACCGTGCCCATCCGGCATTGAAAAATTTCTCCTTTATTACAGTACTAGTAGGAAGTGGATCTCTACGGTCGTCGGTTCCCATAGAAATTATTATGGGCTTTTTACGTGTCTTTTTTTTTTTTTTTTTTTATAGTAACTGAAATGGTGTATATCATTGAGGTCCCATTCTAGAAATCTTCTTAAAAAATAAACATCTTATTTTACATTTTTAAACTCAAAAATAAAATAAATGAAAATTATTTTTTCAATTTTTTTTGCATCGCATAAAAGATCTCATCGAGATCTTCCAAATAAGATCCATATTGCATATTTTTAGATTTCAATAAACCCATAATTTTTGAGCTTGAAATTGCCTTCTTAAAAAATAAGGTCTTATTTTTTGTTCCGAAACAGAGCCTAAGAAGTAAATAGTAGTATCAAAGAAATTATGTGTATCGAATATGTATTGCCAAAGTATTTATTTTAGCAAATAAAGGTTGAAATAATGAACCAAAATTTATTCATTAATGATATATTGGTGTACACCAAATGTCGTGAGACACACTTCGTGATTTCACATCAGTAATCGGATTCGTTTAATTTGTTTAGAATATTAAGTTAATGGTCCTTGCAAAAAAATTAGTTCATTCGGATATGAAAAATCGATCAAACCGTTCAGTATCCGAATAAGCTAATTTTTTAATTGGAATATATTTGCTGTACATTTGGATCTCCGATGTACCCATATTAGTGTTTTGGGTCTACTACACTGCCTGATGAGAGGATTAAATATCGAATACTACTTGCCAACAAGTAGGGATGGGGAGAAACTCTTGCTAGTGGAGTTAATTGTCTCATCCACCCTTCACGGTGGAGACGGAGGTTTGACCTCACGGGAGGCAAATTTAGGATTAAAAGTTATGAACAACTTCTGAACTCTTTATTGACTAATATAACTCCCGATGACGAGTATAATATTAGCAAGAAAAAAACAAGCAGGGAATAGGACTCCGACCGCTGATGTATACATTATATATTGGTAAAAAGAAAAAGAAAAACAAGCAGTGGATGGGACATGAGAAGGGAAGGTGCCAAGGTGGTCTGAAACGTGTTTGTCTGTAACTGGACAGCCGGCAGTGGAATACGGTGCCCCGTGGTACTGATATTTGGTTGTTTTTTAAGAAGAAAATCTGAATAAGCATTCCTATTGGGAAACAAGCAATTTCTCAATTGCAACAACATAGAGAATTTTTACAGCAGCGGAACACTTTGAGAATTTCAACTGTTGATTGTCGAAACGGACGAATGAGATTGCGCGGAATCGTGAATAAATTTTTCTCAATTCTATAATAGAAATTGAACGTTCAAGTAATATCATATCTGATGGTTGCAACCATCTACACTTACTCCATAAACGGGAATACGAAGGGCTGTAGTGCACCCGTCGTAATGCAGCCGATCCGACCGTTCATCTCGACATGGACGGCTTAGATTTAATCTGAGCTCCTATAAATCATAACTGTCCATTGTTCAAATTAAAATCCGAGCCTTCTATTGTCGAGATGGTCGGAGTACTTATGTAATCCAAAGGGAGCCGATCCTTCTACACCAGGGGCGGTCCTAGGGATAAGGCCGCCCGAGCTTCGATACGAGCAACCTTAACCATCAGTCTTGACACTTTAAGTAACTTTTACAACATTATTATAAGAATACAAGAAACTGATTGTGTGCAGGGCCTGAATGACTTTTGTAGTGCTCCTTTTTGTGTTGGAACAGCCCTTATTAAGTTAGCAATTCAACGAAGGAACTTTGCCGATTAGATTCTCATTCAACCAAGCGGAGGAAGGGCTTCGAGTTTGGGTGCGAATTATTCGATCTTTCTTTCAAGTTCTCGTTTCCTACTTATAGGAATCGGATTTTCTACGTACCATACCGAAGATGGTTTACTCGTTGACTGACCATGGTAGAAAGTCAATGCTCAGACAAACCTTAGGGCATGACTTGCGGTTAATTTGAGTGGCTTTCTTTGCCCTAAGTTTTCTTGAACAAATGGCTGATTGGACCCGACGAAATTACTCCTTGCGCCTAGGGCCGACTCTGAGAATTCGAAGGCCTAAGATCATCTTCGAAAATGAGGCCCAATTCTAACACTTTACGTGTAATTCCTTCTTCATCAGTTCGTTTGGTTTGTTTGCAATGAGAATTATAGTTTAAGGGAAAAAGATGCATCCATGTTAATGATGTACTCATCACACTGAATAATTCTCCCAGAGATCGTCCCGTGATCCAACTTTATTCTCACTTTTTGTTTTCCCTCCGTTTTATTTTTATTGGGTCATTGAATCTTATGTAAAACATATTCTTGGGTTAAAAAATAGGGCCTATAGTAAGATACTAAAAAAATCAAGCGGATGCCCTAATTTTGAACATTTTTTTGGAGGCTTAAGGCTTTGCCTCATGGGCTTAGCCCAGAGCTGACCATGCTTGCGCCCACATCCCATCAGGGAAAATGACGGCTCATGACGTGTTTTAATAATTAATACATACTAAGAACAAGCAAAGAACATTTATTAATGCTGAAAATATTTTTAACAGATATTAATTATCAAAATACGTCATTAGCCGTCATTTTCCTTAGAGTGTAACTTGCTACATACATGTCTGAGAAGGTTCGTACCTCCTCTCCCAATAACCCTTGTCGTTTACTCCTCTGATCCAACTCTCTTCATGCTAAACGTTCTTTTCTGATCTCACACTCGTCTTGCTAAATAACCCGACTCTTCACTCGGCCACATCCTTGTCTAAACTTTTTGGGAAAATGACGGCCCAGGACGTGTTTTGATAATTAATACCTATCAAGAACAAGCTAAGAACATTCATTAATGCCGAAAATGTCCATAGCAGGTATTAATTAACAAAACACATTCTTGCCCGTCATTTTTCCAAAAAATTTCAATTCAATGGAGTTGGCTTTCTCTAATTCCCGGACGTCTTCTTTCCCACACCACACAATGCGATTCTACATGTCACGGGTCGGTTACCTTTATCATGATAAATGATCTTGATTTTTTTTTAATTATTTATAATGGTTGATTAAGATTTCACATCCTACAAATATATTTTCCTTTACCTCTCTCAAATCCTTCAAAACAAAATTCAAAATCAAACCTCAACTTCAATAGAACACAAATAAAATTCCATTACAGCCCATAGGGCCCCCACCAAACAATCCAAGCCCGTTTACAGCGCAAAATAGGGGCCAATATATATCGCACAAACGAAATTATTTTGACTCCCATTTCTCTTCGGTCGTACTGGAGAAAAATTCGTGGGGTTTTTTTCATTTTTTTTTTGCCGGGCGCCATGGCTGGCTCTTCTGCTCCTCCCTCCGATTCAAATCCACCGGCGGCCGGAGGCGGAGCCTCAAAGTACCTCGCCAACCTTCCCTCTCGCGGCCTCTTCTCCTCAACTGTCCTCTCCTCCAATCCGGTCATCCCTCTCTCTCTCTCTCCTTACTTCAATCAATTTATCTTCTAAACCCTAGTTCCCGTTAGAACATTACTCATGTATGCTTTGTACATTTGATTTGTATGTATTTGTTTCGGCCTGAAATAATGGTAGGTGATTTGAGATACTATATGTGGTTTAGTTGTGCAATTTTGTTATTGTTTGGTTGGAAAGGGAATGTGTGAACTTAAGTGGGGTTTTGAAGTGTCTCAGCGCTGTTTGATTAGGAATCTAGGACCGCGAAATTGCCGTTTTGGAGTTAAAATCGGCGGTGTTGTCGGATTGAGACTGCAGTTTGATTTGGGGGGTTGTGATATTGAGGAGAGCAGTTGCTGTTTGGTTAGCATTTAGAAAAGGAGACATTGGTGATTTGGAGTTCTATTCGAGCAATGTAGTGGAATTGAGACTGCAGGTTGATTTTGGTTTGGTGATATCAAGGAGAG
The DNA here is from genome assembly GCF_030253575.1 of Rhododendron vialii. Classification (NCBI taxonomy): domain Eukaryota; kingdom Viridiplantae; phylum Streptophyta; class Magnoliopsida; order Ericales; family Ericaceae; genus Rhododendron; species Rhododendron vialii. The sequence continues at coordinate 29,900,875 of NC_080564.1, read as the reverse complement.
TGATTGGTGATTTCCTATTGCTTTTTCATGTGATTGCTGCTAGTTTATGACCATTTTCTGTGCATTAACTCATATCATCAACGAGGTCTCCCGTGTTTAGTCATTTCCAAATTAATGACTACACCAGCAAATGCCCCTTTATTTGCTCATTTGAGTCATTTCCAATAGAATGGTGATGATTGATGTACAGGTTGTAGGTCTTCCCCTGATGCAAATTGGCTTAATCAGATCCTGATCCTTTGTATATCTGCCAGTATGCTTACTTTAGTGGTTGTCCAGACTCCACAATTCTAGATAAGTACATAGCATTCATGTGTTCTATATAGGAATGAGTTTTAGTTGTTCGGGTTTAAGACTAGAAGAGGATTACTAAATCATTTAAGTTGTACTTGAGTGGTACATTGTACGAGGTAACAAGGCTATTTATATTTTCCCCCTGCCAAAATATATATAACTCACTAGTCACTACTGCTGTTGGGCTGCTGAACATTATCATAATGCTGTTAAAAGATGATACCATCTGTAGGTTGCTACGCTGCTTAGGTTGTTTCTAGGATGCTTGATCATCCTTTGATGTATTCATTGTTTCTAGTTATCAAATTTTTGAAAAGAAATAAGCACCTTCATGTCTAAATCATGTGTCGAAGTCTACTATTAAAGTGAATATGGGCAAAGGAAAACAACGCGAGTATTCAGTAAGGTTGGCATTTGTACGTTGTGTCTTTGAGGTAGGTAAATGGGTGAATAAGCACTATAGTTATGGGCAATCAGAAAGATGAAACAACCTTAAGTACTTCAGGAATAGAGGTTTGCATCAAATAGTGACAGTGATCAGCTAGGTTTTGAAGAAATAGGTTAAAGGATGGCACATCTGGCAGACTGTCTGCATAGTGGATTACCGTCTTGAAGCAATGACTCAAGTTCCCTATATCGGTTCTATCACTTGATTTATTTTTTCGGAAATGGAGTAGGGAGTAAATGTGTGTGCATAGTACCCTAAATTTTCATCTGAGCCAATGTTTGCAGTGTGTACATGTGATGATAAGCAAGATTTAAGAAGAACACACAACACAACAATAAGCATGCATGCTTTTATTTCAAAGGAATGATTAATGACAGGGAAATTTGTGCAGGGTGGAATGCGGGTTTATATCTGTGATCATGATACAGCTCCCCCAGGTTTGTATCATCGCTTTAGCACTCATGCTTCACATGTTTGTAGTTAGTTTGTAAGTTTTTGACACATCATTTATTCTGTGTCTGTTACTTCCCTCTAACTGGATGTGAAGCTTAGAATAGTTCAATAATCAATCTTTCTTAACTTTTTGTGGCTTGACTTCTTAAGATTTCTGGATTTGCTAGGTATCGTTAAGGTGACCGATTCGACTTGCCAAAGGTTTAAAAGTGTTTCTTTGATTTACCGGTTCATTATCAACCCTTACTGTACTAACAATATAGGTTACATATCTGTATAAGTCAGTTTTTTTTTTTTTTTTTTAATGGAGGAAAATGAGGATATGCTATGTAAATGGACAACATCTATTAGTGAGGTTAGATCATTAAGTTCCAGGACCTTGTAAATAACTCACGGTAATCTTGAAGTTTAATATACAAGAACACAGGAAAGGAGCAGGTCAATTGGATTGCGACTATGACTAGTCATTTGATAACTTGAATCAATGATTTTAAAAATCACTTTCTCTCTTCTAGAAAAAGGATGGTCAATGTCATGTTAGGTCATGGCCTTGTCAAGTCCAATTCCTTGTCAGGATTGGACAGTTGAGCCAACTTTTAGAAACTATGACTTGTTACTTTGTCCTTTATTTTGGATTTAGAGCCAAGCAGTGGGCTTTTGAGGCTTTATTGAGTTGAGCTTATTTCAAGAACCACATTTTAGTTGACCGTTTGATAACCTAGTGCAGTTTGTTTGCACTATTTTATGTTTTTAACTTTGTGTTTTCTTTTTCACTTTCGCCACCAAACTAATTTATGATATGGATATGCCAATTGAGCTGTGCTAACTACGCAGACATTGTGCACAGATCACAGTATGGGCCCGAACCGAGCCATTCATTAAACATAAACCATTTTTTCAAGGGCTCCTGTGAAAACTTAGCTCAATCCAATACCTATAGGTGCTCGATCCAATCACATTCAGATTACAGGATCTTGAAATCTGAATGGAAAGTTAGATGATTGGTTATAGCACCTAGGTAGCGGATTGAGCTGATTTTCAACTGGGGCCCTTGAAAAAATGTTTTAAATTTAATGAACGACTCGGATCGTTTGTGTACCGTGATCTGTGCTCAATATCTGTGCAGTTAGACTTTCTGATGCCTATTTCTATGCTGCAGTAAGGTTGGAAAATATTTGTATTTTTGTCTCCAATGATAAATAGAGTTCCTTACCTTGTTTTCCCTTAGTTTTTGGTCGGGCATAAGGCATTGAAATTTGCCCAACAAGTGCATTCTCCTGGAAGGGGGTTTGCAATTATATCTTGGTGGTAGTACTCGGTGAATGATAGCAATAGTAATCCTCCTCCCTGAATACGTTTCCTTTTGATCTCAGCTACATTTCGCTTCTTGATAAATATGATGCTTAGCTTTGCAATCTTTCAAAGCACCATGTTGTCAAATCCTTATATTCCTTGGGAATGATCCAGCAAATGGACTAATGACTATTTGTAAGGACAAATGTTGGTACTCCTTGTCTATGGAACCTTTAATGTGGCTATTTTTGTTAACATTCTTGTGTTAGGCCCTTCAATTCACTTGTAAGGGTAGGTTTTGACTTCTTTTGCACAATGTTGAGTTTTGGTTTTGGAGTCATTTACATCATTATATGTGAAACTGGAAGACCTAACTTTTTTGTGTTTTGTGTTCAGATGACCAGCTGATAAAAACAAACCAAACCAACATACTGATCAGGTCTCTCATGCTTAAGAAACAGAAGGGTGATTCCAGCTCAAAGGATATAAAGGGTGCTTCTCCAAGTGAGGCTTCCAGAAAGAGGTGCTTGCTCCATTATGTTTTAGCAGATCACAAATGTTGTTCTCCACGACGTCCACGTGCATATGCAATGCTATGAGATCATATTTGACATTTAGTATGAATGTCATTGTTCATCAAGCACCTTTTTCTTCCATTAATGCATGGTTGATTTACTTCAGCTCATGTATTTCTGCTGCCTTTTATAGGCCTGCCGAAAGAGCATTGGATGGAAGGGCTTCCGCTAAGAGGGGTGCGACCAACAATCAAGCTGGTTCTCGACAAGGTGATAATACCTGCATTACTTGTTAATTGTAGTGGGGGTGTATTCAGATATTATTATTTCTGTAGGACTCCTGGAAAGGAGACATTATAAAATAGATTACATAAATGTGTTCTGTTCTTCTTTTCTTTTTCCATTAGGTTCCTAGAATTGTTTGGATATTGTGCTATTGGCCTCTTAGAATCGAGTTTTGATGTTTCATAGTCCCCCCTTTTTTTTTCTCATTCCAATTTCGATTTCATGCAACTTCTTAACTGTGCTGCAAAAGGTAATTTCAGGAGTTTGAGTGTGTGCTATTGCGTCACATCTTCCTGGAAAATCCATTGAGTTGAGATACTATCATATTACTGCAGAATTGAGGGGGGGTGTTTGTGGGTGTCTGTCATGATGTGTTTTTTTTTTTTTTTTGTCTTCAAACAATTTTGTTTCCATTCCCTTATTTTGTTGTTGAGGGACTTTAACATGCTGGCCAATCCTGTTTATACTATGTAGTTGTCAGCCTTGGTAATTTGTGAAGCTCTAGAATATGCTGCATTTAATGGTGGTTGTGACAGGTATAGAGGCACAAGTGATGTCTGTAGTTGCCTATTGTACTATTAGAAATGTGACACTTGACATTCAATTTGATAAAACCAAGGAGAAGATGCAAATTGTTTTGCAGTATAGTAATATAAGTTTGCCTCCAGAGGATTTCCTCCCATTTTTTTTATCTTCTGTGTCTCTTCATCTCGACCTCTGTTTTTCTTACCATTGGAGGTGGCAACATCATTTGTATGCAATGGAGAGGATCTTGACAGTAAACCCGTATACTTGTTGATCCTTGTCCAAACTGTTCCTTCATACTTTTTTTTCAAGTAGTTTATTTTAATCTAATTCACTTGCTGAATATTTGTATGTTGTTTTCTTTCCTTTTTCTCTTTGGCAAGTAACCAGTTATCATTATTATTTTTCTCTATTTGAGCCACGTAGAAGGATCAAGATCTCGTGTACCTGAGAAGGATTTCCAGAGTTTGACTGTCGAGAGACTCCGTGCTCTTTTGAAGGAGAAAGGTCTTTCTCGGAATGGAAAGAAGGCAAGTCATCAAAACACTTACTCTCATTGTTTAGAACTCTTAGGCACTGTTTAGTTCGCTGGAATGATTTGAGAATGAATGAAATGCCACTCATCAAAATTGGGGAATGATTGTTCCATTTTAATAAGGGAAATTTTTATAAATGGTCCCTCTAGTTTCCATGAATTTTCATTTTCGTCCCTCTAGTATCAATTGTGTTACTTTTAGTCCTATAATTTGCATTCTGTCTCAATTTCGTCCCTCTCACTTACGGCGTTAATGAAACAAACGGAATTGGAGGACAAAATTGTCATTTCTCCTCACAGAGGGACTAAATTGAGATTTCATGCAAACTAGAGGGACTATTTCTATAATTTTGTTTTTTACTTTTGTTTTTGTAAATAAATTTAAAATACATCATATATAATATATTTCTCATCTCATTTTATAGTGAATAATAAAATATATGTTGAAATTTTGTAAAGTTTTTATTATATACATCACAAAAAATATGAGAAAATTCAAAAAACAACCCTTATGTTAATTGTCTTGGTCTTGTATTTTTTTTTTCAATTGAATTTTCACTATCGTTATTTTTTTTGTCATATGATTAAAACGAAAAAGTTGTTCAGTAGTATTTAGAAATTTTGTAATTGTGTTTAATTAAGCAATGAAACACTATTAAATATTAAGAGATCAAATACATTAAAATATGGGTATAAGTGTATTTATTTTTGGACTTACTCATAAGATCACTCATATAACAAATAAACACGGATTTTAAACATTTTTTTATTGGGTGAAAAAATAAGAAGATTATAAGAACATGATACAAAGACATTAGCTAAGGCGTTGATTTGTGCATTTTCTAATATTTTTGTAATGTGTAATGAAATATAAATTTTTCAATATAGTTTGATTACCCAATAAAAAATAATTCAGTTGTCAAATACATTTCTTATGGTCTTTTTTAATTTATTTGCAAAAAACAAAAGTAAAATGTAAAATTTTAAAAATAATCCCTCTGGTTTGCATAAAATTTCAATTTGGTCCCTCTGTGAGAGAAAATGACAATTTTTCCCTTCAATTCCGTTTGTTTCATGGACGGCGTCAGGGAGAAGGACGAAATTGAGATGGAATGAAAACTATAGGGTTAAAAATGATACAATTAATAGTAGAGGGACGAAAATGAGAACTCGTGCAAACTAGAGGGACCATTTTTAAAAATTTCCCTTTTAATAATGTTGATTGTTCCATTTTAATGTACGGTCTGTCATTTTTTAGTGAATCAAACATCAGAATGAGCATTATTAGGGAATCATTGATCCAAACACTGCTTTGATGCAATCATTGATCCCGTTCTCTAAGGATGCAATCTTATACTCTATCTAGTATTGAAGTATTCCAATTGATGGTCTTAATGGAGACCATTGAAGGTTCAACTAGATTGCACGTCTGCATAACGTTTCCCTGGGCTGTTTCTTTTGTGTGGTGTATGTTTATTTCCTTCTGTGTGATGTAATGTAAAGTGTGAAGTGAAATAAAGTAAAAGTAGCAAGATAATTGTTGCTTTACTTTTAGTCATGTCATTCCTTTAGGAAGTGGTGAAATGTATTGTTCATATGTGTCCATATGGGTAATGTAGTTAGGCGTGATGTGCTGGTCTGAGAGATTCCACCAGAAAGTGTTTGTATTAGTAGCTTTTCAAAGATGCCATGATGTATCGCATGTGTAATAGTAAATGTTTGTAATAGTTACCTTCTGGGAACCTTCCCAGCCTAGGCCTCTCTTCACCCTATAAAAAGAGGAGGCCTCCACCAATGTAGTGTTTGGCTCACTGGAATGAAGCTACAATCAAACATCTGTTCCCTCTAAATGCTGATCTCAACGTTTGTCTCGCTAAAAATGACAGAATATACAATACAAATGGAATTATCATTCCCCATTAAAGGGGAATGGCATTGGAGTATGGGAGACCAAGGAATGACAATCTCATTCCTTCCCAAAATCCCTCTTTCCTAGTGAACCAAGTACTATCTCTATGTTTGTGACTCCTAATGTGGACTTAAATGGACAGGATGAACTGATTGCCCGATTACGAAGCGCAAATGGCCGGTCATAGTTCAGAGGTGGAGGAACAAGTTGCTCTTCAAATCTCGACTACATTCGGTAACAAGTAGATGAATTTTTTGTTTTCCAGTGTAATTTCAGTGTGATTTTGTAGAAACTTAGAGTGAGAGAAGAAATGTCGACACATTTTCTTTTTGTGATCCCGTCTGTTGTGCATTACTTATTTTTGGTTGACTGAAGATTTGTGAATTATTAACTGGTACAAAAGCATAACTACAGTGTTTGGTAGTTTAATTTCGAAAATATGAGGGTCTCCTTTCACAACCTTATTTTCTGAAGAAAATGATACCTACTGCTAGTTATCAAAATCATGAAATTCGGTTCAATTTGATTTGGTGCGGCATATAATTGTTCAAAGGGTGGCGATAATACCACGAAGACTTTCTGTAGTGCACTACAGTGTTAGGTTGTCTTATACCCTTAGTAGCATAATTTTCAAAATGCCATATTTTCGCGCTCTCAATCTTTGCACTGCGTTCATGCTTTCAATCCTCACTCTTGCTAATTTTAGTAGGTTGGATTGTGTTTCAATCATTTGGTGGGTAACAACTTTTTAACTTGACACCAATCCATCGTCGTCTTAAAACCAACAGGTTTAATTTTTTTGGGTGATTTCGACTCAGCGAGAAATTATTCGTTGCCCCAAAGGCAACAGATCATGTTTGACAGGTGGTGCCTCCCAACCAATTAAAATTTGTCCTACTAATTTTGTGTCAGACTTTTGCCACCTCAATTGACAGAGAAACTCGGCAAACAAAAATGCAACAAGAGTTAGAGTCACCTACTCCTGGTCTTTTCAATTTTAATTTGGAAAATGATTTTGCCACTCTCTTTTTTGTTAACGCAACTTTCTTATAAGTGTATTTTTTATGCAAAAATACACTTGGAGGGGAATAATGTTAACAAAAAAAAGAGTGGCAAAATCAGCATCCTTTAATTTATGGCTTTTCTCTCTTTTACTTTACTTTTCCCTCCCATTTTTTCTCATCATTTTTGTCAAATGACCTTTTGTCCTTGTGCAATCCCTAAATTAATTATGTATAAAGTTTTATATGTAATTACAAATTTAATTATTCTTTCACAATTTAAGCCGTAATATTTATTTCTACTAACAAAATAACGAATTTAGTATTATTATTAAACAAATTTTTTATAAAATTTGGTTTTTTTAAAAAAATTAAGTGTTCCAAATTTCAATCCATTTGAACTAGTGGAAAGATTTTAGTTTTTTTGATAATTTTATCCTGAATAGTCATAATTAAATTTTGATTCTAGGACTCTCGTTGATTAATCCTAAGAAAGTTGTAAAATCATACTATATCTCTTTGGGCTAATCAACGAGAGCTATAAAGTCAAAATTTAATTATGACCATTTAGGATAAAATGATCAAAAAATTAAGATCTTCGCACCGGTTCAAACGGATTGAAAATTGGAACACTTATTTTTTTACATTGTTTATATATTAAAAAAAAACATAGTTAAAAATTGATAAAAAAATTAAAATCTTCGCACCGGTTCAAACGGATTGAAAATTGGAACACTTATTTTTTTAGATTGTTTATATATTAAAAAAAACATAGTTAAAAATTAAGTATTCCAATTTTTAGTCTGTTTGAATCGGTGCGAAGATTTTATTTTTTTAATCATTTTATCTTAAAAATTAGCCAAAATTGAAAAGTAAAGCAAGAGAGAGAAAAACGGGTAGGTGACTCTAAAGTATGTTGTATTTCCGTTTGTCTCCTTTCTCTGTCAAGAGAGAAATTGTTTAGGTGGCAAAAGTCTGACACAAAATCAGTAGAACAAATTCTAATTGGTGAGAGGCACCACACGTCAAACACGATGTCGAATAATTTCTCCGACTCAGCTGATATCCAACACAGATCGCGTAATAGTCATGATTCTCTCGCATATATCCAGGTAGGGTGCACGTCAGCATTGCTAAGTAGGTGAGGTTAATAAAGTGTGGTACGCTGCACTTTGGCATTGATATGGTAGCAGCCTATCGTCTATTAGTTTACAAATGCAGATATAGCGGAGGATGAGTACAGGTGTCGCATGTCCCTTGGCTAGTCAAACTGTCAACGGTCGCACATATTGACCTTTCCTACACCGTCCAACTCAACCCACTCTGGATTTCAATCCATGATTTTCTTGGGTCGGTTGGCGGATTTTTTGGGATGTAATCGAATTATTGGAGGAGATTGAATAACGCATGTTTTTTTTTCCTTTTTTTCTCAGCCAACAAAAAGGTTTTATGAGAAGAAAAAAGGAGAGGAGATGGATCTGTGGAGGAGATGAATCGTGGCATTATAACCACCCTTGTTCAACATACTTAATATATGAAAAATTCACTTATGTCAAGGTTAACTATCAATAATGCCCAAAAAAGTACACAATTTCTTTAGGTTAATCACCCATAATCAACAACCCAAAACAATACACGTGTTGTTGTAGAAAATAATGTTGTTTTTCCCGAACCCAGAGTGGTCCATGCCACTCCCCCCACTTATTGGCCCTGCGTAACAGTTGTACCCATGGCCTCTGCGATGCAAACAACCCCCCACCCCACCCCACCCCTCTCTGATTTATTTTGTGGTGACCCCAAGCAGAAAGAGACTTGGAAGGAATCACAATGAACTGCTAGATAGTTTTGTAGATACGCAATCTAAGTTTTGGATTCCCCCATCCAGATTAATGCTTCAACTGTTTTGATGTCAACTTAAGTCTAAATGATTAATTGATGAGACCGTACAGCCGTGTTTGGATTTCCACATCGATAGAGATGGGAGCGATGAAGACAAGTTGAAAAAGAGCTCTGCAAATTCCTTGCTTTCTTTAGCTTGCGTTTTCCATATGTCCTTCACTAAAATTGTTTTCCACATATTTACAATCTAAACACAGCCTCAAATATCCAAATCTTCATTTACAACTTATTAGGTCCCGTTCCGCTCGAGTTTTTTTTTTATTTTTTTTAAGTATTTATTTTCCTCTTTACGAGATATGTTATGATTCTCTCTCGCGTATATATATCACCTTTAATTCAAAAAATATGTACTTATTTACTTATTTTCCTTAGCGGAACGGGGCCAATATTTATAAAGAGACATGCCAATTAAAGATCGCCTAATGATCTCCGTGTAGAAAGGCCCATGGATGTGGAAATTGGTGTGTAAATTGAAATGAAATTGCTTTAAAATTATATAGTATATACTATCATGTTCTTAAAATTAAGTATACACAAAGTAATTAACTAAAAACAGTATACTACTTTGAAATTTTATTTGGAAGGTGTTTTGGTACCGGAATACTGAGTGATTTGAACTTGAACACCAGAAAAAGAAAAAGCAAAAGCAGGCGCCTACCCTACAATTTACTCCATATTCACCACACAAATGTTTTCTGGTCCGGAATACTGAGTTCAATATGGATTTGAACTTGAACACCAGAAAAAGAAAAAGCAAAAGCAGGCGCCTACCCTACAATTTACTCCATATTCACCACACAAATGTTTTCATTAAAAACAAATATGTTCCACATGTAAATTCGATCCGAAGGGAGACAAAGATGTAGTAGTACTTCCCAACAAAAAAATAAATTCAAAAGAAAGAAAGTGATCTGATCATGCATTGAAATATGCTTATTTTTTCCAGAAGCAAAGTAGTAAGAGGGAATTAAGCATAATTTTTTCTTTTAAGTCAGAGGAAAATTTTATTAATCTTTGAAATTGTTACCGTTAGGAACATGCGTGAAAGGTTGAGATAGAGAAAGGGTTAGACCTTTATATATAATTGGGTGGCTCGCCACTTACAAGGCTTAGCCTTTTAAGTGGATATGAATCATTCAATATATATTAGGTCCATGTAAAATTGGTGTTGGAGAGTAAAAAGTTCACGGATCAAGGGGGAGTCAAGTGGATCAAATCAAGGGGGAGCTAAGGCCCAATGCATGGTTCACACATGAGGGGGAGATTGTTAGGAACATGCGTAAAAATTGAGTCCAACATCAGATAAACAGAAAAAAAGTTGGAACTTAATATACAATTGGGTGACTCACTACTTACGAGGCTTAGCATTATCAAAAGAACCATCACTACCACCGTTGTACGTGGGAACCCGAAAATAGCACCTCGATGATGACGGAGAAGCACAGAGAAATGAAAAGGAAGAAAAAAACACATAAGTAACTCTCAGATATGAGATCAAGAGAGAAAACTCTAACTAGAAAAGAAAAGTTATTGAACGCGGGAACAACCATCACATGAGAGGAAGAAAATTAAATATCAATCAAGGATAAAGCCTTTCCTTAGTTCCCACCGCCGCATTAGAATGATGAAAATCCAAGCTAGAGAGGGAGAGGGCAAATTTTAATAATTTGATATGTGTATTAAAAAAAGGTTTTCACGAGTGCACTATTTACACGCAAATTTGACTTAGCTCTAATCTATCAAGTCAAATACTAGTACTAATTCAATGGCAAAAACGGACTCGGAACCCTAATCCCAAAAGAAAAACAAAACTCTAAAATTCTCCGACATGTCTGTGTCATCTCGTCAGAGAAGACGTCTAGAGCCTTGCTATCATGGTTCGATTTGTGGTTCTGAGTCCTTTTGACTTTGTCTTGTTCTCTTCTCTTTTCAAAAAGAATTTTTCAAAAGATTTCTTCTAAATTCTTTCTATTTTTATTATTTTTCTCTCTATCTCTTTACACTTATTATCTCTACCATTTTTTCAAAAAACTTTTCAAAACACAATCCAAACACAGCAAGACATGCTTTTTTCGGGTTTTTCAGAAAAACGGCCGCCCGCTTTTTGCTCTGTACGGCGGCAACGTTCAGATTTCTGATGCTTTCAAAATCATGGGTGGGCAGTGCGTGTGCACACCAACTTCGATTGGCTCAAATCTATCTAATTGCAAAAGATTGGACTTTCACATTCTTCTGTTTCTCAACCCATACCAAACCAGACCAAAACATCTTCTTCAAATATATTCACTCTGAAAGATGACAATTTCTGAAACTCGAGTCATTTTTCACCGATTATATCTTTCAATTTATAATATTTTTTGTGAGTGTGAAAACTTTGTATAATAGAACTAATCGAGAACTATCAAACAAGATTCATATTGCATATTTTTTGAGATTCACATATTGAAAAATATAAAGAATTGAAATTGGCACGGATATAAAAAAGTGATATCTAATTTGAGACGGAGAGAGTAAGTACTTATTTTATATTTTTAAATTTAAAAATAATGTAGATAAAAAATAATTTTTAAATTTTTTTTGCACCATATAAAAGATCTCATTGAGATCTTTTGAGTAAGATCCATATTGCATATTTTTAGATTTCAGTAAGCTCATTATTTTTTAGCTTGAAATTGTCTTTTTAAAAAATAAAAACTTATTTCCCGTTCTAGAACAGGGCAGAAACTTTTACTGGTTTTTTTTTTTTTAAGGAATTTGCGAAACGATTACTTGAAATAATCCAATTTTTCAAGAAAACTTTTAATTTTTTCAACATTTTTTGTCGGGTCCGCGAAAGGGTAGTAGAGATTCTTCTAGTGTTGATCTCATTGTTTTCGACGAAAATTGACAAACACGTTAATTTTGTACGTAGTTTCCATAAATTTCTTCATGAGCCATCGTGATCTTTTATTGTTGTGAGTACTGGAAGGGCGATAGGTATGAACAATTAATATTAATTGTTTTATTTTATACCAAGAAGAACGAGGTGCACCGCGCACACAAGAATTCTACGTGCATGCATATTTTTTAATCTTAACGAGAAGAGAGCGAGAGAGTACAATTTTCAAGGGGTGTTATGCGGAATAATTTCGTACGGATTGAAAACCTAAAGGAGTTTGTCAAGTAAACATGAGAATTAAGCTAATAAGTGTGTATTCTCTATCTACACGATTGCGTACTTGAATCTCATGGAATCTCTTAGAGAAGGAGGCCAAACATTTACCTTGGGACTGCAGGAGAATTTGTCCGATCATCAACTTTAACGTTTCAAAATTGATCGAGATGTGTGTATGTTGGTCCGAATATTCGATTACAAGGGAAAAAAAAATTTGTCTGAATTGGAAGAGTGATAGTCGACATAGATGTCGACATGAGAGCTAGGGGTGCATATTTAACGGCTCGTGGAATTAATGGGTACGAACAAAATGGTACAAAGACATATCCCATTGGGGGGAACAAAAACGTGCTATAAACCCTAACCAATTCCATCACATGTCATTTATTTATATTAAGGGCCCACACTGTGGTCTCGTGGACTTAGTAAGCCCACATCACCAGATTCGGGCTTGAAAATCTCTGCACCACTCCATAACCCAAAATGTTTTCTCTCTGCATGAATAATTCAAATCAGGTGTCCCGGTCAATGTATGCAAAATTCGAATAACTCGGGGGGACTTACCCCACCGTAACAATACTTTTCTTCTTATTAGTACGACAGGCCATCTTTTCTTATTTTCATCATACTATGATGATGTATTCTGACCATACTTTTTAGACATTTTAGATGGATGAGTATATCCCTCATATGCAGATTACCAAATGATGCGATTTTTGTAAGGTAGCACATCAGATGATATTAATTACTAATAGTGTAACAAATATTATGCTGAATTTTCTTTGCCATTTTATCTAGTATTTAATGTGACACATGTTGAAGGGAAAGACTAGAATACACACCCCTTATTTAGGTGTGTATCATATGCACCCCCAAAATGTTAAGAATCATAAAGAAAATGTTCCGAATCGTATTGCTAAAAAGTTATGATTTTAGTATAAAAATTACGAATCCTAAATGTTACGAATTGTGTTGCTAAAAAGTTATGATTTTTTAGTATAAAAATTACGAGATGCACCAAAATGTTGTGAATTATAATGAAAATGTTACGAATCGTATTACTGAAAGGTTATGAATCACATGCACCGGTATAGTTGCCGTTACTCCAAGCTAGTTTAGCCCCCATTCCTCTAAGGGAAACTGCTTAATTTTTGAATTAAATGTGATGTGTTGTAAGAGAATTACTTATCTCGTAGCTAGAGCAAAAAATAAGTACTTAAAAAATAAGAACCCTAGCGGAACAGGGCATTTAGGCTGGCGAATTAGAAGGGTTGTTAAGGAGCCAATTTTCTTTGCTATTATATGGAGCCATTTGACAAGAACAAGCATTGTCTTTTTTTATGGGGTGGAAGTGATCAATACACTTTGGTGTTATTGAAATCGTGGAAGCCAAGTAATATTGCCGCCTATGGGATTAGTGATTACTTTTTGTCCAACATTTGGTTTTGTGTGAAAGGGATGTGGTTTTCAGTTCCGTGTTTTGTTTTTGTATCCAGTTTCTTGATTTATAGCTGCGCAATTCTTTCTTGGTAGCATTTTGGTGTGTGTGTTTTTATCTCCTTTTTGGTAATGATGCTTTATTGATAATAATAGGATCACTTGACCCTAGCTAGAGTTAAAATTTAAAACAAGGAAAGAGTTCAAAAGAGACACCACCGACGAGCAAGGGTCAAGTGGTCCTATTTAATTTATTATTATTAATGCATTTCTTGCTCTTTCACCAAAAAAAAAAAAAAGAAGAAGAAAAAAGTTCAAAAATTTTAGTGACATGTTTCGCTCCACACTTCAAGAAATGGTTTGGATTCTCTCTGATTTAAGTTTTAGACAGAAGGGATTAGTCCTAATCTAGGCTGCTGACATAAGGAAATCAATTGTTCAGCTCATAAACTCTTTGCGAGAAGATCGAGTTCAATTCTTCACGCAAAGAGTCTCTGAGCAGATCCAAATTAACTATTGATTACAGTATTGGACGGTCAAGATTTCGATTGTCTGCTCCAATCCAAAACTCGGACCGGAGAGTATCGATCCACTTCCTTGAAGAAATTACATTACCAAAATCTCAACCAAATCATCAACAAGATTAACGTCTTTTCTTCGTAGGAGTTGAATTCATAACGTGCCGGGCTAGGTTACATAATCTTCAGCACGATCAATAATACGAATATAATTCTCCTTTAACGTTTCAATAATAGTGCTTGTAATGTTTTGCAACTCGAAAAGACAAAGCCAATTTTACCAGAATCCGCACCGGCGCACCCTTCTCCTTTTCAGCTCGACAATCACGTGCCTAAATTGCGCTCTCTCTCTCTCTCTCTCTCTCTCTCTCTCATATATATACTGTATATAAAACCCACATCCTTGTCCTAAAACTCTCATCCCACCCTCTACACTGCTACCACACAGGCCACTCTCATAACCCACTCTCTGTAATCTGCAACCATGCTTCTCACTCTACTCTTCTTTCTCTCTCTAGCATTACTCCTCCTCTCTCTCCTATTCGCCTTCTGTGAGTACTATCGTAATGAACTCTCTAACAACCCAACAAATGGCCCTCCAACGTACCCAATCATCGGCTGCCTCATCTCCTTCTACCGGAACCGACCCCGTCTCCTGGACTGGTACACGGACCTCCTATCCGTGTCCCCAACGCAGACCATCGTCCTGACCCGGTTCGGCGCCCGCCGAACCATTGTCACGGCGAACCCCGAAAATGTGGAGCATGTGCTCAAGACTAACTTCCATGTGTATCCCAAGGGGAAACCATTTACGGAGATTCTTGGGGATTTTCTTGGGTTTGGAATATTCAATGTGGATGGGGAAATGTGGAGCACGCAAAGGAAGCTAGCGAGCCACGAATTTAGCACAAGGTCCTTTTTTTTTGCAATTTTATTAACTTATTATAAGTGCATTTAATTTTAGGAACTGAACCGTCATTTTTCAATCGAGTTTGTAATGCTTAATCAATGGTTCGGATTTTTGAAATATTCTTACCGCTGTTGTATATTTCTTATCGGTAAAAACTTGTCAGGAAAATCTGTGCCGTTAAAAACATTTTTGTGTAGTTGTGATTGTTCGAAATGTCCTTTGCACAATCTAAAACTGGGCGACAGAAAAACATGATTCTTATTTTATTTCTTATTGCAACTAAGGTTGAGTTTGGATTGAATTAATTCAAACGGCTTTTTTCCTTTTGTTTTGTTTTTTGTTTTTTGTTTTTTGTTTTTTTGTTTTTTTTTTTGCATTTGGGGTCTAAATTTTGTCTTCTAGGTTTAACCAATAACAACTGATCAATTCAACACTAAAGATGATTTAAGCTAACGATTATTTGTCTTTGTAACTTTCAAAATTAGTCCATAATATTTTTAATTTGTCGAGATGAGTAACAGATAAAGAAATTAGGACCAAAAGATAAACGATTTGTAAAGATAAAATAAGCCAATTACAAATAATTAGATAAGTTAGCACAATTTAGCCTCCCTCTAATTAATACAAATATACAATAAGGGTGAAATTTTCTTGGCTACTTTGATTTTAAATTATGCCATATTTGTTGTTCCTTACAATTTCATTTTAGTGTCGTCACATCATTTTTAATAATCTTTTTGGTATTAAAATTCACTTCTAAATTACTTTTTCTAATTGAGGGTGTCTGATAATTTTCAAACATATTTTTTTGTCTGATAATTGAAAATGATTTAGAGAACAAACAAGTAGGTAAAACTACTAAGGAAGATATGGGGTCCGATCTCCTCTCTGTCTTAAAAATTCTTGTGCCGAGGGGTTTTATTGGTTATTGGTTCTGTGTGTTTTTTATGTTTTAAGATCAACGGCCGAAAAATCTCTCTGCACAAAGATTTTCGGCATAAAAGATCCTGCCTCGGAATATATTGGATAGTCCAATACATTATAGGGGAACCATTTGATACATGCACATGCACATTGAGGTAAGAGACCTTAACATTAAATATGCCAGGAAAATTACTAGGGTTAAACCAATTCTTTGCCTCCAGTAAAAATGAGGTTTAACTATTTTACAAATATTAATAATTTCCAAGTTTTCTAAATTAGTGACTTTACAATCGCATTTTTCAGGTCTTTGAGAGAGTTTGTGGTGAAGACCCTCGAGGAAGAAGTGCAAAACCGTCTTTTCCCCTTACTCGAATCAGCCGCAGAAACCGACTCCGTTTTGGACCTCCAAGACATCTTGAGAAGATTCGCCTTCGACACTATATGCAAGGTCACGCTAGGCACCGACCCACACTGCCTAGACCTCTCCCGCCCTCCTCCGCCGCTCATGGCGGGGTTCGACGCCGCCGCCGAGATCAGCGCGAGACGCGCCACCGCGGCCGTCCCCTCCTCGTGGAAAATAAAAAGGGCGTTGAATATTGGCTCCGAGGCGAAACTGAGAGTATCTGTTGATTTGGTGCAGGCATCAGTTGACGCGATTATAGGGGAGAGGAGGGAGAAAATCGACAAATGCGGTGACGGGAAGTGCGACGGTGGTGATTTGCTATCGAGGTTGTTGGCCGCCGGCCACGCCGAGGAGGCAGTGAGGGATATGGTGATAAGTTTCTTGATGGCGGGAAGGGACACCAGCTCGGCCGCCATGACGTGGCTTTTCTGGCTCCTTTCCCGCCACCGTGGGATTGAGAAAGAGATTATTGAGGAAGCGACGTCGTTTTATAAAGACGGTAAGAAAATAATAATGAGTTTGTGTTTGGAATTTTTTTTTTTTTATTTTAAAAAGGAGGGAGGAAGAGATTTCATTATTTCCATATTTTGTTCCAACTTTAAAAGGAAAAGAAATGAAATGAAAAATCTATGGAAATTAGGAAAAGATAGATATATTACGAGTGATAATTTGTGCACTCTACTCTCTTACATTTTAGATGTTGTCTTATAAAGTTTCAAATTAAATAGGAATACAAATCTATTTTAAGATTACTAAAAATAATAATCTTTGGAGTGCATTCATCAAAAAATGGTCATGAAAATTATTTTTCCTTTTTTTTTTTTTATTTGCACAATTTTATTGTTAGTTGGCATTTTTACTCTCTTTAACAAGAAAAAAAATTAGAAAGTTATTTATCTATTACGTTTTCTTTGCACAGCCAAACAAAAGAAATAACCAAGTTTCTCTTTTATTTTCCTTCTATTTCCACAGGTTCCAAACACTCTCTAAATTTTGATGATTTGAAGGACATGAATTACCTGAAAGCGTGCTTGTGCGAGTCCATGAGGCTCTACCCACCCGTCTCGTGGGACTCCAAACACGCGGCGGCCTCCGATCGGTTGCCCGACGGGACAGCGGTGAACAAGGGCGACAGGGTGACGTACTTCCCGTACGGAATGGGGAGGATGGAGGAGCTGTGGGGGAAGGACTGCCTCGAGTTCAGACCGGACCGGTGGTTCGACGAACCGTGGGAAGAAGGCTGGGGGGCCATGAAGACGGTTAGCCCCTACAAGTTTCCGGTCTTTCAGGCCGGGCCTAGGGTGTGTTTGGGGAAAGAAATGTCTTTCATTCAGATGAAGTATGTGGTGGCTTCGGTTCTGAGGAGCTTCGAGGTTTGCCCGGTCCGGCCCGAGGAGGAGCCGGTTTTCGTGCCTCTGTTGACGGCTCATATGGCCGGTGGGTTCAATGTTAGGGTACGGAAAAGGAATTCGGCTACAGCTTAGTCGTTACGTCGGTGCACGATAAGTACGGAATATATGATATCAATGCGGTTCTGATCACTGAAGGGAGACGAATAGTGGATCCGTAAAAATTCATGATGTTATTATAAATAAATCGTCTCCTTGTATGGTTGTGATTGTATAAAAGTTTTGCGCGTCCAATATTCGAGACCGTATATATATATATATATATATATATATATATATATATATATAGATAATATTTCCAAATGAATACATAAGCTAAACCGTAAATTTTAATGACACGAATGATGAATCTAATAAATATGTACGTAATAATTAATTGTGGAAGGAAATTAAAGTACCACAATTTGGCTGGACATCCTTTTTCTCAATCATGCATCCCAATCCATTCTTGGAATCCCAAGTTTATGTTAATTACATAATAATGTTTGTTTTTCCTTAATTAGCAATAAAACGTGTTTATTTCTAATCAAACGAGACAAATAAGTTAAAACTTAATAAAACCCGATCTGCAAGTCATCCTACATCAAATGACACGAGCTCTAAATATACCTGCAGGTAGAGGTGTCAAATAGACGGGTTTGGGTCAAATTGGGTAAGATGTAAGTGGGTTTGGTCTCTAATGGGTCATTGACCCATTTAGAATCCATTAGTTATTAGGTCAATGACTCATACCCAACCCGACCCATTTTATTTAAAATTGAACCCAACCCGCCCATTAGCCCAATTACACACACGCACACATTAAATTTTAAAATAACTAAGGTATTTCCAAACCAAACAGTAATTTTTTTTCTTTATTCAAATTTTTTTCGTATTTGATAGTTTTGCGTCAAACTTTTGTGATTTAATGATTCATCTCGTTGAGAAAAATCGGAAAAGTAAAAAAAAATTATGATCGAAACTCATAATTTTTTAAAAAAAGACAATAATAAGTCAATTTTTTTTTGTCTTATTGACTTTTTTTTGTTTTTATTCAAAAAATTATAAGTTTCGATCAAATTTTTTTACTTTTCCGATTCCTCTCGTCGAAACAAATCAATAAGTCGCAAAAGTTTAACACAATAAAAAAAATGCAAAAAAAAATTGAATAAAGACAAAAAAATAATGGATGAGATGTGTTTTAATCCAAACCCTATGCGGGACTACCATGAGAGAAACTTATTCACGGCGGAGAGCAATTTCACCGGTCCATTCACGCAATCAATGGATGAGATGTGTTTTCAATTTTGACTGGTCAAAATAATTGTTATCGGTCACAATGGTTTTTAATCCGGATCGTCCAAAACATTTTTGGACACGTGTGATTTAGCATAGAACAATTGAATAAATGAGAGAGAGAGAGAGAGAGAGAGAGCCATACTCCTCGGCGTCCCAATTGAAAGAGACAAAAACCTGGTAAAGAGACGGGAATTTGGTGGGTTACTTTCATGACCCATTGGGTCATTTAAGTTGACCCAATTTATTCCCAATTAATAATGGGTTAGCTGGGTTTGGACCCAATCATACACAACTAATAAATGAGTTGGGTTAGGTCGATCTATTTTTTAGTTGATGGGTATGGGTTTGTTAATGGGTCTGGGTTCAATTTGACACCCCTACCGTAGGGGCCCTACGTACAGGTATGCATGTGTTTCGTACAATATATTTGTATTTGCAGTCGCGCGTAAGCTGATCCGGACATCCGGTTATCAAAAAAGAAAAAATATATATATTTGTATTATGTGGCGGCTCTAGATATTTTGGTAGGGTAGTCATTTCGAAACTCAAATTACTAAAATATTACTGAGAAAGTAACACAGAAAGTACTATCCAAATATACTTCGATCTTATCTTATCTCATTCCAAAGAGGCATCTACCTGCACGGATCAATCAATCATTCAAGTCAGACACTCCCATAATCCATTTTCTCTTCGTAAAATTTCTTTTAACTAATCATAGCGAATAAATAATATTGCGGGGCTGAAGTGAAATATCAAGTCGTCTATGTCTTATTCTTTAAGAAAAAATGGTTCATAATAACCCCAACATTGGCTCATACCTTTCGTTTCTTTTTCTTTTGGAAATCGGTAGGAGATCAATTTTCGTGCATATTCGAAGAACTATATTAATGAAATAATACATCAACAATGTGCAAATCCACAATTTGCAACAATTATAACTTATGCCAAAACAATTGGGCTTTTTTGTGAATTACATTGTTAATTTCTTAGCTTTGGGGAATTACCTATTCACAAGTGAAAGGCATATGTCAATTCTTAGCTTGGTGGTCAAGGTTTGGAACATCTTTTGGCGCCAGCACATACAGGGTTTTTGCCCCGGCTTTAATTGAACTTCTTTGCCAATGGATGGTGGGAAGAGATTGGTCGAAATACGCGTAAACTGACCCAAACATCCTAAGTTTAAAATAAATAAAAAAAGTTACTGAAATTGTTTTTTCAATATCAGATGTTGACTTTATCGATGAGACGCTTTCTTTCTTTCTTTCTTTCTTTCTTTTTTTACAATTGTGAGAAGTTGTATTCAACTGTGAGGCAACTTACACAATAGAGAGGAACCCCAAGAGATGCTTTCTTTACTTGTGATATCTGTGTTATAATTATTGCTGGGAGATGCAATTAATTGTTTGTTAGTCCTATATACTCCTTCCATTCAGGGCACACAAGTCCACGTACTGATTGTTTTTTTTTCCCATACGTTATACATTAGCGGAGATTAGAGAAGAGTTAGTAAATTAGTCCACAGAATTACTCCAGAGGTTGTCCATAGCCCTGAACCCACATAGCCCACGATAGAGCTTGAACCTTGTTTTCACTTGCAGGAGGACTAGGAAATACCGTTGGGCTACAAGCCTTTTGGCAAGTTCGTTTTGTTGAATGGATTGTTTGAGTTATTGAACCTACAAGACAAATGGGATGAATTTCAAACTCTCTTGAAACCTTGCCTGCTTAAAGCCATTTTTATGTGTCAGTTGATGCGTGTTTTATTTGTACGATTCTAGCAAACTAAACTTTGAGATATAAAAATATGTATAAATGCTTGTCGTAGTAGTAGTATTTTTTACTATTCACCAAAAGTTACACTATACGAAGTTTATTTAGATTTAAGAATTTTATATGAGAAATCTGTCAAAACTAACGAGTTTCGAAAATAAATGAGTTAACTAGACGGGCTTGAAAAAAGTAAATTTTGATAGGATCATGCTTTAAAATGTGGAGTGAAACCTGTTTATTAGTCAGAGACTTTGGTATGCATATATAAATTCCGTTACTATGTAATATAAGTGATAAGTCTAACTTGTCTGTCCGACCTGAGGAATGTGCACCCTACTCCATTATTAATCATTATAAAAAGAAAAAAGTATTTTCTTGTGGTGTTGAAGTATTTCAAAGCAGCATGTGACCATGTTCCGAGAGCAGCACTGAATAATTACACCAAGTAGTACTATTAAAACAAAGACACGAGGATCGATAGAGATCCAACATGAAGGACAATGTGACAAAATTTCCATCCATGTGAGCCCTGTCATGTTGATTGCAATGTGTTGCAGGAGAAGTTTTTGGGTGCAAATAAGGAATAGTCCACGTGGTACGCGAGTATGTATTTGAGAGAGTGGTCGGTTGAGTGGGAGAGAAAGTGTTCGGATCTAGACTATCCAAAATACATTTGGACGTCTTAGATGCGCGCTCGAGTACCACATTGACCACCCAAAAACTACTCGTGTTGTAGAGTCGATGGAGGCATGCTAAAATCAGTTCGATATATAATAAGCGTATTAAGAACCAGAACATTTTCATTCTTCTTCATTCTTCATTTTATTTTTCTTCTTCTCCTTGATTCTGGATCTTATCACTGCTTTTGTAAGTTCTACATGACAAAGGGATCCTCAAGTACAGTACTGTATCGAGAGAGATCCAAATACGAGCGTCGGAATGGGAGAAACGAGATTGTTGCAGCTGAATGATACCTCCAGCCATGTTGATTAAGCCTCGAAACTCGAAGAACGATCACCCTCGCGAAAAAAAAAAAAAAAAAACGATACGGAGAGATAGAAGGAAGAAGGGTTTCAAGTTTAACTCTATCAAAAACTTAACTATTTGTATTCGATGAAGTATCACGGACCTTATTTATAGAGATAGACTTCAGATTCCGGGCCGATCGCCTTTTAACTTCCCGCCATCAAAGAAGTTAGAACACCCATGAAACCACTTCCTTAGTGGGTAGTTTCTCAAATAAGTTACCCATTTAATTTGGACTCAAAAGTAAATAATTACTGTGTAAATAACTTTACAAAACGAAATGTCCATGTGGGCCACTTGTGTCTCCGTTAGGAGACGTGGCTTACATTCTCCCACTTGGTTCACATGGCACATTCCAACCTTAGGGTAACTTGTAAGAAAACTGAATACGGCCGTAACGCAAAAACTACCCAAACTTCATTGAGAGTCCTGATATACACGAATCATGGCAGTTATGCTCTTATTATAAGTGAGCATTTCTTTCCGTGCATTACAGTGCAAAGTTTTTCACATTCTTATGTGCAAAATTCTCTTACATTCTTGTGCGGTATCAGTGTGTGGTATCATTCCATCACTGATAACAGAATTCACTTTTGAATGTCCAGAAACACCCCAGGTTGTTAAGCTACTGAACAGGTAATCTCGAACAGGGACTGCAAAAGGGGGGAAAAAACGCGGCCATTTCCAACATTGTTGGCGAATTGGTGCGGTGACACATAGCAGCTGCCTTCGCATCTTTGATTATATCCCCGCTCCATCAACATTTGCGTCAACAATCGAACGTAGATCATTTGATGCTTTGCTTTTCACATAGTAATATTCCAACTTCAGGAATCCAATAAGCACTGCAAAATCCCTTTAAGCACTGCAACAACAAGGAGAAAGGGATAGAATATGCATCCGGTCACCACCAAAATTACAGTAAAGGTAAACTTACACTTTTGAAACAGCCAAAAGATTAATTAATCTCAACAAGAAGTACAAGGAGATCAAAGGGAGAGAAAGCCAAAAAGAGCCCAACACAAAAGCCGACTCACCAGAAAAGGCGAAAAACAAAGGGTTGGCAAGGTGCCAACCATGGGACGAAAAACAGATCAAGGAGATACCCCAAACTGAGAACCAAGGGAAAGTAAAACCACCACAGTAGCATCAATATAGCCTAGCAAGATAGGACCCTGAAATCACCATAATGGCAGCAAAAACATAGCACTCAATCTTGAGCCAATTGAAAATGGAACACTGAAGCATCACAACGTCAGGGCAAACTTACTTGAGAGTAGCAGCAGCAAAACTGATCGAAACATCCCCAAAAGCATTGACAAGAAGCAAAATATAAACATTATATATATAATGAGGGCAAAGACACAGAAGCATCAGATGTAGAAGGCTCAAACAGTCCTGGATCCTCCCAAGAGTGCAGAAGCAGAATCAACCAAAGGGAATGTGAACCAAAATGC
This sequence comes from Rhododendron vialii, assembly GCF_030253575.1. Classification (NCBI taxonomy): domain Eukaryota; kingdom Viridiplantae; phylum Streptophyta; class Magnoliopsida; order Ericales; family Ericaceae; genus Rhododendron; species Rhododendron vialii. Next base: position 29,877,429 of record NC_080564.1, on the reverse strand, counting down.
AAAGGCAGCAGCAGAAATAGATGCATGATGGGACCAACAGCAGCAATTAGAGACTAACCCCCAAACTACAGGAGCCTCCTCAGAGAGCCCTCAGAAATACTCCCCAAATTGTGTAAGATGTCATTGATAGAATAAGAAAAAGCACCAACATTTGATGCAATCCATTTGGCCACCTTAAGCTTAATTGAGTCCCAAACCTCCCAATTGGGCACACAATTCTCAAACGCCAAAGCAGTCCTGGCTCTCCATATGGACCACAATACTGCAGAGGGAGTGACCTCCCACATCCTATGGATGGTTTTGCACTTCTTCTTGAAACTGCAACCACACCACTCCATTAAGCCCGCAACTGATTCAGGAGAATCTCAAGCCAGACCCCACCACTTCATACATTTAGACCACAATTCCCACGGAAGAGAGCATTGCACAAGCAGGTGATCTGCAAATTCCACATGCAGTCCACAAAATAGACAAAGAGCATCCAATCAAACCTCTTCTCAAAAATAGTGCTTTGGATTTTATCCTTCCTTGACATGCCCACCAACAAAAACATTGAATCCTAGGCGGAGCAAGATTGCACCAACTTTTCTACGCAGGCAAATTGAGTCCCTCCCAATTCTCCTCCACCAAATTATTCATAGACTTGATAGAGAACTGGCCACTAGCAGAGGCCCTCCACAACACTATCAATTCTATCTACCTCACCATCCAGGACAACAAGTAGAAGCACATGAAGGTTATGTAAATCCTCCACCTCCCAGTCAAATAGATTTCTTCTGAACTGAAAAGAACAAAAGCCCTGAGACCTTCTTCTTTGAATTACAGAAAATAGCTTCTCCTCTTTATCAACAACCGCATTGAATAACCTTGGAAATCTGCTTCTTAAAGCCACACCCTCAAACCACACGTCGTTCCAGAATGCTATCCCTCTGCCGTTTCCAACCCTGATGAAGGCATTTGATACGAACTTATTGTAGATGACTGGACCCCTGACCTGCATTTGAGAGACATCCTTCCAAATCATTGAACCTCTACTACTTTCACAAACAACTTCTCCTCAAAGCATCTTTCTCAGAGGGGAATCTCCACCACCACTTAATTAGCAAGGAGTCATTCATCTCAGACAATTTCCGATACCAAGACCTCCTTTTTCCATGCTCATAGACACTTTTTCCCAACTCACTAAATGCATCCTCTTTGCTTGTCAGAACCTCCCCATAAAAATATGCTTTGAATCCTCTCTATTTCCCTGGAAACGACAGCCGGCATTCTGAACAGAGACATAGATATTGGTAGATTGCTCATGCATCCTTTAGCTCAAGCAGTACCACCGTCGAAGTGTTGCCTAAAGATCTAGAAATGTGTAAACAAGATTGCAAGTCCTCATCGCAAGCTATTGCAATCAAATCATCCTCCTCATCTTTATACTTGACATAGTAAGTACCAGCGTCCAGGTTGAGCCTTTTAGCCAATTCTTGCTGCAACTCTAATAGTCTAGACGACAAAGACAGCTGGAACTTAAACGTATTATTTTCATATTTCGCCTTAGTCGTCACCATATCCTCATCTTGGAATGCTTGCGTTTTGTGAGCAACACTAGGTGAGGTTAGATTTGAAGGCGGTGGGGTTTGTCCCTGGTTCTCAACAGGCGAGGGCTGAAAGTGACAGACCCTTTTTATGTTGCGAGGTGGCCACCTCTCGATGCCGTAATTCCTACATATTCGCTTCAAAGTAGATACACTAACTGCAACAGGAAAATTCGCATCAGAGAAACTTCTTTACGCCCTCTACTGGAATCTATACGAAGACTGCTATATGAAAGCAAGAATCAGGGCCTCAAGCAACACTATGTTTTAACCTTTTGAGAGTATACTCTTACCTTTGAGTTCGCTTGAAGCAAAATCAAGTCTCTTATTAGAATATTGAAGGATATCCTCTAGAGGAATTTCAATTCTAACTCCAGCTTTTCCCAGTCCCCTTTCTTGAGTTTTGATGGTGGCTCCTTTTGAACAAGTTACATCCAAGTTGTTTCGTTCTGCACTAACTGCGTGAGCAAGAATTTAGAAAGTCCACAAACAAGATCCAAATGGCAAGCAACCCTTACTTTTAAGTGAAGAATCTTACCACCATGACTCTTTGCAGCATCTCCACTTTTACAGTCAAAATGTTGTTGGAGATCCTTAAAAGTAGGTAGACTTTCTTTCTCCAAATGAGTAATAAATGGCCGGCTATCATCTTCCCTGAGATCCTGTGCTCCATTTATTGCATCATCAAATTCCATCAATGACGGTTCTTCGGGTGAATCAAGGTGCACAATATCTTCAACATTTGGTAACGCTATGGCATATGCCTCCTTTTGCCAATTTGGAATCAAGTAGAATAAATAAGTAAATTTGACCTCCGATGGATTTACTTTTTATATCGCAGTTTACAAAAGGAAGTATTTGTTATAGAAATATTCAAAATATCCTTCAACAAGAAGAAGTCAAGATTGTGATAACTACTGAGTCTTGCAGAAGACATAAAACTTGGAGCATTACAGATATCAAATTTCAATTCATTATGTCATCCAATTTCAAAAAGCGTCCTAACCTTGTTTGTGTCGTGAGGAGGCCACCGTTGGATACCCCATTTCCTACAAACACGCTTCAATGTTGATACGCTGACTGCAACAGAGAAATTCAAATAAAACATACTACTTTCTGTTAGTTACCACACAGAAAAATTAGTTACCAAAAAAAAAAAAGACTTTCTGTTTTCTACTGGCAAAAGCTCAACAATTTATCTATTAGAGGGATTATCTCATTGAAAATAACAATCAAGACAACAAGCAAAACTATTATCTAATCTTAGCGAGTGTACTATTACCTTTGAGTTCCCTTGCAGCATTGGTACGGCTCAATGCTGAAAACCGTAGGACGTCGTCTAAAGAAATGTCAAATCTAACTCCAGATTTTTTTTGTTTCCCTTCTTGTATCTTTGTTGTGCCGCCTTTTGAACTAGTAGCAACAGGTCCACCCTCTTTTGTCCTAATATCATCCCTTCCATCATTTATCGCATCTAACAATGGCTGATCAAGATGACCAAGCTGTAATGTCATTCCTCCATTCTTTAAGAGCTCAAGACTAGCTTGGATCGCTTGAACATATTGAAGTTTCTCACCATTCTGAAAATAAAGAACTTCAATGGATAATACTTCCCCCAGTTCTTTTCCAGAAGCAAGTTTAAAGTTTTGGAATTTGACTTCATGGTACCCAATATTGTGCGCACTGTGGTCAGTGTGTTCTCATTGTCTTTGCTGCTCACAGGCAAAAAGATACATCGTCCCCGGTGTAACTGCTATGCAAGCATATGGTGAACCAACCACTTAATTTGCACTGTCGTGCAAATGGTGCCAAAGGGTACTCTGCTATGCTGAATTGTGTTATGTCCAAGCAGTATAACATGTTAGGAGATGAAAGTACCCTCTCAACAACCTGCCCATTTCGAAGGTGACATCCAGTACTGGCCACCAAGAAATCAATGAGGTGGTTATAGTTGGCCTCGAAAGCCCCAAGATATTCTGCACCCTTGGATGAGAGTTGGCCTAGCAACAAAGCGTCGCAAGCACTGCACGGGACCCAAGCCAAAGCCAAAGGTAACTTATGTACTTTATACAACGATTCCAGTACCAACGCGAGTTCATCAAAGGCAGATGTAACATCTTTATCCTCATCCTTATACTGATTTGCAATTATTACCGTGTAAAAAGTACATGTGAGAACTTGTTCCTTACAATCTGGACATAAGAAATTAAAATAGTAGATTACACATTCCATTATAAGTTGCTACTTACTTTCATTTGATAGTGTTTGCAGCAGTCAATAGATTGCAGACCTAGCTCCTGCAGGGGAATGGAAGGATAAACTGAGGAATCAATAACATTGAAATACATAAAATCTTGTCAATAGAGGAAGCATATCAGAAAATCCATAACAGTGGAAAATTTAAGAATGACATGATAACCGCACAATGCAAGAAGTATCATGGACACTTTTCTTTGGGAGTTCCCACAAGTTGCTGTAGAGTAAGTAAGAGGCAAATGCTATTGCTTCTTGAACAAAGGGAAAAAGAAGGTTAAGTGGAAATAACTTGAACAAAGTAGGATGAGTGGAAATAATTGCAACATCAGCACAATGAACCACATTATGACAGAGGGAAAAAGAAGGTTAAGTGGAAAAAACTGAAATTCATGGAGATCAATAAAGCATATAACAAGGTATTCAACAAAAAGTTCTGGTCAAATCCAAATATATCACTTCATTTTGAACTGCAGGATCAGAGTAAAGCAAAGTGAAGAAACCCTATATCCAAATAGATACCAGGTCTGTACAGCTATAGTAGTATAGATTTTTGCCTCAAGGAATACCCGTACCTATGCAGAAATGCCATTGCTAAGGTCTCTTGTCTCTTAAATTGTTTTTGCCGCCAGATCTTTGACAAATTGCCCAAGTTAACAAGACCGCTACAGATTTGTGACAAAGAATTCGTTGCCTGTATACATTCATTCTTTTTTCCCATTTTAAAGCCAGTTTATCTACTGCATAAGAAGTTCTTTTTTGTGTGTGTGGAAGCCACTGCATACAACATTTAGGCAGTATTGAAGCTGAGAATGGCAAACTGGCAGTTGCAATATCGCTACAAACAGGACTAAGCCTACCAATCTGTCAGCCCAACACCTTGCGAACTTCTCGTCTATTTGATATTTGATACCATGATATGATCATGAACTAAAAGAAATGCCAACATATTTGTTTGGACAAGATTCTATGTATTAAATCAATTCTCACATTCTTTATTTGAGTGCAATTCATAATAGGTTGCAAAACAATTAAATAGAATGTAAGTTAGAGACTGTATCGTGATATATCTATAGTTCCATCAAGGCTACTTGCAATATCTACACTAACTGATTGGTTAACCTTGTAACCCGGAAGGCTTCCCTATTGGTTTATGGATTTCATCTCTGTCCATTTCCCTACTTTATATTCATAAGAATGCAAGACTCAAGTTTAGTTGTACACTTGTACTCAATATTTTATATTCAGGAACTACTTGTTTTGCTGGAATAAAAGATAAATGAGCGCAACCGATTGCAGTCAAGTTTCTAGATCAAAGAAGTTCTCCACAGTTGAAAGTGATGGCAGTTGACAATGTGTGAAAGAAGTTAACATAAATAGTTCAACATATTTCGTAGAGTTTCATGATTGCATATGATTACCGTGTCTCTTGAGTTTTCTGGCTACACAAAAATGCTGGACTATGCCACATTTACATATTGTCTTCTTATGTTAGTAAGACATCGAAAATGCTAGTTAGTGACCAACCTGAAAAACATCATGCAGGTTGCGAAGGAAAGATTTGTCATACCAACCTTTAATGGCATCGATGGTAGAGACTAGCTCAAGTACACCAACACAGATTTGGCTGGAATGTTCGAACACCGGCAAAGCCCAGGATGCTTTAACTTGGCAACGAGAAGCATCATCACATTGTGGATACTCTTTCAGAGAGTAATACTGCACATCAGGGGCAGATTCGGGCAATTTATGCAGGAACACACGGCCAGGAAGCCAAAGTTCTTCTTCTCCACTCTCTCCAATGTCCCCATAAAATTTATACTCCATAGATTGAATCCTATACTCACAAAGCCCCCATGTTGACCTCCCTGTTTTACCAAGAGCTTAAGGTTGGTTTTGAGTTGTAAGCAAAGTCCGCCCCTCAATTGTTGTGGCCGCTGATAAGCACCCGAGAATGTAATGCAGGGTGCGCTAGTATTTAGTTTTAGTTAAATTTAGTTACTTATTAGTTATTATTAACGTTGTTTGCTCGTATAGTGTCTAGTCCTATTTTGTAGGTAAATCGCCAAAAAGGGAGCTTTCGTTGCACTAGACAAGGTTTTGCCCGAGCAGAAGTTGACTTGCCAAGGCGGAACCTGTCATCGCCCGAGCCGAAGCAGATATGCCCGAGCAGAAGCCCGATGGCCAGAGCAGAAGTTGAAGTTGCCAAGGCAGGAACTCATTTGCCCGAGCAGAAACCCGATGGCCAAGGCAGAGGCAGAGTTGCCCGAGCAGAACCCATCATTGCCCGAGCAAGAAGCAGATTTGCCCGAGCAAGAGGAAGGCGGCCAAGGCAATGACCCACTATTGGCCTCGGCAGCGATGTAAACTTTTACATCCCATCGATGCCGAGCCCCTTAGTGGCAAATACCCCTTAACCACTTCGGCAGCGATGGGACAAATCATCTTCCATCGATGCCGAACCCCATAGTAGAGCATTCTAAGGCCGTTGCCATCGATGCCGAGGGGCTTAAGAGCGGATTTTCTGAGCATCTTGGGAATATTCCAGGCGCGGACCTTCGGAGTATAAAAGCCTTTGTCATTATTTTGTACAAACAAGTAGACTTAGATTTGCTTACCTAATTTTAGATCTAGAATTAGATTCAATTTGCATTTTGAATTGTTCTTGCTGTTCTTCATTTTTCCAGCACTTATATTTTAATTTTCTGCCCTTAGTTGTTAATTTTTGTTATTGTTGCCTTAATTAAAGTTGTTTATTTTCTCCCGATCTATCTTAGTCTCTAGTTTAATTCAAGTCTTGTTATTTCATTATGGTAGCTAGATTTTTGCTTGCTCCTATCTCTCTAGATATGGGTGAGTAGTTTCAAGGGTTAGGTCATGGGATGATTAGCATCTCATGGTCCGGGCGAAAATTGCATTTTACACCCAATAAAGCTTCAAACTTTGATTTGAAAATTGATGTGGGGTTCGGGTTTGTTTGATAAATCACCGAGGTGTTAACCTCTTTGATCTTGTGTAGGTGGGAGCGTCGACTACCCACCACATAAGATGCTTAGAGCTCTTTCGCACGAGGTATTTGTCAAATGAATTCTAGAGCTAGCTTGGTTCTCAAATCATTCGATTTTCCGACTTGAGAACTTTAATCAAGTATCTTAAATTGTGTAATTGGGTGAAGAGTGTAGTTTAGCTCGAGTCTTGGGTGTTAATAATTCCTAGACCTAGCCTATCTTTTCCCTAGTTAATTCGCTTTAATTTAGCCCTTTTATTTCCACCTTTCAAAGTAAAACAAAGTTGGCCGTCTAAAGGCCGAAAGCCCTTACTTGCATCTACAAATCCGACCAAGCCATATAATATTTCCCTTGGGTACGATCCCGGATTTCCGGTTTATTATGCTTCAACCGACGTGTTAAGCCCTACGCTTGGGGTATTATTCCGCATTATTATTATCATCGGAGCGAACGAAGCATTTTTGGCGCCGTTGCCGGGGATTTCTTATTATGGCTTTCTTGGAGGTTCGACAAACCACTGTAAGTATCCCGCTTTCGTCTAGTAGTAGTAATTTAGTAGTTTATGTGTTAGTAGTTCGTATTTAGTTTGGTGGATACCTCTAACCTAGTTCATCTAAACTTGAGGTGTAACGAAGCCAGGCTAAATATCGAGTTTGTTCTTAGTTAGTTTAGCGTAATTAATTTAGTTAGTTAGTTTAAATTTGATTGCATTGCTTAGCCGAGGTGGTGGCATAACCCCTCGCATATTCTATTTGCTGAGTTGAGGTGGCGGGATAGCCCCTCTAGTCTGGTAGATAATTAGTAGTAGCATTTGTTTTGTGTATGCCTGTTTACTTCAAGTAGCAAGGGGTACTATGGCCTATTTTGCAAGGTGCTATGGAGGGTATGCAAAACAATTTGATTGTTCAGTATCAATTCCTATATTTTATGGCTTGGCCTCAGAAAATCCATTTTCGCATGTTGATGATCTTGAGAAAATTTTTGCTAACAATGAAAGGGCTATTTTACAAGTATTCCCAGCGTCTTTGCGTGATAGTGCTCAAGATTGGTTTTATTCTTTGAGTCCAGGATCGACATGGCAAGAGATTACAGAACAATTTTTCAAAACTTTCACTCCCTCATATGAGACTCATATGCTTTTACAAGAACTATCCCATTTCTATCAACAAGAAAATGAGTCTTTTTCGCAATATTGGGAGCGATTTAAATGTTCTGTATTCTCTTGGTCAAGTTTTAATTGTGAGCTTGGCAGTCTTTTGGCTATCTTTTGCCATGGTTTAAATCCTAAAACATGTCAAGTTGATTTTATGTCCAATGATGAATTCTTAGATAAAAACGCTGAAGATGGTTGGGATTACCTTGATAAATTAGCCCAAAAGCTCCAATTTTCTGAGTTGTATGAAAATTTTGAAGATTCTAACTCGGATGCCATGAAAGAGGAAATTAAGCCGCATATCTTGGTTGAAACTATTAGTTTAGATTGTGACAGCTCCTCAAAGTCTGCATGGAGTGATGAGTCCATTGATGAACCTGAGGTCCAAAGTTCTCTTGTGGATTCCCCTCTTTGTGATGATCCGGGGGAGAAATGCCTCACACTTAAAGTTATCCTTTTGGATCCTCCGTGCCTTGATCTTCTCACCGCTAAAGAAATGGATGGCGAGGTAGATTTTTCACACTCTTTGTTAGAAAAGCAAGATGCATGTGAGCCTATTCTTGAGAAGTTACCAATCATAGAACCAATTGATTTTCTTGGTGTTGACAATTTTCTTGTGGTTTATCATCCTTATATTGTAGATTTGGTCAACAAATTGAAAATTGATTTTGTTTGGGCTATGCACTTGGTGGAACTTAAGTTTTTAAAACGAATTCGGCAATTGCTTTACTCAAAGTACCTTATCTTGTGGCATGGTCGAGTTCAATTTTTGGCAAAGTGTGTAGCTTGGAGTGCTCTGTTTCTTCTAATAGTTATTAATGGCATGCTAAATGTTCGTAGTTCTCGTGTGGCTGAACACTCTTTTTCTTTCTTTCTTGCCTTGTTTCTCTTTTAGTTTAGTATGCATGCTTTGTTTGTTATGTTTTGTTTGTTTTTGTTCTGTGTTTGCATCTAATAAAATCTTGGAGATACCTCACATGCAAAAGATTTCACCAATGTGTTAGTGAAAAAAGGGCTTTTATTAGTTCTTCTTGGTAATAGTTTATCGTTAATGATCCATGCTCTCCGCGATTGCCCCTAATCGGAGGCAACTTAGGTCTGTGAGTGAGGTTTGATATTGCCTAGAGTGCACGCTAGGTTGTATTGCATCTTGCTTGGTTTTGATCTTAGGGGACGCTGGACTTCATTGTTTGGCGAGGTCAAGCGATAGATTTTATTACGGGCGCTAGCATAACAAATTTTCGACGGTCTAGTATAGCCACCCATTGCTTACCCTAACGGTAAGAGATGGGAAGAAAAGTATGACTCGTGTGATCGCGTGATGATCGGGTGGTGCATCGCATTTCATTTTGTTTTGCATGTCTAATTTGTTCTTTGCAATTTCTTTATGTTCTGTCTTTTAATTTTGGTTTGGTTTGAAGCCGGATAACACGGGCCGGTGGTTCTAATGTCATTTGTTTTGTGGAAAGCCGTCCTATTAAGTCTTCTGCAGGGTTTATTTGCTACCACACCAGCCTTGGTAGTTTGGGCCTAAAGCCGGAGTGAGTGAGGCGTTCAGGAGCCCTAAGCATGGGTGTGGCTACGAGCCACGGTTGTTAGTCCGATAAAGCTTTGGATATGGCCCTGTGTGACTAGCTATGGTTCCGAGTTGGTAGAACCGAAGGAGTGAACCCTGGAAGCATCTAATCTGGCTGGAGCAAAACATTGGCATAAAATCCTCCTACTTGGTCGAGGTATTTAGGGGTTGACATTTCCCTTGGACGGTACATTCGCGCACTCTTCCTTTCTTCACTCTTGTTCTTAATGCTATGAGGGCATAGCATCGCTTTAAGTTGGGGGGAGGGGTTAGCTTATGTGCTATTTGGTTGATTTTTGTTTAATTTTTGCAAAAATTTTGAAAATTCAAAAACATTTGAAAATTTGAAAAATTCAAAAAAACAATAGAAAATTGAAAATTTTAAAAATAAATAAAAGGTTTTTACTTGCAAATTCTTCCTTTTGTCAGAGTTTTTAGTTTTGTTCAAGACTTGTTGCATGCTCAATCGTTGTTAGTTAGCAAGAATTCGTAGCAATCCCAAGAATTTTGTGCTTCTTAACTTGCATGCTTAGTTGACAATTGAATGGTTTAAGTGTTGAGCAAGTTTGTGAGCAAGTTTTGGCCCATATCCCCATCTTCTCAATAAAAAGCTTGTAGTTAGGTGAATAATCGCATGTCCATGCCTAATTGTGTTTAAATGTCGATTTTCAATCATTTTGGAATCCAAAGCGCACTTAGGAAAGGATACGAGGCATTCTTTGCATGATTATACCACATATGAGTCACCTTGTCCTATTTTGCATCCTGTTTTTCTCCCATTCTTTGCTTAGCCTAAGCGACCGGTTGTTCGGAGGGTTGTTTGGTTGAGTGTTCATTGTTTAAAAGGTGTTTTGGGGGATGCTATGGAAAGTTTTGGAAGTTCAGGGGCTCAAATTGAAGAAAAACAGAATCCTATTGGCATCGGCATCGATGGGTTAAATCCCATTACATCGCTGCCGAGTGTGTTAGTCTTCTGGGCCCTTATTGCCTTCGGCATCGATGGAATCAATCGTCTTACATCGCTGCCGAGCAGCATAGCTCATCAGCCCCTTATTGCCATCGCCATCGATGGGATCTCAGGTTTTACATCGATGCCGAGGTACTTCCAGCCACAGAACAGAGCCCTGCTCGACAGAAACTCAGTCAAATCCTTTTCCAAACTTCTGAACCGACTGCCATCTCTCTCTGTTTCTCCAAAAATCCCAAAAAACCTAGCCCCAAACCTTCAACCACCCACTAAATCCCCCATATTTCCACAGAAAATCCCCAAATCCTCCATCTCATTCAACAAAACACAAGTTTTCTTCATCAATCTCAGGTTTCCAAGCCAAACACAAGGTAAACCCAATTTTCCCTTTGTAAATCCGAATTTTTCCTAATTTTCCACAAAAATCTTTCTTTTCATCCTAGTTTCCACCCATATTTTCACCCCCCACCACAAAATCTACCTTATATTCCATTTTCTCACCAAAAATCAAAACCCTAGAAAAATCCCACCAAAAAAATCCGAAAATTAAAAAATAAAACCCTAACCTTTTTCAACCTACAATGCCAAGAGTCAAACAAACCGCGCACCGTGCTCCCTCTTCTCAACCTGAAATTGAGGAGGAGGATGATTTTATGGCTGAGAGTGAGGAAGAAATTCAGCCCGCGGAGGCTTCGGGATCAAGGAGTAAGCGGAGGAGACGGACTCCGGGTCAAATTGCAGCGGATAAGAGGAGAGTGTGGGAGGATAGTTTTGTGGGCAGAAAGTTCAAAAATGAGAGGCAAGTGGATGCTACGGCATTGTCCGATGATCACATGGGGCTTCGGTACGTCATGAGGAAAGGTTTGAATTTCTGGACTGAGCCGTTACTTGGTTATAATAAGAATGCCGTTATCGAGTTTTATAAGTTTATGATTATTCCTGAGGGTGATTGGGAAAGTGACCCGGCTGTTAGAATTTTTTCGAAAGTAGGGGGAATAGATATTGTGATTACTCCTGATGATATTGCTGCATATTTGAAAATTCAAAGGCCTCCTCCTGAATCTGTAAATTACCCTAGAAAGGATGAATTGATTGATTTGCAAGTAGTAAATGAGACGTTGTATTATGATCCCGCTTTGGCTTCATTGCCCCATGTGCCCGGAAATTTCAAAGGCAGCTCTAGATTCCTGAACAAAGTGATACATTACAATCTTTATCCCCGAGGTTCAGAGAGTAGGCCAACCAGGAAAAGTGGAGAAATTTTGTTTGCTTTTACAGCTAATGATTTGATAGTTGACTGGGCCATGTTCATATTTACTCAGCTGCGTGATTTTAGGACCAATACTTTGATTACTGCCAATATGCCATTTCCATGTATGATTACTAGCTTGTGCAAGAGCAAAGGAGTTAGGGGGGCAGCCTATGAGCAATTGGAAGAACTTTCTCCGGGGCCTATAGATGACACATTTGAGGTGAAGAGCTCATCCCAGATTTACACTGCAAAGGGTAAGCAAGCGAGAAAGGGGGATTATTTGACCACAATGCCCTCAAGAAAGGAGAAACAAGGGTCTTGGCTCAAGAAGCTATTTTGTCAAGGGGTTTCAATTATCAACTCTCAAAGAAAGGAGAAGGCTGAAAGGAGAAAGATGATGAGGGAACAGGAAGCACAAAGGAGAGAGATAGCCTGGCAGACTTCGATTTTAGAGCAGCAGCATGGGGTGAAGTATGTCCCCGAGCCAGTTGATGAGGGGGAAATGAGTGATGACTTTGCAGGATATGAGAGTGAGGAGTTGGCTGACTGAGTAGATGACTTGCTAACAGGAGGATGAGGTGGTGTCATGGTGATGATTTGATAGAGAGTCGGTGGCTTTAGAAATTCCCCTTACTTGGTCGGGGTCTTGGTTGGTTGACATGCCAACTATCCTATCCTTTTGTTTTGTTTTGTTTCATTTTCATTTCGTAGTATAACTTTGCACATTATTAGTTAGTAGTTGGTTTGGCCGGTTCGGCCTTGACTTGGTTCATTTCATATGTTGGCGGCGGTCACTCGGGTAGTTAACCAAGCTAGTAATAGACCGTCGCCCATTTTTGCTAACCTGTTCTTTGTAACCAAGGTCATTACAAGCTTAAAAAGTCCTTAGTTGATCTTTTGTGCGCTTGAATTCCATTTTGATTGACTGTCTGATAGTTGCATAACTAGTTAATGGCATGCTTTCCTTTCGTTATCCAAATATCATCTGCTAGTTTTCAATTCTGTTGAATAAAAGTGCTTTAGTTGTTTGAGGCATAGTAATTCTTGTTCGCTAATGCCTGTTGTTGAGCACTGATTCGGTGGATATGGTTTAGTCTGAATTCGCATGTTCTGTGTCCCGTATCCTCCCATTGTTCGAGGACACAGACCATTTTGACTTGCTCTTGGACTTGCTTGATACTTAGCCTGTTTAATTGCATGCTGAAAATGTGAGTTGTAGAAATGAAATAAAAAGCCGGATTGTTGAACTCTTGCTAGGTTACAGAATTGAGCATGTTCTAAGTTGTGAACTCGGAAGGATTGCATAGTGCTTATGTTTTAATTTTCTGCATTTCGTTCGCTAGGGACTAGCAAACCTTAAGTTGGGGGGCGTGATAAGCACCCGAGAATGTAATGCAGGGTGCGCTAGTATTTAGTTTTAGTTAAATTTAGTTACTTATTAGTTATTATTAACGTTGTTTGCTCGTATAGTGTCTAGTCCTATTTTGTAGGTAAATCGCCAAAAAGGGAGCTTTCGTTGCACTAGACAAGGTTTTGCCCGAGCAGAAGTTGACTTGCCAAGGCGGAACCTGTCATCGCCCGAGCCGAAGCAGATATGCCCGAGCAGAAGCCCGATGGCCAGAGCAGAAGTTGAAGTTGCCAAGGCAGGAACTCATTTGCCCGAGCAGAAACCCGATGGCCAAGGCAGAGGCAGAGTTGCCCGAGCAGAACCCATCATTGCCCGAGCAAGAAGCAGATTTGCCCGAGCAAGAGGAAGGCGGCCAAGGCAATGACCCACTATTGGCCTCGGCAGCGATGTAAACTTTTACATCCCATCGATGCCGAGCCCCTTAGTGGCAAATACCCCTTAACCACTTCGGCAGCGATGGGACAAATCATCTTCCATCGATGCCGAACCCCATAGTAGAGCATTCTAAGGCCGTTGCCATCGATGCCGAGGGGCTTAAGAGCGGATTTTCTGAGCATCTTGGGAATATTCCAGGCGCGGACCTTCGGAGTATAAAAGCCTTTGTCATTATTTTGTACAAACAAGTAGACTTAGATTTGCTTACCTAATTTTAGATCTAGAATTAGATTCAATTTGCATTTTGAATTGTTCTTGCTGTTCTTCATTTTTCCAGCACTTATATTTTAATTTTCTGCCCTTAGTTGTTAATTTTTGTTATTGTTGCCTTAATTAAAGTTGTTTATTTTCTCCCGATCTATCTTAGTCTCTAGTTTAATTCAAGTCTTGTTATTTCATTATGGTAGCTAGATTTTTGCTTGCTCCTATCTCTCTAGATATGGGTGAGTAGTTTCAAGGGTTAGGTCATGGGATGATTAGCATCTCATGGTCCGGGCGAAAATTGCATTTTACACCCAATAAAGCTTCAAACTTTGATTTGAAAATTGATGTGGGGTTCGGGTTTGTTTGATAAATCACCGAGGTGTTAACCTCTTTGATCTTGTGTAGGTGGGAGCGTCGACTACCCACCACATAAGATGCTTAGAGCTCTTTCGCACGAGGTATTTGTCAAATGAATTCTAGAGCTAGCTTGGTTCTCAAATCATTCGATTTTCCGACTTGAGAACTTTAATCAAGTATCTTAAATTGTGTAATTGGGTGAAGAGTGTAGTTTAGCTCGAGTCTTGGGTGTTAATAATTCCTAGACCTAGCCTATCTTTTCCCTAGTTAATTCGCTTTAATTTAGCCCTTTTATTTCCACCTTTCAAAGTAAAACAAAGTTGGCCGTCTAAAGGCCGAAAGCCCTTACTTGCATCTACAAATCCGACCAAGCCATATAATATTTCCCTTGGGTACGATCCCGGATTTCCGGTTTATTATGCTTCAACCGACGTGTTAAGCCCTACGCTTGGGGTATTATTCCGCATTATTATTATCATCGGAGCGAACGAAGCAGCCGCTGCCCAGTATTGAACAAGTGATCGACCACATTTTGGGAGTAAAATGATTCTCCCAAGCGCAAGTCTGATCTTGTCTTTCACCTTCGGACCAGAATCGGGAATAAGGTTGAGATCCTCTGAAACTAAAAATTAAAGTGTCAGCAAACGAACGAATGGACCAATGGAAAGAGTAAGGGGATTAGTGGATTAAAATTTACAAGACTTTTGAGTTTCTTCCCGCAACAACAATCGGAGAGAAGTAACAGATCTAGGAAGACAAGTAGTGCGAAAGAGTAGATACGAATTACATAATATGGCAAGACCATATGTCCAGTCCTTACATTCTTTTATTACTAGAAACGAAAATTCGGTTAAAAACCAGTTACAAACCACTTCACTCCTTAACTGAAAACTATAGCAAAAATTGAACTTTTCTGAAATTTTTAATCAAATTAATGGACTCATTTTAAAAGTTCATTTCTTCTTCTCAAATTTATACTGGGAATTGGGTTTGCCTAATCAAGTTAGTCTCATATCAAATGACTAAAGTTTATATCCAAAGCTATTCCTTTTCAAACGTACATTTCAAATTGGGTTTTTTTTTCCTCGCCAAAAGTGAGCATTGTTAGTTGTAGTTGGTGAGGTTGAACTCATGCTAAACTCATGGAAGTACATGGTACCTGCCACTCGGCTACCACTCAACTTGCCATTTAGCGAATTGGGATTGCCCAATGAAGTGTGTTTCAAATCAAATGACTGAGATTTTCACCTAAAATTAAGTGAGGCCGTCTAATGCGTTGAAGAAACCGAGCGCCCTATAAACGAAAGCATAGTTTTACTAGAAGAAACAGAGAGAGAAGAAGAAGAAGAAGTTGGCACCGCAATCGGAAACCGAAGGACGATTGAGTTTGTCGTCTTTTCGGCTCCAGAAAACCCATCCCGTGACGTGGGGTTCACCGTCGTCGTCGTCCTCCAAGCGAGCCCAGTTGAGTTCCCTGTGCATGTACTTCCCGAAATCTTCAGGAAATTCTTCTCTTTACGCCGACCCCACTAGTACTACTACTTATCACCGGAAATAACTCCCCCGCATCCATTTTAATTGGCAGTTTTTTTTTTTCCTAGAAAGATTAGTCACACTCCAAAAAAACAAGAGGGTACTAGTTCATGGAGGGGTTCCAATGGGTGGAGAAAAATATAAAGAAAAATTGTTAGTTAACGAGAGAAATTTATTGAAAATCGTGCTTTGAAACTCCAATTAAACAAACTTGAAATGTCTATTTCATCCCTCTATTTTTAAATCGATACCAATACTAACAAAAATTTAAAAAAAAAGGTAACCGGACATAATAAATGCAATGTTTGATGGGTAAAAGGAGAAAATGGGATGATCAAACATGTAATAATTAGATTTTCTTATTTAGATGAAATCTCCAAAAGATCAAAAGGGACTAAAAAATAGGTAGAATGGAGTAATTGATTTTTTTCTTTTTTTAATTGTAGGAAGTAATTGATTTGCTCTCTTTGTTTTTTGAGAACTCGTACGTGACAATAGATCTGCGGGTTTCAACAATCATCGCATTACTGACCTTTCTGGTTTCAGTCGGTTGTGAAATCCATTTAGAGCACCCGCTATTTAGATAATAACTTTTTACATGTTAAAGTGTCCATATAGCTAAATTTAGAGCTTATTTCATGTAATTAAGATAGGCTACAAGTTTAAGTAATGAACTCATATATATTATGGGTTAGGTAAAAAATTCATTAGTTCAAATAACTACCTCAATTAAAATGTCAAATAGCCTTCTTTTTCTTTTCCCGTTAAATCCCAACGACTCTATATTTGAACAACTCCATATATATGCAAACAAACACACATTAAATTTGAAGAAGGGTGAATAAATTAATTAATGCTGACGAATCTTTTACTTTGAACTATACCTTCCTGTGACTTAACAAGACCTTTATAAGATAAGCAATTACTCATATTCGATGCATTCGATATCGAAGCCTCAATTAAGTGCCTTACTCTAAATCTATGCCTAGATCCGATAGGCATCTTTTTAGCCATATTGATAGATGTTCTAGTGTCAAGTGAGGTGCAAAATCACATTGCAAGAGGGTTTCCTTCACGCTGAAATTACATATAAATACTTTGATGGTTATAATATTGTTAGTTATAAAATATTAAGATAATGAATTAATTTGTTGGGAGGTTCCATTTTTGGAGGGCTAGAAGGTTGACCAAAGCCTTTACGACAATTATTAGAAAATAAGAATATAAATCAATATTTATGACTTGTGAGCTGACATTAGTACAACCGTCACTAATTTTAAGCACTAAAATACTAATTATTATTAAGTAAATTTAGTCAAAAATAGAGTGCAAAAATCATTGAATTTAGTTAAGGATCAACTAACATGATGTACTTGCTTTAATTTTATTTTGAAAAAATGACGGTCAATGACGTGTTTTGATAATTAATTGTATATGTCAATGATATTTTCAGCATTAACAAATGTTCTCAGCATGTCATTAGCGGGTATTAATGCTGAAAATATCCTTAGCGTGTACAATTAATTATCAAAACACGTCATTGACCGTCATTTTCCCCTAATTTAATCACTGGTAGGCCCTCTGAAAGGCCCAGCCCAAATAAAAATTCTGGAAAGCCCAGATTGTGTCTCATACCGCTCCTTCGTATTGCTGAGAAACCCTAAACTCATTTCTCTTACGTTGGAGCTTCGAACCCTCTACGCAGCAGCAGCCATGGTCAATCTCTCTCTCTCTCTCTCCTCGCATATTTCCTATACGTATATCAGTGTATCTATCTCAACGTCTGTGATTGTATGCCTTCTGACCCATTGTTTTGTTCTCTTCGTATTTTCTCAGGTGAAGTATTCGAGGGAACCCGACAACCCAACCAAATGTAAGTTTTGTTGCCGTTTCTTTAGTTTTAGTACCATATTTTGATTCCTGGGTTTCGTTTTCAATTCTCCTCGGAAATGGGTAAACATAGGATTAATATTCCGTAAACTCCATTAAATTATTGGTATGCTCCATTTGAGACTGATGGTATGTTTGCTTTTCGTGGTGCCTTTGTTCCAGCTTGCAAAGCTAGGGGATCTGATCTCCGAGTTCATTTCAAGGTATGAATTTTTTGTGTTCATATATTTGTATATATGAAGAATTTAGTCATGTGGGTTATGGTCCTAGAGTTCTTCTATGTATACCCAAATTACGCTCAATAATGCACGGTCACATGTTTTCTGTGCTCCACACGCGCTGCGTGGAGCCGACAAAAGATGTGAATGTGTGTGTGTAGTTTGGGTGTGTCCATAGATTATCTCTAGTTTTATTTTGTCGTTCTTATACAAGGAGGAAAATTGTCCATTATGTTTTAGATTGTTCTGGGCTTTGCATTTTGACAGAGAGAGTTGAGTTATATGGGTGTGCGATAGTGTCAAGTACTGTAGCTATTAGCCTATCCTTGAATCATTCTTCGTGATGTGACATAATGTAGTTGAATCAGACTTTGTTAGCCATTTTTTCTGGATTGGTGTAAGAAAGTTATGTTGAATTCAATGTCATGAGATGGCAGTTCCAGAAAAGGGTAGTCCAGTTTGAAATTGAAATGTGGTCAAAGGCTTGATAAAATTGTCCTATAATAGAAAATTGGGGAAAAAATTATTTCTCCTCTTAAGTAGTCAAATTCACGGAGATTTGGAGAGATGAAAAAATATAACCTCAGCATGTTTGGAAGCAGATTTGTTTATGGGCATGTAAGATACTAAGATTCATTAGATATTTAGATGATTACCGTTTAGTTTTAATCCATAGTAAGAATGTTTTGTGGAGATCGGAATCAGCATTTGTGTTTCTTTCTTAGCAAACCTGATGGAAAAGGCAGGGCCCATTTCCTGTTGTGGATGGGTCCCTTGTGAACTTAAGGGAAATTGCTTAACATATGTAAATTTTTTAGCTGCCGAAGGTTCACTAAATAATGGTAGATTTCGAACTGCAGTATAATCCTAGTGTTTATAGCTTGGATTACATCTGGGGCATGTCATTAGCCAGTGTGTTGCATGGTCTAGTTTCTACAAGTTCAGGGGTCGGGAGTGCTGACCTTATTCCCAACTAGAATGCAAATCAATGGGGCGAATATTGAAAAATATCCACTAACTACCAAGAGAGAACCGAGAGATAGTTCATTTCTTATGGGGGTTTCGAAATGTGAGTTGGCTAGCCTCTTGAGATCAAGCCCTATGTTACCGGAAAACACTAATACCCTAGGGAATTACATTTTAGAACTATTGTTCCGAAATGTGGTACAACTGCATTCTAATACGATGAATTTAGCTATCCAAAGGGATCTCAAAATTTCTCCTATGAAGACTTGAGATATTAGTGCTTTAGCAAGACAAAATATAAGAAAGTTGCTCATAACACTTCTAGAAATTGTTTTTCATGAATTGTTAGACAAACAATACTTTACTTAATTGGATGATTCTTGGAATGTAAGCTATAGAAGCCTACTCATGTCGTTCCAAAAATTCGGACATGCGCGTACCATGTTCCCGTTTCTCGTTCCTCGTATAGAGGAGCGATTTGCATTCCAGGTAACATAGATCAAGCCCTTCTTTGTTGGTGCCTACCCCTTCCTGAAAGAGGTGGAACATTTAGGAAAGGTCCAGTCTTGAAGTTAAATAGTACTGTATTTCTTCGGTATGGGAGTTTGCGCCTTTTTAATGGCAAGCTACTGATAGAAGTACTCTTAAAATGCTTTATCCTATCTCTATTTTGTGGCTTACAAAAACACGCAGTTGTGGGTAGTCTTTGTTTTCCTGTCAGTAGTGTGGTTCTGCGGTAATGTCATGGCATCATCAGGTTGTTATAATCTGCAGGTAGTTGTGTACCTCTTGTCCTTTAATATGGATCTTCATAGATTACTGAAAGTCTCACGCGTCGCAGTTTACTTGAAGTCATGCTCGTAGTTATTTCATGATGAATGGTGCAAATAATTGGTTCCATCTGAACTGAATTCATGTCTATTGTCTGCTCTCTGCATTTCTTTATGCTTGTACTTATTTCTACCTATGGACCCTGACTGCATCATTTTGATTGCGTCCTCCCAGAACACTAGAGAGACAGCCCATGCAATTCGAAAGCTGCCTCTGACCAAGGCCAAAAGGTATTTGGAGGATGTTCTTGCCCACAAACAAGCCATTCCGTTCACTCGCTTCTGTCGTGGAGTTGGGCGAACTGCTCAGGCAAAGAACCGCCACTCAAATGGTCAAGGACGTTGGCCTGTTAAATCTGCAGGATTTATTCTTGATTTACTTAAGAATGCTGAGAGTAATGCAGAAGTATGTGTTCTGTTCTACTTATTGTGCCTTTCCCCTCTTCTTCCTTCTTCATTTGTCTTTAACTGATGCAATTTTACTCTCGTGTTCTTCAGGTGAAAGGCTTGGATGTTGACACTCTTTACATATCTCACATCCAGGTAAACCAAGCTCAAAAGCAGAGGCGTCGGACGTACCGTGCTCATGGAAGAATCAACCGTGAGTGCTTGCCTGCCGTTATTGATGAGCGTGTATTGCTGTTTACCATGCACAATTTATAACACATCTCTTTTGCAGCTTACATGTCATCGCCCTGCCATATTGAGTTGACTTTGTCTGAGAAGGAAGAACCTGTCAAGAAGGAGGTATTCCATCGAAACATTATTGTTGAAATGCTTCCGTGTCTTTGTTGGTACACGTTATCATCTTTATGGCATTTATAGAACTAATATCTGCTTGATACCGTAATATCGTGCGTATCAATCCCCTGGGTTGCATTTATTTGTTAGTGCATTATTAGGATTGCATCTCATGAGGCTTTATCATCCTTTTTGCAGCCTGAAATGCAAGTGGCTTCAGGGACCAAGAAGGGCAAAGCTCTACGTAGTGGTGCTTCTTCTTGAACAGCACAGCGACAAAGTCTGCTTGCAGAAACGGGCAGAATTTTCGTTTTTGTCCTGTGTTAGTTGGACCATTTTCTTGTATTTCTTCGAAGTAAGAGTTCTTTGAATTTGGTTTTTGTTAGATTCTTGAGTTACTTTGCCTGGGGAGTTAGAACTTCCAGATGGAACTTCATATCTATCTTGACTTCTTGAAGTATTTTTCTTTTGGACCTGAATGCAGTGTGCCTCTTGGGAAATTTTTTTTTTTTTAACAGCCCTCATGGAAATATTTTATGTTGTATCGGTTGCTAGGTTATGTATATCACTACTATATGCGTGATATTGCTGGTCTCGGAGAATTAGTCAAGGTGTGCATGCATCATTGAGTTATAATTTTAAAAAAAATTATTTGCTTATCAGTAGTCGATGTGCACGTCAGTTGGCCCGGATACCTTGCTAATTGGAGGGCACAAAAAAAAAAAAAAAGCAACTAATAATGCCAAAACCTATGCTGTTCCTGCCAAAACAAAAAGAGTTCCTACCAAAACATAAATGTGGCAATGAACTTTAAAAGTAGTAATTCTCCGAAGATCTACCATTAATGTTTTGGTGGGAACATTGGTTTTGGCATCATCGGCTACAAAAAAAAAATTAAAAAGATTCTTTACACGATATTTTCAGCCATATGAATTATTTTCAAAATTAGTGGGTATGACTTTCCAGAATTTGGACCTTATAAAAATACAAATTGGTGGATCTTATAAATTCGCTTATAAAAATACAAATTGGTACTGATAGGAGGAATAATTAAGTGGTGCTTGAACGAAACTAGAACTAAAGATGGAGGGGATTCATGAATCGGAGTTTATATATGAACGGGGCGGTTCCGGAGACACCCAAAAAAACACCTAAAAAAACATCTCATAGTTTTCGATCAAATTTTGATGATCTAAGCCGCTCAATGTGATCAGAACGTGATTTTAAGGGTACTTGCTAGAAATCAACAAAAAGAAAGACTGGAAAGGGCTTGATCCGAACAGTTTCGAACAGTTTTTTATTGAACGGTTCAAATAAAAACT
Organism: Rhododendron vialii; assembly: GCF_030253575.1. Lineage (NCBI taxonomy): Eukaryota > Viridiplantae > Streptophyta > Magnoliopsida > Ericales > Ericaceae > Rhododendron > Rhododendron vialii. Next base: position 29,855,730 of record NC_080564.1, on the reverse strand, counting down.
GTTCAAATCAAACCTTTCCCGGTCATTTTTTTTGCTAATTTCTCACGGGCACCCTTAAAATCACATTTTGCACACATTGAACGGTTCGGATTATAAAAATTTGATCGGGAACTATGAGATTGAGATTATGGGTGTTTTTTTAGGGTGTCCCTTGAACCGTTCCGATATACGAATAGAAAAATATTTTGAAACGTCCAGTCGAGTAATTTTGAGGGCCAGTCCGGTTTAATTTTGGGCCGTTGTGGGCCCCTCCCAACAAGCTCTCCTGGACTCCAACAATAATTAGAATTGTTCATTTCGTAGAATTCGTTGAGTATGTCATTCACGAAAAAAATTAGATTAATTAAACATCGATAAATACATTAATTAGCTTGATATGGGTCTGGGAGGGGCCCACAACGATCCAAAATTGGACCGGACTGGCCCCAAAAATAACTGGAGTACGGTTCGTGGAGTGCTGGGATTAAAACCAAATTGGGTATTGGGGAAAACAGTTTAAAAGGGTAATTATGTAATTTTGCATCAATACTTTCAGTGTTTATGGTAAAAAAAAACCTAGCAGTTTAGTAGTATTACACTCTTTACTCAATTTTTTTACCAAAAGTTGAATAATAATTTGGGTAAAAACTTGATTTGGTATGAAGCAATTCAATGGGCAAATGCAAATTTAGGCATAAATTTGAGTAAAGGTTTCATTAAATGGAAGGGTAAATTTCACTTACCTCTCCTGAGGTTTCTAACGATTAGAGACACCTCCCCTCAAGTTTTAGAAATTGCACTTACCTCCCCTCTGGCTTAGTTGTCGGCTGCACATACCCCCAACGGTTAGTTAGCTATCACTAAAGATGACGGAAATTGGTGAGGTCAGCCAAAAGTGGAGATTTATTTCCCATTTTGCACTCATCTCTTGTCTTTAGCTTTTTATTCTCTCTTTTACATTTTGAAAAGTGCAATAAACATATATCGAAACACCACATGTTGATGATATATGTACACACCAACAATAGAGAATACATGTTCAACATTTTGGGCTAACCAAAAGTGACGTCTTTTTTGTTGTCTTTTCTGAACTTTTTTAAGTTTTGGGAGAAAAACTATTACTTTTTTTGGTTTCTCTACATAAGAGGAATCTAAGAAGTAGAAAAATATAGACCAATTTGAAAATTATCATAATCTAAAACAAATTAAATTAAATAAACAAAATAAACCAATTTATTTTGATTATTTCAGGATTTTTTTAAAGTTTGAAAAATATGGTCCATGGTATTTTAATTTTTTTATTCTACTCATTGAGACAAACTAAAAAATTAAAAATAATTGAATTAAAGTTTAAAAGGGTTAACTAACTACGAGAAAAAAGCCAAAAAAAAAAGTAAAATTTTTAAATTTTTATGGTCCATAGATTTGTAATAAGTGAATGGATGGTTCTAAAATAGGTGGTGGTTTTGGAATATTAATCAACTACTTATTTATTTTTTTGGTTTCAGGCCACACATGTATAAACTCATGTATAAATTTTTGGCATTTATGTGAAATTAAGTTTAGTTTGGCATGAATGAAAATTTATTTCTTTGCGTTTTCAGGGGAAAAAAAAACTTGCTTGTATCCTCAACTCGTATAAGTATAAATAAGTCTTTGAAAATAACCAAACATAACTCTTTTAAAACCCACCTTAAAAGTTAGTATGTTACTTTTCTGAGCCAAGAAAAAAATAAAAAGAATATTTGGCATCTCAAATTAATTTTTGCTACAAAGACAAAAGAAACTACTAAAAAAGTTTTTTAACTATGTTTACATTTTTTTGGATTTATTTAGTTGTTATAGTACTTGTTAGGGAACTTTTATTACCTTTGATTCAATTTTATACTTTTCCATATATAGAATGATTAAGGAATTTGGTAAAGAACTAAATAAGAATAAATGAAAATAAAAAGGTTTCAAAACTTTATTTTTTGAGACTCCATATAGAGAAGAGGTGACTGGTAAAATGTTAATTAGGGTGGTTAGTTTTGTATTTTTTGGGTTATTTATTTATTCAAATAGATAACATTGTAGTAAGAAAATTTGTGAAGGGGTAAAAAAGTAAAAGTGCAACTTCTGTTAGCAAAAGTTACCCGACAACTTAGACAGGGAGGTAAGTGCAATTTTAAAAACGTGAAGGGAGGTGTTTGTAATTGTCAGAAGCTTGAGGGGAGTTAAGTGAAATTTACCCAATGGAATAGTTGTAAATTTGAGGAGGGAAAAAATAGCCTTCAAAATTAGAGTGGTGTTTTGGGTGATTTTTACTCCAATTTGAATAAGGAGTGGAGATGCTATAACTTCTCATAGCGTGGTTTACTTCAGCCAATGGGAATGCCATTGTCGATAATCTTTTCTTACCTGTTTGGTGGCGAAGTTCTCGCGCTGAATGCGCTTCTGTTGAGCTTCTTGATTAACCTTTGTGCAAATACCCTTCACATGGAACTTTTCTCATCTTCATCTTCGGCCTTCAAAATTCCAATTTGAAAACTGAAAGCTTCAAAAATTTCATTTCAAAACTTGATGCAATTTTGAAGATTTGATTCTTGAGATTTAAAGCTAAAAATTCGGATATTCGATTTCCAGACAACAATAAAAGCCAATGCCTCGAAAATTCGATTTCCAAAAGACAATAAAAAGCTGTCGATCGAGGAAAACCAATGCTAGGAGACAAGACGGCTGTGATTGTGGCCTAGAAGATTTGAGGTCAACGCCCAATGAGATTTAAAGCTAAAAATTCAGATATTCGATTTCAAGAAATAAAAGCCAATGCCTCGAAAATTCAATTTCCAAAAGACAATAAAAGTCAACACCCAAAGCAAGTCACGATCATTCCACACAATGATACCTGTACTAGGCATCCCATAGATACTACAATTCCACACAATGATACCTATACTAGGCATCCCATAGATACTGTTGTAGAAGCCGCAAGACGCTATCCATGATAGCCTTTGACATTGCACTCGCAACAGGCTACACAATTACGTATCTGATAGAGGAGAGGCATTTTTTAAACTGAGGTAGTATACGCGTTAGTGAAAATCCGAGGACACAGTCACATATCAGTGAACCCTTGCCCTGTACTGAATCTGCCCCTAAACTGGAAAAAAATGTTTAATGCTTCTAGAGCAATGCTACGGGCATGAGCACTGAATAACCTTGCTAAGCCAAAAAAAAAAAACTACAGTGCACGTGAAACGGATCTGTGGGTTAAATTTCCATCGCTTAGAATTCTGAAATTCCTGTACAGTAGGACAGCAAAGGATAGAGTAAACAAGATAGAAAATGTACTGTCACCAACAATCAAAAGGAAAATAAAGCTACCATCTGTGTTGAGAAAAACAAAACGGCTACCTTTTCACAACTAGTAGGATCTAACTTTTAATTTTCCACTGCCAACTTCTAGCCCCACAAATGAAAATGTTTGTGTCATTCGTTCGTATCTCTTCCAATTCTCTGCACAAAACAGAAGATACAAACAAGCATCTGCATGGCTCACAGAATTCACGGGCAAGTTGAGTTGAATCTTTTGCAGAAGTCCTCCAAACCTTCCGGAGTGAACCAGTTCTTTTTCATCTATATGACATAGCGACCAAGGAAAAACACCATCATTCAATTACAATGATCCATCGTTCAGAAAAATGGTACAATAGTAGCAGTGGAACAGAAGAACTTACAAAGTAAGGGTAACCTTCAGATATGCTAAAATTTTCAGGAGCACTCTCTATGAATAAGTTTATGTAGTAAAGAACAAAATTGCCACACTCCTCGGCATTTCTCTGCTGAGGCACCTGAAAGTTTATTTGAGCATATGAGCATCACTGTCAGGCAAAAAACATCGAGGCCATGTTTGTTTGTGTAGACCAATAGCGAAGGGATATATATACTCATAGGTAAATAATCTCATTGACTAATAGGGATGAGATTAATAATACAACATTTCATGGTAATTGTATACAGTGGCGAAGTCAAGATTTAGATTGGAGGGTGGCGCCGTTTAAAAGAGAGTGCACTTGTATTGTTGTATATTTTACGTAAAAATATGAAGAGAATGTTCAAGTATAAAGTCAGACTTTGTCCTGGGCTTTGTTTTTTTTGTTAAAAAAAAAGAATAAGGCTTGATACAAATCCCCCGTGGTCTTTAAATGAAAGCCATTGAGATTATTTTTTATGATCCAAACCATTTATCTTTTAAATCGCTATCAGCTAACCATTTGTGTGCCAAATCAAGTTGTTGAGATAGTAAGTGCCTAATCAATCAGTGTAAAATAAAACTTTTTTGGAAACCAGGAGTGGCAAGTGCCCCGATGCTTTCCAAATCAAGTTGTTGGGATACCGGTAAGTACCTAATCAATTAAGCTCTGCCCTTGATTGTATATCCCACGTTTTGTTGATTTCATATCCAAGGTATATAATCATAACCGCAAAAGTTCCAACTAAACATAGAGATATGGTCCCCTGGGATTTATAGTCCACCCGATGCTTTCCAGACAAACAAACATGGCCTAGGGATGCAATAAAAGAAGAATGTCACCTTAGGAATCTTAAGAGGAATTCGAGAAATCTGTTTCGGGATCTCTGGCCTCTCCTCTGCTCTGTATATGTCAAGCACAAACCTGGGGAACAAAAGATTAAACCAGAAATAGAAAGCACATACATATTGCACATGGAGGAAGCCAACAAGAAGAGAATGATTAGCCATCAACTTTTTAAACTGCAGTGATATAAGGTGGGAGGTCATAGAAACATACTTCCTTATCTCGGGTTCAAGACGCCGAGGGTTTGCAATTTGCAGTGAGTCCAGCAAAAGCATGCATGGAGTTCTGCTTTTAGTCTGTAGACTTTCACCGAAGTTACAGAAGATTAAGAGGCTCCAATGAGACCTAGAAAAAGGTCACTCGCTTTACAAAACCACAACTTGGCAAGAACGAAGCTTGTGTTGCATGAGATAATTAATCAAGAAAATAAACCTACCAGCGAACAATAGGGATGAAGACATATTTTTTTGAGAAAATCTGCTTCTTCTTAATCCAATCCAGCACCTTTGCTTTGTAAGATTCTTTTGTGTACAAGGAAAACCACAAGCAATCAAGATGTGTGAATGAGCTCCTCTTTTCCTCCGAAAAGCTCGTCCATAGATTCCTATGCAGCCCAAAACAGTTTTTAAGAAAAATAAATAAACAGAAGGGAAATGAATTTTAAAAAGGTCATTGCCCACATGAGACTAAACAAAATAGCTGGAACTTACTCCAAATAGCATTCAAACGCAGAGCTATCCAATTTCCCCTGCTGTGGGACGATCCCATTATCACAATTAACTCTTCTCTTTGATCGTTCACGTCCTGAAGACCGGTTAACTACTTCAGGGTCACTGGTCTCTTCATCTTTTTGCCTACGTTTTTTCTTTTGATAAGCACAGCGACGTTTTGGAAAGGGTGGCTGACTTGCACTACTTTTTGCCGTTAAGTCTTCATGAAAGTCTACCATTGTAACAAGCCCACGGATCAAAAAAAAAAAAAGTCCACTCATCAAAATTAGTTATTGATTCTCAAGCATGAATTAGGGTAGAATACTTGACCAAACCACAAAAATTTTATTGATAGGCTTCGTGATTCAGTTTCGGAAACTAGTACAACAAAATAAGTCATAAACCAGCTTCAATGCATCTTTCAAACAAGGAAAATTCTAATTCCAGGGACATCTGGATTTTTTTTACAGAAAACCCAGCCTCGATTTAGAACTTGACAAGTTAATGACGGAAACACTCCCTAATAGTTATCAAGAAGTCACCATCTCACCTTGATCTTTGAAATTTTGAATTTTAATGCAAAGCCCCATTCACATAAATTTTCTTATCTAAGTTATCCACGTGTACATAAAACGCTAAGGCGTTAGAGTAGGGAAAAAATGCATAATTAAGGAAGAGTATGAGTCTATGACCAACATCATCCGCATCAAGTCCTTAAATGTCATATCACATTTAGCAAATCCAACTGATGGAAATGAGCTTCAGGCACAGTTGAGTATTCAAAATACCGGCATTTTCAGGTGCACTTATACTGCCATGGTTAACAATCCTCTTCGATCGACTGCGACGAGGAAAGCCACCAAGCAAATCCAGGGGAATTAATGTCTGGTTCTTCCTATCTTGGATTTCTTCGATAGTTTTAATCTTTTGATTAGCTTGTGGGCACCCAGTAATGTGTGGCTGGCAGGCAGGATGCTTCACAATGTGATGTTCACATACCTCTGCTACAACAGGAAAACCCAACCGTCAAAACTCCTAGCCCTGACATAAACACATGAATGTCACCTAAGTATGTAAATTGAACAATAATACTTCCACAAGACACACGCTTTGTGCAAGTACATACAGGGATAGAGAAAAGGAAAATAAAGATTGAAAAATAAGCTCAACATGATTGAAACCTTAAGTCCTGGCCTGAAACTCCTCCAGTAATTTAAATATCAGCACCAACAGACTTCCAAAGACGTAAAACATTATCTGACATACTGAATTTATTAAAGGTTAAATGGTATTTTCTTTGGGACTGAACCGGACATTTCGGTTCGGAGAAGTGTAAACTAGAACTGGTCGAAACTACTCCAGTCCGGTTTCATCTGGTTTGTCCAGTTTATCCGGTTTGGTCGGTTTCATTGCATTGGCTCAATTTCGGGCCAAGCCTAAAAAAAAATCCAATTAAGCCTAACAAAAAATCCATTCCAGTAGCAATATTTTTCTACCAAGTCTTCAACAAAAAACATTTTAAGTCTGGGCCAAGCCCAATTAAAAAAAGAAGAAGAAGCCTTCAACAAAAAGGTAAATGTTCATGGTGGAGCTGAAATCAAAAGCCCTAATTTGTGGTTGAAATCAAACCTTAGTAGCATGATCCTTCTAAAATGAGTGCGATCTCTAGACAGGAGCTCGAATCGGCACTCCCAAATTGGGAGCTTGACGGGAGCTCACTCCCCTCAAGAAAGGAGCCCGCTCCTAACTAAGATGGGAGCTTATCGAGCCGTTAAGGTAGTTATTCCCTTACTTTTAAGGGAGTTATTACATTGTGAAAATAAGAATATGAGAATCATATTAGTCAAGAAGTTTTGCCAATTGAGAATACATAACTTCCAATAATTACACTTTAGGATCGGGAAAATTTTCAGTTTCATTTTTCCTTTAGTGGTTAAGTATTTAAAGATATATGTTATATACATATTTTTATAAAATCTATATACGCTCCTCAGGCTCTCCCAACCTTAGGAGCTTCTAGGTGCCTCTACTCTCCCGCATCCCGCCCCCACTCCGTGCTACTCAGAATCAAACCCTAGAGCTGAAATCAGAACTGGTCCTTGTGGTTCGATCAAAAGCCCTAATTTGGAGCTGCAATGTTCAATATAGGATGATTAGGACACAATTACAAACCTTGGTGGTGTTGGGTGCGGTAGTTCATGGTGGTTGTCACCAGTTCAAGGTGGTTGACTGGTTGTCGACAAGATGATGTGATGTAGAAGCATACGTCACGCTTACCAAGGCCAAGTGGGCCCGCTATGTCACTTTATTTGAGTCTTAATTAGATTTATTTTCAGTTTATCTTTTAGGGTTTTGAGTTGTTCTATGTCTTATGTTAGTCCTATGGACACAAGTTAAGTTCCTAGTCTATTTAAAAAGTCATTTGACTGGCATGTGACTTTTTAATTATTTTGGAAGGCTAGATTGAAGGGTTTGTTTTGCAATCAAGGGCTAGGATGCTAGGCTACTATAACCCTAGTATAAATACTCTTTTGTAAGCTTTTACAGCCAATTTTCTACCTCTCAATTACAGAATCTTAGATTCTAAAGACATTCTTGGGTTGAAACCCTAGAGTCTTCTCTCTTTTATGTTCTATCTTTAGTTTTACATCAGATTCTTGCTGTTTTCTGGTATTTGCTGCATCATGATGAAACTAGGGTTTTCAATTTTGTGTACAAACCACAAAGAATGAAAGATGATGATGGAGAGAGAGAGAGAGAGCGAGTCACTCTCGGGCTCAGGAAATCGCCATTGCCATCACCGTGTTGCTCACAGTCGGCAAAATGAAATGAGAGATGGATAGGCTTTGAGTCTGGGAACAAGTCGCGTTTTTTTACATATATATACACATATAACTGGTCCGGTTTGGCTTTTAAGCTATTGGAACCGGGAACCGAACCGGTTTTAAAATATAAGAAAGCTGCAAACCGGAACTGATCCAGCCACTAAAAAAAAAGGAGGAAAACTGACCGGTGCGATCCAGTTTTCCAGTCCGGTCCGGCTTTCCTGTTATTAATATCAGCCCAACATACAACGGCCATGACTTTGAGTGCCCATAGTAAAAAAACATACAAGTCATTGGCTTCGCAAAATATCCATCGGGATTGGATAACATGAAGGAATAGAAGGCAATTGTGAATTTGCTTCGTGCCATTTAAGGTAAATGATTTCTAAAATCTTTTACGGAGCTTAATGTGCAACCAACACCAAAATAGAAAAGCAATTATAGGAAGAAAATATATTACATACTAGCGAATTTTATTCCATGCGCAATTAAAACCCTGCAACACCACCCAAGCTTGATAAGGGAAATTCGCCGTACATGGCGACAATAGACTAGCATTGTTTGTTCTTTTTCAACCTTCTCAAGTTAGCTGCACATCAGCCACCAGAGAGGCACCACTAGATCTTGATAAAGCAACATTACACCTTCAAAATATGGAAACAAATGAATATATAGACAACCCTAAAAGCTAACAGCAATATTATATTGCCTTCAAATCAGTACATTGTTTACCACGATTGAAGGTTTCAAAGTAGCATACATAGATGCTATACTAATGTAAAGTTCCAAGTGGTTTAGGGTTCAGTGTATTCCACCAATTAGATGATTCCCAATCCTAACCCATACTCATAATGCTACAATAGAACATAAAACCATATAAACCAGCATTAGGAACATGATCCAGTCTCATCAACAATGCCTTTTCCTAAATCAGCATCAAACCCCGTCAAAGTCACTAAACTTGGGAGAGAAAAAAAACACAATGAACGTTTACTGTTCAGGTACTGATGAAAAAATCCTGAGTTCGGATTTTACCGAACTCACCGCGGACTACCACTTGGCACTCAGAAATCAGAATAACCTAGGGGCCAATAGACTTGAATCCCGGACTATCATCCCCATTCATGGTGCCTGCGTTGACTGACAAACATTTATTTCGGGTGCCTGTCACGCCCAGAAATCCCGACTCACGCCGACCATCCCTCCCAGATCACAATCCCGCAATCCCCTCCACTCTGGGGCCTATAAATAGAGAGCTAGAAGACCCTCCATGTAGGGGGCCGAAATATCCGAAGGTTCATAAGGTTCAGAAAGGGGGATAAAGGTTCACGCTATCCCATCGTCCAGCTGTCTCAGTTCATCTGTAAATGGGGGTGAGCTTCGGCCCGTTGCGTCATTAGTCATCTGAAGGATAGACGGATCCCCGTGGTTCTTTCCGAACGTTGTGTGCCTTATCCGAACGTAAAAATATTTGAGTTCGCTCGGTAATCCTTCCCAAACGCTCGGGATGTCCTCTTGTTCGACCATGTTGTTCTTCGGAAAGAGCATCAGATGCTCGGAACTTCATCGTGTGTCAGAAGTGGGCTCCACCGAGTACTGGCGATTATAGAACCTTCCAGAAATATCTTTTGGTAAGTAAGTTGTCCACTCTGATATTCGAAGTGACATCTCTGAACGATGTGACCTTTCTGACGTCGACCCATGCGGCTCTGTGAAACTTGGGAAAGGGTGTTCATTAAATGGCCCTGCTGCAGGACGCCACCCCAGCAGAACGCGGCACGTGGAAAGTAGGACCAACTTGCTTAGCACTCCACCCCTTCGCCTATAAATAGAAGAGCATGACCACTAAGAAAGGGGGTCTCTCTGCATAACTTCACTACAACACTCTCTTCTCTCTACTAGATACTTTCTTACAAAACTTCTTCTCTTCTCCACTTACTGACAAGTTCGTCGGAGCTTCTTCCCGGAGGAACATCTCCCTCCGGTTCTGCAGGTACATCAAGACCGGCATCATCTCTCACGGCCCAACGCGCGAAGGCAGCTATACAGGAAGGATCACAAAGAAATCCACCCCCACACTCCAGAGATAAAGTTCGCTACCCAACCCATCACGTTTTATACAGTCTATCATTTTTGTCTAACTTGATCGTCGGAGGGTCCAAGACCGGCGACACCACCAGTCTCGCAGGAACCCCTTTGGATCTTTCGGAGCATCCGTCCAGATTTCGACATCATCAGGAACCAAAAACTTTCAGCATTTTGAACGAGATCCACCGTATCAACAAAGCCTTTGTCCAAACGTATCACCAAATCCCAATCCAATTAGCATTACTCCTAAAGCTACATGGGCTTTAGCATTTCCCATATATAGTCAGTAACGCAGAGATATTACCCAAACAAGATTCGAATACCACGCTTTAATCCAACGAGCTATTTAATCCCGTATAATTGAACTTGATCAAGAATATCAACGTATAAGCAAACCCTTTATTGAAATTGCAGACCCTATTCAGTGAGGGATTAACTAAACCAGGGCTATTACCACACAAAAACGAATTTAAAGGCAGTTTCAGAGAGAGGGAGGGAGGGATTGAGCTTATATATGGACTGGTCGTCTCGAAGAAAAATGAAGACATGCATCAGAATAAGACAAATTAAAACCTGAGAGGTCGGACGGTTTATCGGTCGAACCAGTCATTTCTTCACAACTCATCTTTGCTGTTTCACGGTGCGTCTGAATTTGAACCTCCATCTCCATCTCCATCTCCATCTCTCTCTCTCTCTCTCTCTCTCTCTCTCTCTCTCTCTCGCTTGCAGTTGCAGAGCGGGACTGCCAGCAGATCCGGAGGGGTTGACCCTATGGGCCCCACAATCAATTTATGTAGGCGCAATGCATATGTTGTGGTTGATGGATTTATACCCTATCATCAGGGTAATTAGTTTTGTTCACCTACCTTCTACATTTGTTTTTTTCCTCCTTTTTTTATCGACGTTAGTTTGCGTCTATATTGATTAATTTTAATAGATCAATTCCTGTCATTTACTAGCTTTGAGTCGAGTCAAAATCAAAGCGAATGCCCCGCATGAATTAACCCCGAATGGTTAATAATAATTTCAAGCCAGAAACCTAAGACGTTATGAGTGAACCATAAATACTAGACCTTTACCACTCCAACCCAAGAGTCTGAGTTGGTTATTTTACCAATAGTATTTGATTGGGATTATTTGGGGTCTCAAATAATTAGAAACGCTCGTATATAATTATATACTATTATAAAAAAAAATGTTGGTTTGGGTCTTACTTGAACTACGAGAGCCGTTCATTTCTCAAGATCCATTGGTTAAGAGATTGTGCAAAAAATGAAATCACTCAAATAAATGGGTTGTGCAAAAAAAATTATGTCAATCAAAATTTTACTATTTTCCGTCAATCAAACGCGAAAAAAAGCTTCAAGTTTTCTTTTTCTTGTAATTTTCATCATTCGCACTATAATCAAGCGGATTGAAATTTTTAGGGACTTGTAGAGTCACCGCAAAATTTAATTAGATATTCTCAGAGTAAAGCCCAACTACTTCAGAATTTGATTTACTATGTAATCACATCAAATGTTTTTGAATTAGCTACGAAACATTATCCAATGATCATTTCTTTCATAAAATTTTTATCAAAGTTGTTCACCAATGATCCAGTACCCCGTTCTGTTTAGGTTCTTATTTTTTAAGTACGTATTGTCTGCGAGACAAGTTATTTTCTCACGATACATCACATTTAATTTAAAAAATAAGTAATTATTTAAAAAATAAGTATTTATTTCTCTTTGCGAAATGGGGCCTGACTTTAAATAACCATGTACGAGAAGATTAGAAATCACAATCATGTTTATTCTGAAAATGTGATTAAAGTCCCATAAAATAATGTGATTAAAAGTTGAATAGGTACTTTAACAACCACATTCCTATGTTAATCCATTCAAAGTACATGTCCCTGTCTTTTTTTTTTTTTAGTAACTTTTTTTCCTCAAATAAATACGTGGCTAAACTCAAGGAGTTGGTCCGGGTCATTCCACTTGAAATATTGTTCCGATTCTAAACAAAATCTCTATTGGTAGACAGCGAGATTAAATTCCTCAAAATTGATTGAAGTGCATGTGACTTGCTATAAAAGAACACGTGCTCGTGCGAAGAATTAAGAAATTAGTAACTTGTTAATTTTCAACGTCTCTATCCCCTGGGCAGGTATCGCCCGAATTATGTTGCTAAACTTTTATCGATGAAATTATTAGACGAAAAAAAAGAAAAGAAAAAAAGAGATTGAAATAGCTCAATCGATCAACGTTTCCCCTGTTTTTCAGTGTCCCTTTTGACGCATTTTATTCTGTTTAAAAGCTTTTTCGATTCTTTAAGATTTAATGCTTGTTTTTTGTTCTAAAAAGCTAAACCTTTTCAAGGAAGAATTAACATCATTAAAAAACTAAAAAAGTAATCAAAATTTTATATTGACAAAATCCAGCTTTTAAGGGATTTCCCAAACACAGCCCATCTTCACAGGCGCAGGTTAATGCACCAACGCATATGGGTGTTTTCACTACCGACAAGTTGTGGATTGCCTTTCTGGCAGTTTTGACGATATAAAAAAAAAAAAAAGAAGGAAAAAGTTGTGCATCGCAATTTTTTGATTTTGTTTTTTTTTGTGTTTGTTAGTTTTGCCACAGACTTTTATGTAATATTAGTTGGTCTTGACAAGATAAATCAGAAAAGTAAAAAAAAAAATTAGTATGACTTTACACAAGTATTTTGAAAAAAATCCAAACAAAATCTCGAAAAGTTTATTTTTTGGATTTTTTCTTGGATATTTAAAAAAAAAATCTAAAAATCATAATCTTTTACTTTTTCGATTTATCTTATCGAGACGAACCAGAACTACATAAAAGTTTGGAGTAAAACTTACCAATGCGATAAAAATTTAAAGAAAGACAAGATTAAAAAGTTCTGGTGCTCAAATTGTTGGTTGGTGGTAACGGTAACACCTCCCAAAGGGGAAAAAATTGCAACCGTTGCGTTCAATCTTCAATGTTCCATTCATGCATGAGGACACATAGCTCAGTACTTCCCAGCTCTTTAGAGCCGTCCGATTACCACCGATTATTCATAAAATTTATAAAAAAATTAACAAAATTTTTTTAATTGCTCAACTAATTTCTGAATATCAATATTGACATCCACTATGGTATCCATTTGAAATCAGAGCAAAGTCCCTTCTAAACTGGCTCCACTATAACACGCAAACACAATCATAATAGTAATAATCACAATCGAGCACGAGTACATAAAGTTCGACTTCATCGTATACATGAAATCTAGATATTCCTCGCTAAAATGTTTACCGTGATTTATACGTACCTTAGAAAGAGAAGAGATATCGTCATTCGATACATAGATTTCATTAGTAGCATTAACAGACGAAGAAAAGTAAGAAAGAACGTAATCCTAATCAAACACAATGATTAAACGATCAATTCCCATCGATAGGTAAGACCACGAGAATGGAAAATTATCAATCAAAACATAATCTAATAAAAAAGCTATAATATGATCATGGCTATGTATGTATATGTAGAGAGAGATGGAAAAATAAACTGTGTTGGACTAGTGCGGCAACGGTGAGGGGCGACGAGCGATAGTGAACGATGATGAGCAATGGCAGCTGAGAAAACAGAGCAGCCGTGCAGCGACAGCGACAAGATGCAGATGAGAGGAGAAAGACTTTTTCCAATGCGCGCATGTGTTTTGATTTTCTCAAGCCACCATCCTTTTCGTCCTTTTTCCCTAATTTTACGTTTAAAAAAAATATCGAACAGAGGCATGTGACCCCACTTGTCTCATTGCAAATCTGGCCGTCTAAATTCCAAGTCCAAATCCTTGCAATCTCCACATCCTCACAGATTTTCACCTTGGTCTCGTTTACAAAGGAAGAGATGGCCGGGTTCAACTACTCTCTAAACCCAATCCCTTCACAGTTCATACTTTTTTTCTTTTTTTTTTATCATTCTAGTTCAGAAATTTTTATTTATTTTTCATGTTGAATGGTTGTTTAAGTTTTTTGTTTTGTTTTTTAAAATCTTAAACGATTGTTTAAGTTTATAATTTTTTTACCGTTCATTTTCTACATAAAAAGAACACAACTTCTCCGCATACATGCCTCACAATTTACGAGAACTCATTGTTCATAGACATATTTATTTGCAAGTTATACAAGATGAATGATTTAGATTATGAATCTGGACCCTGGCCAATAATTTCCATAGCGGAAGGAGCGATGATCAGAAAAGACTCCTAGCTAGCTGGAAACAAATTAAGAGAAATGACAAATCCTTAATTGTTCCTTGATGGGGGAGCATGTGTGAAAGCCTTCCATTCGCACGCTTCCGACATTTGACGAATTCGGCACCTCCAGTGTAGAATTGCATTTTCAAACTAAATAGAAATCCGATCGCAATCTAATGAATCTATCATATATTGATATTAGATTAGATTGCAAGCTCCAATCCTCAACGTGTTAAATGAAACCATATCTACTCACGAGATTTTTACATGAGATCATCATTTGGTTTTCGCTAATGGAGTCAATGGGTAGAGTGTTACTAATTTGTAGGAGTATCATACAGTACTTATGAAATTCACAAAAGATTACCATTATTGATTTATCAAGTAGGAAAATTCTAAAATTAGCCTAATGGGCTGACAATAATAAGTGTGTGAATGTGTATTAAATAGTGCAAAAAGTACACAGAATTACGTATTTTCTTTGTTTTTTAGTGTACTTATCGTCAACCCACTAGGCTGACAATAGCAATACCGTATATATATATATTAGGGGAAAGAAAAGTGAGGGTGAAGTTTGAACCCTCGCCAAATAAATTATCACAGGGGTGACTCTAATGTGCTCCTAGGGGTTTAAGCGTTAAAATGGTACTCATTAAATAATTGAGATGTGTGTAAACCAGTGGCGGCTCCAGGAATTCTTCCAAGGGTGTTCAAAAATTGCACTATACTATCTCGAGAAACCACAACTATATATATATATATATATATATATAAACAAAAAGTCATACATAACATCTAAAATGCAACCCAAAAATAGCAAAGTATATAAACTATATATATAAACCGTTGCATGATATCCTCGTTATCAAAGGTATCAAATGCATCACTCTCTATATAAGTAATTAAGCAATCATTCATCCATTGATCTTTCATTCGATTGCGCAGATTGCTGTTAGGGGTGGGTGTTCAATAACATTTGGGTTGGGTGTTCAAACAATTGGGTTGAATGTTCGTTGACAATTACATTGGGTGTTCAAACTAAGGCTAGTCCAAAAATTTTACATGTATTCTAAGCAAAAAAAATAAATTTTGGATGATCAGTTGACCATGATTTCATGTGAATGGCGCCGCCACTGGTGTAAACTGACCTAGACCATCAAACATAGGAAAAATAGGAGTAGTTTTTAAAGAAAAAAAGGTAAAAATCAAGCATTTATTATCCAAGGAATTCTTTAATCTATACATTTTTTTGAGAGATAATCTGCATATATATATATATATATATATATATTAGGGGAAAGAAAAGTGAGGGTGAAGTTTGAACCCTCGCCAAATCAATTGTCACAGGTGACTCTAATCTGCTCCCAGGGGTTTAAGTGTTAAAATGCACTTAAATGGTATATTTTATCTCACACATAATTGGATTTTTATTCAATATTATTGGCATTGAATCATTCATATCACACGTAGCCGCAATAAACAAAAAAATTACTTAAATTTGTGGGTACATTGATAATACTCTTACATCTCAACAAAATGAAAATAAACTTGGGCTGACAAATTTTCAACCAAAAGAAATATGTTTATTTTAGGAAAATAATATTGGCACTTCAAAAATTAATGCAGACACTCTAAAAAATAAAGGAAATTGGCTTTGGAATTACATTGATTTTGGAGTGCCTGCATCAATTTTTGGAGTGCTAATATTATTTCCTTTATTTTATATAGAACTCTCTACACAAACAATTTAGGAAATTGATATTCGCGCTTCCTTTTTTGATGCAACTTCACGTTGAAAGTAGAGCACCTGCATAAAAAAAAGAGCGCGAATATCAATTTCCACAATTTATTTACCCGTTCTACCAATTAAGTTAGGAGGCATTTTTTTGAAAATGGAATTACTAGGCAAATTCGTAGTTCATCATACTATCGAACTCCTGATTTTACTTTACGTGCACCAAGCAAAACTCCCCCGCTCCCCTGAGTCCCTCCCCCCAACAAAAAAAAAAAAACGTAATCCAGAAAAGGAAAAAACCTGAGTTAAAAAAAAAAGAAGGATATATTTTTTTTCCTATATATACGTGCATATATATTTCACTTTAATATCCTCTCTGTCTCTTTAATTGATCTCTCTCTCTCTCTCTCACACACACACACAGTTTCTCTCTCTAGCTTCCAAGGGAGAGAGGCCGAACTAACTTATCAGACATGGTCTCGACGAGACGAAGTGGATCCATCTCCGGAAACAACAGCAAGAGATCGTCCTCGTCGGATGACAAATCCTCGTCCCCCAAGCGCCAGAAGGTCAGCCGTCGATTCTCTCTCTCTCTCTCTCTCTCTCTCTCTCTCTCACACACACACACACACACACACACACCCTCCTCCTTATTTATATATTTCTTTTGGGGCATTTTCTTGAAAGGCTGTGTTTTTCCGATTGAAAAAAAGTTCTTTTTGTCGAATTTCAGGTCGACAACGGAAGCGCGTCGGAGAAATCGACGCAGGCGGAGAATTCCAAAGAGTTGAGCTCCCCGCCGCCGGCTGATCCGCCCGAATGCGGCGCCGTTGATCCGCCGACGGTCGACGATGACGGCGGCGGCGAAGCGGTGAAGGAGGAGGCGGCGCAGGCGGTTTCGGTGGCGACCCCGATCGCTGAAGGTATATAAGTGGATTCTTTTCTGTACGTGTATGATGTATATCCTGTGTTGAAGTCCGTAACTTTAATTTGGCCCCACTAGCGGATGGTGGGATGGGTCCGAGGATTACTAGTCGAGGTGTGCGTAAATTGGCCTGAACAAGTTAGTCATAAAAAGTACATATGTATACTGTATTGAAGTGTTCGGTTGTAGTTTTGATATTTTGTGATATATCCTGTGTTGAAGTCCATAACTTTAATTTGGCCCCTCTAGTGGACGGTGTGATTGGTCCAAGGACTACTAGTCGAGGTGTGCGGAAGCTGGCAGGACACATGAGTTATCAAGAAATATATATGTATGCTGTATTCTTGAGTTGTAAGTTTGATTTTTTGTGAGACTGAGTTGAGTTGTTGTTTTGGAGGTTCTTCGCCTGTTGTGGATAAACCAAGGAGTTCTTTCTCTTCATGGACGGCTTATCAGAAGCAGAACCCGAGTTTCGAAACTTCAACTCCTTGGTGTAGGCTTTTGTCGCAGTATGCACAGGTTTGAAGCTTATAAAAAAATTGATCTTTTTTGTTTTGTGGTTGTCACAGTCCGTTTTGTATGCAAGTTATAAAGATGCAATTTTTTTAGTTGTTTGTTGTTGAGGTTGTCTGTGTGCATAAACTGGCCGTTTATCCAACTGCAGAATTCGAATGTTTCGATTTGCATATCAAACTTCACAGTTGGTGCGAGCAGACACACGAATCTTGTACTGAAAGACCAAACCAATAGTGCAATTTTATGTGTGATCAAGAACGCGCAGGTACTTCTTGATGTCAAGATTTATTGGTGGACATATTGGTTTAGTATTTCTTGATGCCAAGATTTGTGGATTCAACTTTGGTTGGCAGATATAAGCAGATGTTGATTCTATACGATAGTCTATTTCATATGTTTCTTTTTTTGCCTTTTGAAACTCTAGCGTATGTGTTCAGTTTGTACTAATTGTTTGTGGAAATGATCAGCGTGAAGGAACTTCGGTTGCCCTTCTTGAAAGCAGGGGTAGTAAGGGATCTGTGCAAGTAAATGGGAAGATTATTAAGAAGGGAACCAGCTGTGTCCTCAATTCTGGCGATGAAGTCGTTTTTGGTCTTTCAGGGAACCATGCTTATGTATCCATCACTTCAGTTCTGTGCGCCTTTTTGTTTGGTTATAAATTTTTCTTGGGAGCTCTCTCTACTTATTTTACTCCTTGATGTCTTCTACTGTGCTGTGCGTATGCATTGATTCACATAAGACGTTTCCTTAATTCTACTCCATATAGATTTTCCAACAACTATCGAGTGAGGTTGTCAAGGCCCCCTCGTCAGTCGGCGGTACAGAGGTTCAGAGTAAAGTGGGTAAATTGATGCACGTCGAAAGGCGGGCAGGGGATCCTTCAGCTGTGGCGGGGGCTTCTATATTGGCATCTCTTTCAAGCCTGAGGCAAGATTTGTCACGATTGAAGTCTACTGCTCAGTCGACTGGTAAAGCGCTTCAAGGGGCTGAGTTGCCACCTCTTCCCATAGTGCATGACAGTATGGAGGTTGATCTTGATGGCCTGGAAGTCAACTCAACGACAGATGCTGAGAGTGATAAAGCTGCTGACATTGGAGCAACAAGCAAGATGCTTTCTATTGATGCCAACCTAGACTCTGGCATGGAGGCAGGCAATGTAATGCATCTTGTGCTTAATTGTTTGCAGAAGTCTTTATTGTTTTGTGACCTCGTTTTCAGTAAAAAGTTTCTATAAGCAGGTATTTGAAGAAAGAAACGAGTGGACCAGGGATTCATTGCCAGCATCAACATCTGGTATGTCTTTGAGATGTGCAGCATTCAAAGAAGACATCCATGCAGGGATTATTGATGGCAAAGAAATAGAAGTTTCGTTTGAAGATTTCCCATATTATCTAAGGTATGAATTTTTTTCCCTTACAGCAGTAGTGTTTGTCATGTCTCGGCAACTATAATGTCTGTTGGAGTTGTCTTACACATTCGTCTAGTAATATAGCAACATCAAGTCACAGAGAAATTAGTAAAACAGGAAAGGTAAGGTTTTTAACATCTTATTTTGATTCTTTATATTATATGGCACACAACTTTTCAAAGCACTCTTTCCAAGCAAGTCTCAAATAAATAAATTTGACCTTGGCCTTGATACTGTTCTGTCTGAGACTTGCAGATATGTGGATGATGATTTTTGAAATGTTGATTCAATTTCTAATATAGATGACGTGTGAGAAGTTTTATTATGTATTTGTGCAAGGAAAAAGGTGATACTAAGAGCTGCATTTTGCTTTTGGCTTGCCTTTTGGTGTATGGAATCTAGGGGTGGCAAATTGAACCCAAACCCATTAATCAACCCAAACCCACCCACTAAAAAATAGGCCCAACCCAACCTATTTATTAGTTGGGTCAGAATGGGTCCAACCCATCTAACCCATTTATTAATTGGGTTTAATTGGGTCTCAATTGGGTCAACTTAAATGACCCAATAAGTCATGAATATAACCCATTAGTGAGCCTCCTTGAACTCTGGCTGAAACTCAGGATCTCCTCCTCTCCCCAACCTTCCTCTCAGGCTCTCAGCCAATGTTCTAAAAGTCGCTCGGCGTTCGTCGCTCGGTCCACCACCTTCGAGCTTCGAGACCTATTAATCGCCGATTAATCGGCTTGTAGCAATTAGTCGGGTTTTTATTTATTTATATATAAATACTCCCCAATGACAACTCTCATAAAAAATTAAACATTCATCTATCAATCCAACATCAATCGTTTTTCAAATATGACATAGAAATCTCTCCTTTACAGAAAACTGTTAACATGATTATAACACCAACTGGTATTGGTATGGGCCGTTCATTTATTAGTCACTTACCAATTATAATAACTTTATTTATATACACCAAACAATACTACACTTCGTGTTAAGATTTAATAAAAAATATTACTACACTTTGTTTCCAGAATCACTAACGTGTCAATATGGGTGTGGGCTTTTAAAAAAAAAACACTAATGTTCGAGGTCGGTGGAGACGTGGAGTGAGAGGAGATCTCGAATTTGAGAGAAAGAGAGGCGATAGGCGGCTCGGAAATCTCGTGTTTTACACAGAGATATGACAGGTGACTCTGAGATCGATCAATCGATGACTGGGTGTTGAACAAGCCCTAAATACTGTGATTCAAAACCCTTAAACTGGTATGAGTATATAACAGTTACACCCCTTGATTTTCCAAAATTGTAGATTTTACCCTTATTAATCGCCGATAGCCGACTAATCGCCCATTAACCGATTAATCTACTTATCGCTGCTAGACGCCGACTGACTAATCGCCGTTTAATCGCCGACTAACTCCGATTAACCTCCTGACCTACTAATTCAACCTTCGAGGCATTAATCTAATCGGTTAGGCCAAATTTCCGATTAATCGCCGATTAATCGGCGATTAAATCCTTCTTTTAGAACACTGCTCTCAGCTCCTCAACCTCCTCCTCAACTCGGTGTCGGACCTCTCCAGCTCCCCTGCCCAGCTCACAGAGCCGGGGCGATCTCCTCCGCCGGGGCGTCGTTAAACAATTTCTTGTAAAACCACAAGTACATCAAAATCAGGATGAATCTTCTGTGAGACGGGTGATTCTCACTCTTTTGTTTTTCCCCTTCCAATTTTTGTGGCCTCCCAAATAATTGATAAGTATTCTAGAATTTTTTTTGGATCACGAATATGTAATGTAGATTGAAGAAGAGATTTCATCTTGAAGCACTGTTCTCTCTCTTTCTCTCTCTCTCTCAAAAACACATATTGATATTACCCTTTCATGTTAGTATTTCCTGGTTGATGAATTCAAAATCAAATAATTGGGGAAGTCAATCAGGTAGGAGTCAGGAGTGTTTTGTGGGTTTGTTGTTGGTTGTCGGAGAGTTCGGCCAAGGAGAGGAGAGATGGGGGTGGGTTGGGGTCTGATCTGTATGTATAGATAGATTTCTGAGAGAGAAACAGGTTTTGAGTTTTTTTTGTCTGGTCAAAATAATAATAATAATAATGTACAAGGGTAATATGGTCATTTCAATGTACATGAACATTTTATTTATTTTAAAATTTTAAAAATATATATGTAAATGGGTTAATGGGCGGGTCGGGTTTAGTTTTAAATAAATGAGTCGGGTTGAGTATGGGTAATTGAACTCATAATTAATGGGTTCTAAATGGGTCATTGACCCATTAAAGACCCAACCCACTTACAACTTACCCAATTTGGCCCAAATCCGCCCATTTGACACCCCTAATGGAATCTGAGGACGCTATGTCTTTCGTCCTTCCTAGGCTTCGTTGTGTCATACAGATGAAGTTTGGTGGTGGACTACATGAGGTTTTTGAACATCGCCATTATATTCTCGAGAGGTTGTCTGCCGTGGGTAGGTGTAGACTGTTGTGGCCTGGCCTATCAGTTGTATATGTTTTACATTAGCATGGGTTGTTTTTAAAGTAAAAGAAAAGAGAGGGATGCTTTGGAAGATTGATGTTTGAAGTGAAGTGGATCCTGGGGCAAACTATTCTCTAAGGTTTTTTCGTTGCTTGCAAGGCAACACATGGAGATCCTGATGTTCACGCCAAAAAAACCCACTTCCAACCTGATGTTTTGGTGCACTCCATCGATAAGTAATGGCATGTGTTGTATTTGGTAGTTTGTGAGATATTTGGATTTATAGAAAGGCATCCAATGTTTGGAAAACTGCCATCTTTTTTTCTCGTTGGTTCAAAGGATAGGAATATCTGTTTTCCCAAGGAGTGGAGTTTCCATTGCTAAGACGAAGTCAGACTATTAAGTTCTTTATTTGCTTCAAATAAAGGGAGGCAAAAAGCTGTTCAGCTAGCTCGTTGGACTTAATAGATAGTCTGGATTGCAAGTTTTGATAGTTATGTCTTTTCATTGACGATTAGATATTTTGAGGAGTTTGCTTTATGCTGTGTATATGCGAGGCATGTCCCTCTCTTCGGCATCCATTCATTGGAGTTTCCCTCTAAAAGATGGATTTTAGATGTCATAAATTACATGGAGAATGGTTGATACCGTATATGCAGTAGAAGAAAGATCGGCATGTGATCTCCTTGTCATAGAAATGGCAAACATTAAAATTGACTTGAAAGTGATGCGTGCAATGGTTTGTGTAAAAAGGTTCATTGGCATATGAACAACTATGGAATTATGAAATCCAAGAGTTTAGACAATTCGTTGGTGGAAGAACTTGTGGAACTTCCCTCCAATTCCTCGGTGGAAGACTTCAGGATGGTTTTGCAGTGGTGGTCCTATTTCATCAAGCAACCTGAGAGAGGCTAACAAATGCAGTGATCATCTTGCAGACATGTGGTTAATAGGAATGATGAACTTGTGGTGCGGGAATATCCTCTTGCCGAAATGAGGGCATTGTTGGATGCGACGTTGCTGAGAATTTGAGGGACTTTAGCTTCTTGTTCTTTTCCGTTAGAGTACCTAGAAAAATAAGAGAATAACTTCAAACACACTTTTTCTAAAAAACAAGAACTCAAGAGTTAAAATATAACTTAGAATTTAGTGCACAAGATAACTTATAGAGTAGTTATAGAAAATATCATTAATATTTGGAACCTAATATGGCACACTAAAGCAACTCCTTAAATTAACGAAACCAACCCATAACGATTCAAGGTGGGAGATGTTATAGAAAAAGATTGAACGTGGGTATTGTGTATGTTGAATTATCTAAGAAGCATCCTTAATGGGTCCAATTACTATGGCAATCAACTATAGAGTTTCCTAGCAAAACTGATCCTGTTTTTATCAGTGAAAGTCAGTATTGTTAGAGTAGTTAGATTAGTACCTTGGAAGACTTACTTTCTCGTGGCACATAAGTGCACTCCTAATGCCATTGGGTCAAACGCCTCTTGGCTAGCAAAAATGATCATTACTCCTCATTTGATGCTAAATTATAATGCCAACCCCTTAACCCACTGCCGGAGCTCTCTCACGTTTTAGTGACATCTAAACCACAAACAACAATGATTTGGCGCTAAGCAAGTAAAATATTTGTAAGCTGGTCATATATATTCCTCCTCCATAATTTTTATTTCTCTCTTTTGCTTCATGGAAAAATGAGGTTCATATTTCCATGGCATTACCTTCTCCATTGAGATTTAGTGTAGTGAATGTCAGGTGACCGAATCTCTTATTCCTGTAGTGATGTGATTTCTCTGTTTTTGTAGATATTTCACAGTTTATGTTTTTATGTCTAATTTGATTTGTGGATTAGTTTGCTGGGATGTTTTTGTGTGTAATTTGAACAAAGTGGTCTAGCAAACTTTAATTGTTACAGGTTTTGTAGATGTAGTTTGTTAGTTTGTTTATGTGTTGATTCAAGTTAACCGATGGATATACTTGAGCTATTCTTTTTTACGTAGTTGGAATTTTGCGAATGGGCCCTTGGCCTTCAAGAGGTTAAAGGGAACTGGATAATTTGTTGAATACCGATTTCGAGACGTGCTTGAAGGCACGGGAATGCACTAGTGAAAATACATAATATGATACTAGTATGTATAGCTACATATAGATATACTAGTGCTAGCCCGTGCCTATGGCACTACGCATCCCGGTTGAAAGGGGATGGCAATCGTGTGATTTAGGTGAAAACCACGGGCACTTAACCGGGAAGTGGGAGGATGCACTACAGCCTTTGGATCAAATGAATCTAAGCCGTTCCAACAACTTGTCCCCACACCCTTCTGTTTTATGTTAGAGATAAATCGACACCAAACGGTCCACTTCAGTTCTAACTTCTAACCATGGTTTTAAAGTTGAGAACCAAGAATCTAACGAAAATTATCGGTTCTTATTTTTCAAAACCATAACCAGGCCACTGAAATGTAGAACCATACCAAATAAGACTGTTTGGATCTGTTTAGCGGTTACTTTGGGTTTCTTGGACACCCATACAAGCAATACTCATCATAATAGAACACTATACAAAAATTTGCCGAAAAGGTAAGTTCATGTCTAGACGTATGTGATAGATGTATGAGCGAGGAATGCATACCCCAAACTGCAGGGAAATGTTCACAAATTTGAGCATGCTTTAGGATCAAGTGGAACTTAAAATCCAAGTTCCAGTAAAAGGCCTCTTAATAGGACCCTAGAATATTAATAAGAAGGAAAAAGCAAAATTTAAGACATGGCCGCTTCAAAATCATCGAACTAGCATAAGTAAATGCAGTAAAAATAATAAACAATTATATTTACTTTAGGAATTAGATTTTAGTGTTAAATTGGTAACGCTATTGATAGACATTGTCTCACATTCATTGGTTATGGCTTTCAAATCTTGTACATGAGCCTTGGCGGTCTCTTCACTCATTGCCATGTGGTTTTGACTTAGATGCTTTGACATGTTATCTGAGTTAGGCTTTTGGACACTTTGGGTAGGACTCTCATCATTGGTTCTCCCTCTGTCTGTGCCAGGATTGCACTTCATTTCATCTTGATCCTATGTTGCGAATTCATTGTTCGATTCTCCACTTGTGAGTCCAGAGTCCCACATGTGGGGGAATATTAGAGCTTTTCCCACATTTAATTATGACCTCCAAAACTAGTCTACAAGTCTAGGGGCCTCTCTACTCATTGCCTATTGGTTTTGAATTGGATGGTTCGACAATTGTAGTAATGACTAGGGCAAACTTCACTTATACCCCGTGGTTAGGGTCATGTGCGGATACAACCCCTCACCTTCCAACTTTATACCACGATCAACCTTTAAAGTTCAGGGACGCATCAGGTTTTGTTCATTTAGGTATTTTGACTCATCTCATGCTCAGTATTTTGTAATTTTAGGTATTCAAGTATTCGTTATGTTGATGATTGCTTTGTTGTCTGCAATCATTTTCGTCGGTTCTTTGCACTTTGCAATTATTTTCCTAGATTATTTGCCAGTGATAGTTCATTATTGTCAGCATTTTGCTGCATCTTTGAGCAATATACATCTAAATAAATACTTTTTGTTGTGGTGTTGTTTGTTTAGTACTGTGAATACCCAAGAATTGTCTATTTCTTATGTCCATTCTTTGGCTGCTTGATGGTACATTGACAATGGGAATTTCACTGGCATATTGCTGAAATTGGTATCTTGTTTTCATTTTTGCCCCCCTTGCAGTGAAAACACAAAAAGTGTGTTGATTGCAGCGTCGTACATACACTTGAAACACAGAGAACAAGTGAAATACACCTCTGAATTTCCTACCGTGAACCCCAGGATTTTGCTTTCTGGTCCTGCAGGTTAGTGAGTTTGTTGAAGTGATTACTTATTTGTGGAATGTGATTCTTTACTTGAAAGAGTGGTGCTCAAAGACCAAGTTTCAAATCTGTATCTTTTTCCCCTTGGCAGGATCGGAGATATATCAGGAGATGTTAGCCAAGGCACTTGCCAGATACTTTGGGGCCAAATTGCTTATTTTTGATAGCCATTCGTTCTTGGGTGTAAGATAACTATCTCTGAAACTGTTTTTAAAAGAAGATTATCTTCTTTATTTAATTGTTTTCATCGTGGCATATGGAGAATCAGTTCCCTGTGATAACCTGATTTGGAAGTTCTTTGTTCATTTAGGTATCTTTACGATATTCATGGTTAGGAGCCTGCTCACTAGTCACGAAAAAGTAAAGACTAATAGGAACTGTCATCGTCTATGGTTTGCTGTAGGGTTTATCATCGAAGGAAGCAGAGCTACTGAAGGAGGGATATAATGCAGAAAAATCTGGCAATATTGACAAGCTAAATGCTGGAGCAACTGACCTTGCTACAAGCATGGATCCTTCAGCAATTGAAGCAGATATGCCTAGCCCTTCAACTGTTCCCTCCAATGGCATGGAGTCCCAACCAAAAGTGGAAAATGACTCTGTACCCTCTTCTTCTGGTGCATCTAGGAGTCCTTTGTTGAAAACAGGTACGGTGATTCAGGTTTTATGTTAGGATACTTTTATTGTACAATTTTCAACCTCTACTACTTGTGTGCCACAAAAAATAAAATACTGGAACTGTGTTATACCTTTAGTACTGGCTCAATAGTTTTTGTTTTATCATTATGAAACTTACAGGCGACAAAGTAAGATTCATGGGTTCTGGTTCCGGCAGCTTATATTCAACAGCATCACCTTTGAGGTATTATTTTACAATGATTTCTTTTCATTAGCTTCTGTTTTTCCTTTCCCTTTTTCTTTTCCACCTTAGAAGTCAAAGCACGTTGTTTTTTTTTTTTTGCGCATGAGAAAAACTGTTTTTTTTTGCGCATGAGAAAAACTTGAAACAGGCATTTGACTCTAAACTTTCAGATGATTCAAATAACAGTTTGTCATTTTTCACTTCTCACGAGGATGGCCACCTTCTGTGATGCAGGATGGTTAAGGAAAATAAATAAAGGAAGATAAATCCCTAGGCATCCCTAGACATCCATGTGCCTAAGGAAGTTATGATATCCCTGCATCAAAACCATAATCAAACTCAAATATTTCATCAGCTGACTGAATAGAAAGAGTAGAGCTTTCTAAATAGGCTCTTGAAAAGATAACAAAAAGATAAACATAACCTAGAATCTTTGAAAGTATAATTCCTATAAAACCTAAGACCACTAAGTAAAATCTTATCTAAAGAGATAATGATAACATAAATCAATATCCTCCAAGATCAAATACGAAAGCTTGTGGGGCCCACGGAGTACTCTTTCCCGTTCCCTACAATCCGTTTCTTGTTCTTGTGGTCAATCTTCTTGAAGTGACCATAGTTGTCAAAGGCGAGAGGCGCCTCAAGGCAATGGATTGTTTCCTTGACTGGTGGGAGGAGAGGCGACTTGAATAAAACTCTGCCTTGGCGAGAAAGTCATGAGAGTCGAGAAAGGCTCACCTCTTTCAAATTCAATCACAACCGTAGGAAATAGGTTTAAGTTGTTACCTAAAGTGATTCAGTCATCAGTCCACAATCTGTCCCTCCTCTCTCAGACGGTACTAAACAGGTTATCAAACTCCTCTCTCTCGATTTCATCTCTCTCGACCCTCTGTATCTCTCTATCCTCTGTCTTTCTTGATCTCATCCCTAACTCGGAACCCCCCTTCTCTCTAACAACGATTGATACTCTGCAACAGATTCATCTCTCTCTCTCTCTCTACACAACAGATTTCCTCCTTAGAATGAATAGAAGGCCAAGTATGATTATTACTTGCTTTAATTATATTTCAAATGTTGAATGCTTGCGTTTTGTTGATTTTGACGTTTAGTTCTTCTATCTGCTAGAATTGTTGACTATTTGACATTTGGTGGATGTTTTATGGATCTTTTGGATGGTACACTTTCTAAGATTCATTGGCTTAGTGTTTATTATTTGAAGTATTTGTGTGCTATTTTTTCTATTTTTCTCGCTTAGGTTCGCCTCCCTTCGAAAAGGCCTTCGCCTCGCCTCTCGTCTCTCGCCTAGACCGCGGCAGACTTTCTCGCCTCGGTGCGCCTTTCGCCCTTGACAACTATTGAAGAGTGCTATAAATCTTTTCTCGGCTTGCTTCTAATTCTCCACCCTTAATCTATTTTTGTTCTCTCGTTTCTTGGTGCAATGTGTTTTACATTCATAGAAAGTCTCTAATGAATTATGATGCATGCTGAAAGATTTAATTTTGTTTACAGTGTCCCTCTTTCCTGTCTTTTTCCAGTGTAATGTGGTATTTACCATGATCTTGCAGTTGTTTAGACTTGTAAATTATACTTTCAGGGGGCCAACTTTTGGAAATCGAGGGAAGGTTGTACTACCATTTGACGATAATCCCTCGTCAAAAATTGGTGTGAGATTTGATAAACTCATACCAGATGGGGTTGACCTTGGGGGTCTCTGCGAGGGAGGTCACGGATTCTTCTGCAATGGTAATGACTTAATCTGCTGTTGTTTTGCATGTAGTCTGTCATTGTGCTTTCTACATCATTCTCAGAATTTCTGATGATCTCTTTGTCTGTGTCTCTTTGACTCTCTCTCCAGTTAATGATCTTCGTCTCGAACCTTCGGGGGCGGAAGATCTGGACAAGTTACTCATCAACACATTATTTGAGGTTGGCTTGTGATTATTTGGAATAGCTGCGTTTTATTTGTGTTTCAGCTTAATGCTTAGCAGCAACTCGTTAGTTTCTCTCATGGACCACTTCTTCTCTTACACTCTTATGCAGGCTGTGAGTAATGAGAGCAGAAATTCTCCTTTCATTCTGTTCATGAAAGAAGCAGAGAAGTCCATTGTAGGGAATTCAGAATCATACACAACATTTAAAAGCAGGCTTGAGAAACTGCCTGATAACACTGTTATTATTGGCTCTCACACTCAGGCTGACAACCGTAAGGAAAAGGTACTTATGGTCTGATTTCAACAAGTTGCATGTTGTGGTGACATTAGTTTCGTTTCCATTTTATATGATGCTATGTTTTAGATCAAACAGTATCAGCTGAGAACTCTCTTGGCTTCTTTTGGTTATGAAGTCCATTTACTTACATACAAAAAGAAGTTTCTTACTCTTACTTTTATTGGCAAAGGTGAGTATTTACCTGCATGAGAGTCGAGCTTAAATCACATGACAAAGTCTTTGCATTTTTGGTCCTATTGGGAGTTGACATGGCATAAGGAAAATTAAATTGGTGGTAACTTGTAAATATATGTTCAAATAGGATTTAAAAGGTTTTGATCCAAAAAATAGAACTTCAAATGATGAGAAAAGGCACAGAATCAGAATCAGATATTTACAATCAGATAGATCTCAGCAACACAACTTCCGAATTGGTTGCCAATTTCTTTTGACATGTGGACTGGAAGAAGAGATCGAAATCTGTGTTTTAATTACAGAAATGACTAACAAGGACATACTGAAGTTATAATTATTTTCTCCCTCCCCACCAAAAAAATGGGTATAGAGTAGAACCTTCTGTGTGTGCCACAATGCTACTCTTCTCCATCCTAACATCGTCTGATACTATTTCCTTCGCTCAAGGTGCTTTTGTGAGGAGGCGTCATGTGATGGAATATAAAGTGTGTGAATATGAAGTGTGGAATATAAAGTATGTGAATAGTCATCACCTTTTAAAGTGGATTTTGAGAGAGCCTATGAACATGTCGAACGGATTTCTGGATTAGGCGTCGCCCAGAAAGGGGTTTGGGTCTTGATGGAGGTGGATCAGGGGTGCTTCTCTTCTCGCAGTGTGTTGGCCATGGTTAATGGAAAAGCGAGGAAGAGTTCAAGATTACTAAGAGTCTAAGGAAAGCTGATCCGTTGTTCCCCTTTTTTGGTTTGCTTTGATAGCAAAGGGAGGATGGTCGACATGGTTCAGGAGATGGGCCTTGTTGATGGGTTTGGTCTAGGGAGGAGTAGGGTTTGTGTGTCTCAGCTAGAGTTTTTTCAAGGGTGGAATCTAAGCTAGTTAATTTGCTATCGATTTTAAGGGTTTTGGAGATTGTTTCGGGCAGTAAGGTTAACATGTCATTACTTCAATGCCAAAAATAACAAAAAAGCCTTCTTTCAAATTCAGAGATGTGATAGTAGCAAAACATGCTTTAAGCTTTACGGCCCGTTTGGATGTGGGGAAAGAATTGGGGGTATTAGTTGATAAGGGGATAAGATAGTAGGGGGATTAGTTAATAAGGGATGATCCACATTGATGTGATGTTTATGGAGGGGGTATTAAATAGTAGGTTGTTTGGATGAGGTATTAAATAGTACTTCGTTTTGATGGAGGATTAATAGGGGGTATAAGGAATGGTGGATGATGTAAAAAGCTGTTAAATGACTATTTTGCCCTTGTGCAGTAGTAAATTAGATTATTCATTAAATTAAATATATAATTGTGAAATTCAACTTTTTTTTTTTTTTTTCACACATGATTAATCAAAAATTATTTAACTAATATAATACTTATATAAAATAAATAAAATATTAACGTTTCGTTTTTTATATGCTTTATTATATTTATGTTATACTTTTAAAAATTATGAAATTTTAAAATGTTAAATTACATACCTATTATTTGGATAAAATAAATTCAGTTTAAAGAGGTTGAAATTTTTTTTTTAACTATATTTTTTAATATATAAACTGGCTAAAGAGGTTGAAAAATTAAGTGTTCCAAATTTCAATACGTTTGAATCGGTGGAAAGATTTTAGTTTTTTGATCATTTTATACTAAATGGTCATAATTAAATTTTGACTCTATGACTCGTTGATTAGGCCTAAGAGATATTTGATTCTACAACTTTCTTAGGACTAATCAATGAGAGCCCTAAAGCCAAAATTAAATTATGACCATTTAGGATAAAATGATAAAAAACTAAAATCTTTCCACCGATTCAAATGGATTGAAATTTGGAACACTTAATTTTTTTCTCGGCTTTTCCCACATCAAGCCTTACAGTGTTCATTTTAATTTTTTTCTGGTCAAAGTGTTCTTTTTGAGATGGGTCAAACTGTTCATTTTACTAATTGATTAGTGGTGGGGCACTTTCCTTTGTTATTTTCTTTGTTCTTACCGCCAAAGCCAGAGAGAGAGAGAGAGAGAGAGCGCGCGCGGCTGGCAGCGGCAGCAGGAGGAGAAGAAGAAGAGAGAACGGCTATGACACACTCCCTCTCTCCGATCCCTGGTGAATGTCACGACCAGATTAGTCCTCCCTCTCTCCGATCTACTGTTCTGTTTCTTCCTGTTCTTGTTTCGTTGTTCATTATCGAACTCAGGCGGGTTGGGGGTTGGGGGAGGGGGATAAAGAGGGGTAAAATCGTCCAATTTGCAGGGGTATTGGGGGATAACTTGATAACACCTCAAATCCCATCCATAACTTAGACCCCTGAATCCCCCCTTCTTCGGTCTTAGTTAAGGAGGAGGATAAACCAGTACCCCTCAGTTTGTGGCATCCAAACGGGGGTAAAGCGTGGGGTCCAAGGTCTTATACAGGGGTGAAAACTAATCCCTCCTCCTATGGACACATCCAAATGGGCCCTTAGTTAAATAGATTATAGTGTTGACCGGTGTCTTTGGATGTCCAATTCTACATCTTCTGCTT
Source organism: Rhododendron vialii (assembly GCF_030253575.1). NCBI lineage: Eukaryota > Viridiplantae > Streptophyta > Magnoliopsida > Ericales > Ericaceae > Rhododendron > Rhododendron vialii. The sequence goes on along the minus strand of NC_080564.1, from coordinate 29,824,569 downwards.
ATGTATCTGTGCCCCCAGTTGGCAATAGTCATAGAGTGGAGTCTTTTGGGGTTCATTGAGAGAGTTATTAAGACGTGGGAGTTTGGGAGAGTTCTATGTTCTCTACGGAGGGAGGTACATTTTAGTGAAGTCTGTTTTGTCTAGCATGCTTCGTAATTATTTTTCTTTGTTTGAAATTGCAATTCTTACAAGATTGAGAAGATGACGTTGCTACTTTTTAGAAGGTAGTACGAAGGAAGAAGGATCATATGGTAAATATGGTCTCTCTTCTCAAAGATGGAGCGAATCTTGCAGTTGTAAACACTCTGTCAAGGAAGTTTGCTCTTCTTTGTTAGTGGTTATGGAGATTCTCCTTGGAGAGTAATTCATTATTGCATTTCGTAATTAAATGCTACGAGGTCCAGGCTAAGAGTTAGGATTCTCTTGTGGTTGATCGGTGTGACTGTTGATCTCCATAGAGTTTGTATCCCAAAGCTTTCCTCTTTTTTCCTCTTTTCATTATTAAAGATGGGTAAAAGTGAGATTGTTGGGTTTGGGGAGGATGTTTTAGTAGGTGATTGTATCTTTAATGTTTTGATCCGTCATGCGTATCGATTGTTTTGTATGTGTCATGTTTCTATTGCTCCTATGAAGTCTAAACCCCGAATCGAGTGAAAAGGTGTTTTTGTTTGTCATTTTTCATGATTTTCCTTGAATCCGAATGTTGGTGATGGTTGGGTGTCAACATTTCACCCCTTAAAGCTATTCTCTTGTTAATCTTTTTTTTTACATGATGGTTGCCGATAAAGATGTTTCTCATTTCGTCATCGTATAACAATTTGGGAAGCGATTATGTCTTGCAGTGTTATTTATGTTGTCTTTGACTTATAATAATCCATGAGTACGCCGTTTTCATAAGGAGGAGACCAAATCACTATTTTGTCCTCGATGGCATGTCACGTGTAGTAGGAGTGAGGAATCTTTGGATTACTTATTATTGATTACCATTTTCGTCTCTGTGGCATCAAGCATTTCAAAATGTGAATGCTTGTTGGCTCTGGCACTTGCTCCCAAATGCTAGTGATCAATCTTGGGGGTTTTGGATGCAAAGAAAATAGCGAAAGTTTTATGGATATGCATTTTTAGCTTTTCATTCTTTTGGGTTTTCGGTTGGAGTGCAATGCAAATGTTCTTGAGGGTAAATTTGATGACATTGATTCTGTGTGTGAGAGAGTGCATTGTATGTCTTCCTTTAGGGCATCAATTCCTTGGATTAATTATGTTGTTCTCTTGTGTTGGTTGGCATCAAGTATGGTCAGCACATGATTAGGTCAACGTGTTGGTGCCAACCTAGTAAGGATAATCATTTTTTGACTATGATGCTTTTCCCCCTCCATCCCCTTTTAACTACTTGTAATAGTTGCTCGAGATAATAAAATTCCTTTTCTTTGATCAAAAAGTTCCTAGGATTGATGCCCAAAAGGAATTAGAGACTTCGTTTAATTTGGTCCTTTCTTCTGTATTTTTCTTCGGTGAATATTTGTCCACAGTATATTGTAAATTTTTTTTTTTTTGATGATTAATGAAATTGTTTTTCTTTCCAATTGAAGAAAACCAGTTATTACGACTGTCTTCTGTCTCATTTCATTGGCGAATCGTTCATTTGTGATTTGGGAAGTCCTAGACTTTTGAGAGGGAGTATTGTCCTGTTGCACAATATTTTGCAGTCATAGAAGTAGGCGTATCTTGGAGTGATATGGACCTTGGACGTTCTATGCTCCAGGTTCTAACCTGAATCATCTTTCTTTTTGCCTCTCTAGCAGAGAGCATGGCTTAAGCCTCAAATACATTAAGGCTAGACGTTTTGGGGACAAACACAATCTGACAATCATCTAGTGGCTCGCCTGAGATCATCTTTCTAATTGATTTCCATCTTATGTTGCAGTCGCACCCTGGTGGTTTGCTTTTCACAAAATTTGGCAGCAACCAAACGGCTCTTCTTGATTTGGCTTTCCCGGTACTCTATTTGCTCTTTCACACTTGTCTTTCCCCTTAATGTTTTCTAGTGGAGAATTGGATGCTTGATTTCTATTTTTTCCTTGTTCATTTAGTGTCCATTTAATGTTTTGACAGTTAATCTTTTTCTTATTTTTTATTTTCTACTGTTCCCTTTTTACTGTTTCCATCAGTTTCCGGCATTCGATGCATACTATTGGTAGTCCTGTTTGTATGGGAGTGAGATCTTGTTACATAGAGTGGAATGAAGTTATCTTTTGAATACATAATTCTGGTTTGTCCAAACATTAACTGTGGATTCTCTATCTCTGTGTATCCTTTGTCCTTTGTCCTCGTGTCAATTGACATTTCTTCTCTTCCTGGTTCCTTCGTTTGGGGACAGAAATGATGACAATTAGCTTTCCTGGGGCTGTTTACTCCCTTTGGCCTATGAGATACCTTCTTTTCTCCTTTCTTCTTGTTTTTCACTCTTTGATTCTTTTTTCTGTTTATTAGATCTCTTCAATTTCCTTACCGCCCTGTTTGATATCTGAGATTGGGCTGGGGACTTGATTATTAATCAGGTGGGCCCTTTAATATTATGTTTGTTGTTCACTTTGTGGGTTGGACTAGCAGTCTAATTGGACCAGCACTTTATGGGTACCAGGTATTTTTAGTCCTGTCCCTCCGTATTAGAATTGGTTGACTTTATTGCTCGTGATTTTTAACCTTAATGACAGGATTTTAACTAGATGTGTACTCCTCCGTCTTAGTACTTTTTTGAGAATCCATCTATTTCAAGAGACATAATCATTACACCTCAAAAAGTGAAAATTCCAAAATTGCCCTTTAATTTTAAAACAATAGGAGCTATTACTCTACTTTAAAAGAGAAGGACAAAAAAGGATTTACCAACAAAAAAGGACAAAAATGGAAATTTATCAACTTTTTCTATTTGACTTGTTAGAATGAACATCTATTAATGAGACATCCAAAATTAGAAAGGTGGACCAAAGTTATGGGATGGAGGGAGTGTTATCCAATTATCTGTAGTAGCCCTAAACATAACAAACACCAGTCCACCACAGTGGACCTAGGGTTTTGGCTTCAGCAGTTGACGTCATAAACATCACTGAATGTGCTCTCTCTCTCTCTCTCTCTCTCTCTCTCTCTCTCCATGTATATTGATGCGTACGTATGTCAGTTTTTGGCACGTGAAACCAATCTGTGTGGTAAATTTTCTAACTAAAACCACTTTATTGTGATATATGTATGAATATTTTCTCTATAATTTTTGGACTTCTCCATCTTCTTCTCCACCTGTAGATTATACTATTGATTGTGCATGTTTATGTGGTTTATATACAACCCGACTTCCAATTTTTAAGAATGACTTACAATTTTGTACACCATCCAATTGGGTGAAATTTGCTATCCAAAACACAGGTAGGGCCCACAGGGGCAGTATTGGAAATTCAATATTAAATTTCACCCTACTTGTGCAAAACAAACATATTAATAATTCCATCTTCTAATCTGATGCAAACCAAACAAAAAGGGTGAACTAACACCCTTCATTGTTAATTCTACTTGTTACCAATCCCAGTCTCCATCTCGTTAACAATCCTACCAAAACTACAACGGTTATCAAACGGGGCCATGCAATGCAAACACTGAGAGATTAGCTCCATTTCTTCTGGCTTTTTTACAAGTTTTTGAAGGGGTGGACTTTTGCAAGTGGTTACTGGTTAGGGATGCTTTTTACAATGTTTTTCAGCATGTTTCCGTGAACGTTCCCATTTTGTTTCGAGATTAGTCCCTATTTCATCTTTTCTGCTGCCATTTCTGCCATCCATCCCTCACTTCAGCTTGCCATTTTGGTGATTGCGGTTAAAAGAGTGTTTATAATGAGTTAACACTTACGAGAGAGGGCACATAGTGCATCAGTTTTCTTTTATTCCGTTTTTACTTAGTTCATTTTTGCAGTTATGATAAGAATCATGTTACGGTTGATGTTTACTTGAAGTTCACTGAAGTGATAATCTTCACTCGTTTGTATCACATATATTAATGAGCTTTTTATAGTTTTCAATTCTTCACTTCTTCGGGTCCTAGGCATTTTCTGGATTGTCTTATCTAGTTTTTGAGTATGCAAGGCATCCCTGTCGTATAGTCGTTGTGTTTGATTTCATTGGTTCTCCAGGTGTGCATGCTTCTCTTAGACTTCCTGTGCAGAGACTTATCGCTGTACTTTGCTTCTTCCAGGATAGTTTTGGGAGACTCCATGAGAGGGGGAAGGAGATTCCCAAGGCCACTAAGCTTCTAACAAAACTTTTCCCAAATAAAGTAATGATTCACATGCCTCAGGTGCGTCCTTGCTTTCTTGACAAATCTCTTGGCCTTTGGTTTCTGCAATCGATAATGGTGGCTGGTTATATGTGACTGCAGGATGAGGCTCTTCTTGCAAGCTGGAAGCAACAATTGGACAAAGATGCTGAGACCCTTAAAATGAAGGGAAATCTGAATCACCTGCGCACAGTGAGCATTTCTTCTATAATTGGATGTGCACTGCAACTATTAAGCAGTAATTTTCTTTACAGCATCGCCGACGAGAGAAAACCAGAATAATGGGGATCTAGGGAATAGATCATGCTTAATGGGGGATATTTTATCCAGTCCGATGGTAGACTGATCATGTGGCCTCCAGAAAGAATCGCAGCCGTGATTTCTTCACTTAATGATCTCGCGGCCACCAAATAGAACTTGTGGCCGCCACTTCGGGGAAGCGGCCGCACGGTCTTTATACCAGCAGACAATTTGACAGTATACCAAACAGAAGGAAGTGAAGGATAGAAATGATACTAAAACACATAAAACATTAGCTTGATGGCCCTTCCACCTTGACTCCCTCATGATCCATCCCGCGCATAATGTGCCACTATGGCAGTAAACATCAGCTTGGTCTCCATTAGAATTACGCATCTAGTAATCATCACCAACTGAAAATTTGAGTGGCACACATTGGCACTCCAAATCGTCTCACGAGGAGCAAAACGTGGTAAAAAATAGTACTGCCTCCATCCCTAAATAAGTGTCCGGCCTGCAAACCCAGGCCTTTAAAAAGATGCATTTTTTTCGTTTAAAAATTCTAATTTTTTTCACAACTTAAAAGAACTGTTTTCTGAAAAAAACTTGTTTTTAAAAAAAATGAAAAATACATCTTTTTAAAGGTCTAGGTTTGCGGGCCGGACACTTATTTAGGGACGGAGAGTGTAAAAACAAGGGTTAGTAAGGAAGCACTCCTGGACGATGAATGTACGGATTTCATAGCAACAGGAGGCCTAAGCAAGTTACAAACTTAAACTTCAATGCTTCGTTTTTAGACAGTTTGATGCTTAGAGATGCCACATTTATAGATTTATTGATCTGTTGTCTAAATCTAGGTCCTGAGTCGGACTGGGATGGAATGTGATGGACTTGACACATTGTGCATCAAGGACCAAACGCTTACAAATGAAAGTATGTTTGACTTTTGTCGCATTGAAAATCCTGTATTGCCCTTTTAAATGAATAATCCCTCAGTAAGCAATAAGTTGGTAAAATTATGGTTTTGCATGTACTGAAGGTGTGGAGAAGGTAATAGGGTGGGCTTTGAGCCATCATTTAATGCAGAACCCTGAAGCTGATGCCGATGCAAGGCTTGTTTTGTCCAGTGAGAGGTAATAGTAATCTTGCCATGCATCTTATTTTGTCCAGTGGAGTATTTGTTACTTTATCGGAAACAAGCCAATGACAGTGACATGTCATTTCTGGCAGCATCCAGTACGGGATTGGAATTCTACAGGCTATCCAGAATGAATCCAAGAGCTTGAAGAAGTCTCTAAAGGTAGTGTTGGCCTTGTTAATGCTAGAAGTACGCTTTTAAAACATGTACTAATAAAGGAAATTTTTTCTTTGAAGCATTCTATGTTTCTTTCCTATTTGTTACTGATGTATTAAGGGATTTGCTAAATATCAGGATGTTGTGACCGAAAATGAATTTGAGAAAAGGCTTCTAGCTGATGTTATTCCACCTAGTGACATTGGAGTTACATTTGATGATATTGGAGCTCTTGAAAAAGTCAAGGACACATTAAAGGAGTTGGTGATGCTTCCTTTACAGAGGCCTGAGCTTTTCTGCAAGGGTCAATTAACGAAGGTTTCACATGTTTCCTTTTTGGCATTGATTGTGGTGCTTTAGCTTGAAGAATAGTGTATGCCATAACGTATTATGGTTTTCATTTCCTTACAAATACTTTTTGTCATAATGCTATTCAATTATCTCTATTGGCTCATCTGGTGGCTTCTATATTACAGCTACAAATATTGAATTTGAAAACTATTTTCCAGACCTTATTCTGTAGTCTTTGTTCTATTATCTGAAAGGGGTAGAGGACAAATCGACAGCTAACTGCTTTAGATAATGAACCCTTTTTCTTGTAATCTTTGTTCTATTATCTGAAAGGGGTAGAGTTCACAAACAACAAACTACAAGAAAATAGTTCATTTCTAAAGCAGTTAATTGTCTGATATTTTTGACAGTTTTACTATCGTGTTCCTGTAACCATGGATTTTGCTGTTCCTTTCTAAACAATGTCTGCTCAAGGTTTATACTTGTCCTATGTTGGGACTTGGACCCTCCACATTTTCTTGTATGAGCGTAGCACCCTATTCTTCCCCAAATGCAGTGTCATAAAAGAAAGAAAAGTCTAACATAAAGTTCAACTTCAAGCTTATCGACTCGACTTTACACTTCAATGCACTCTAATAGAAATGCCAAGTTTTATAATTATTGTTAAGCTTCCATATTTAGAAATGTTCTATGGCCACGTTTGTTCATTTGGGTCTAGTTCTTTTCCTGTATTTCTTTTTTGGTGGCCCTTTTGAAATTCTGAATCTTCCCGTCTGTTATTCAAGAGACTATTCTTGTGACAATGTAATTCTTTGATTTGCAGCCATGCAAGGGTATACTTTTATTTGGCCCCCCTGGAACAGGAAAGACAATGCTCGCAAAGGCTGTGGCCACCGAAGCTGGTGCTAACTTCATCAATATTTCTATGTCGAGCATCACATCCAAAGTTAGTATTGAGATCAGGCCAGTGAATATCTTCACTGATTGCACCTTATATTTTCCAACTCAATTCTATCTCCATCTTTCTTACTGCAGTGGTTTGGCGAGGGTGAAAAATATGTGAAAGCTGTTTTCTCACTGGCTAGTAAAATTGCCCCCAGCGTCATATTTGTTGACGAAGTATGATGTTTGACTGTACTTTTGATATTTTTTTTATCTTGATTTGCATCGTTATTGAATCTGATATCTGCTCGTTATCTCAAAGGTTGATAGCATGTTGGGCCGGAGGGAGAATCCAGGGGAGCACGAGGCCATGCGTAAGATGAAAAATGAATTTATGGTGAATTGGGATGGCTTAAGGACAAAAGATACAGAACGAGTTCTGGTACTTGCAGCTACAAACAGGCCATTTGACCTTGATGAGGCTGTCATCAGAAGGCTGCCAAGGAGGTAAAAGAGCACTTCAAATGGGGCTCAGGACTTGAACATGCCATCTTATTTCTGCTCCCATTTCTTAGGTTTTAGGTATAGGCTGTATAGCTGATGCCGTTGTTCTTGTGGTGTGTTTCCCCATAGATTAATGGTCAACCTGCCAGACGCTCCAAATAGAGCAAAGATCTTGAAAGTGATCCTAGCAAAAGAGGACTTGTCTCCTGATGTTGATTTTGATTCAATTGCAAGTATAACAGAAGGATATTCTGGAAGTGACCTCAAGGTATTACCATTTAGTTTCTCTCCTTCTTGACCAAAAAAAAAATGCTATTAGTCTATGTGTGGAATGTTTCTGCCTTCTTAAAAGTATTTATCTCTTGTACTTTTCAGAACCTTTGTGTAACTGCTGCCCATTGCCCAATCAGAGAGATTTTGGAAAAGGAAAAGAAGGTTTGTTTCATTTATTCAATGAGCATCTTATTAACCTAGAAAGAGACGATACCTGTGTGTTGCGGTGACAGGAATTCTACTTCTGCCTAAGAGTTGGCGATCATCAATCCTCAGCAATGTGTTTTGAATGTTCTTCTTTTGACTGGGATCAGGAAGTTTTGTAGTAGTTTTATCAAAGGGAAAAAAAAAAAGATTTTCTCATTAGACCGGACTCTTACAAGAAGTTTCTTTCGTAAGTTGTGGAACAAACATCTGATTTGATAGCCATTCACAATCCTTTCTTCCTATGTCCAATTATAGACGCGGATCATTCTGTTTCCTTGTGTTTGCGTGTGTTTCTATGCAGCAGAGTCACTTCCTTTCTGAAAGGTATTCTATAACGATCTAATAATTAATATGCAAACTGAACTAATGACAGGAGCGAGCTGCAGCACTGGCAGAAGGAAAGCCCCCTCCATCTTTAAGTGGAAGTGCTGACATCCGTCCTTTAAATATGGACGACTTCAAATCTGCTCACGAACGGGTAAAAGAGGGAACAACAAAAAAGCAACAAATTTACATATAGTCTGTTTAATCATTTTATGCTATTCTTTAGTTTTTTATATTTCATTTTTCTTGACCGTCCTTTACCGGATGTTATACTAGGTTTGTGCAAGTGTTTCATCTGAGTCCGTAAACATGACCGAGCTCCAACAATGGAATGAACTATATGGTGAAGGGGGTTCTAGAAGGAAGCAGGCTCTCAGCTATTTCATGTGAATGCTTTATCATCTGTACAAATGGTTCTCTCTCCCCCGATTCTGTACTTTGTCCATGTCCTAAAGGCCAAGCTAAGTTGCTGCTCTTTAGGGGCTGCCGCGAAGCCATTTTGTCTGCGAAATTTTAGTATAGGTTTCTTAAGTTGTGTTTGTATTGTTAATTTAGTTCTTGGGATGGTTGGTATGAAGGTGGCGTAGCGCTTGGCTTCGCTGCTTTTGTTTTGTTTTCTCCCCATCTCCTTATTGTCGCAATGTGAAGAGGACTGTGCTTTAATGTAGTTATAAACCGAAAAGGGAAAAGAATGGTTAACCTTCTGCATAAGATCTGTAGTTCAATTCTTTTATGGTTATTTGTCAGAATCATACAATAAGAAATTCTGCATGGTTATGGTCTCTGGTTTTCATAGTTTCCAAATGTTCATTTGAATTGATGTTTGAGTTATATGTGTATCGCATTATTTACGCATGAGCATTTAGAATATGGATTTTTTCCCAATTGGCGTGAGAGCCTAATCTAATGTAGGTAGTAGGGGTTGTGGGTTTTGGGTTTTAGAGCAAAGGATCTGAGACCGGCAACCCCTCACCTGTTTCGGATCTCAAGAGACACTTCAACCCCAATTACGAAGGTCAAAGGACACTCTCTGTCTTGCACGATCTTTACACACACACAAACACAGACACACACGCTTAGGGGGTGTTTGGCCATCTCATTATTGCATTATTGCTGGTTTCTCATTTTTACTGTTTGGGTGTAATTTGGTTTCTTCACTAGGCAAATGACATTCTATCGACTTGATCTTTGGTCGAGCTGCTGTGCTCGTTAAGTTCTACAAAATGAACAGTTTGGATCACATTTTCAAGCTTCGAACAAGACCTATGCAAAGAGCACAACAGAATTAAGTTATAAATTCCCATAAATGGAGGTTAATAGAGTAAAAAGAGGCCAGTGTAGAAACCAATTTACCATGTGAAATTGGAGTAGTAATTTTAAAGACAGACAGAAAATACTACATGGGAGCAAATGGGAGCAGATTGTCTCCGACTACTGCCTTTACACTTGATACAATACGACCCAAAACAGTTAAAAGTCACAACCTGCCCAAATTACCAAACTCCCAAGTCTCTCACTCTCTCCAATGCCCCCTCCGTCACCATATCTGTAACCGAAATGCTACTGGTACATACAATCTGTGCACAGATTGTGCACAGATTTTGTGGTGGGGCCCACCATGGGCCCTACACAAATAATCCGAGCCGTTCATTAAATGTAAAACATTTTTTCAAGGGTTTCTATAAAAAATCAGCTCAATCCAATACCTATAGGTGCTTGATCTAATCATCTAACTTTTCATTACCCGAAAATCTGAATGAAAATTTAGATAATTGGATCGAGTACTTATAGATATTAGATTGAGCTGATTTTTTACGGGGACTCTTGAAAAAATATTTTACATTTAATGAACGGCTCGGATCATTTATGTGGGACCCGTGGTGGGCCCCACCACAAAATCTGTACTAGTAGAATGGTTCTGTCTGTAATCTGTAACAACCTCAAATTCCGAAAACCACGATCAGTAATCTGCCTAACCAATGGTGGATCTACAATCTCCGAGTTAAAAAATGTGATCCATATTGTTCACTTTATAAACCTCGACAAGTGGAAGAAGCTGGACAAAGTCAAAAGCTAGTGGTGGTTGTGACAAGGCTAGAATCAACACCCCGAGCAAAGAAAGCGAAAATGAGAAAGGGTTATTGTAGATGACCCTCAAACGTATCGCGTCCTGGACGTCGTGCATTTCATTGCATATATCTATTCCTCTTGCTCCTAATCCTCGTTTCTGCAGCTTTTATTGTTCTTCTGTGCGGTGTTGAGGTCATGGTTGCGTTTTTCTGTTGGGTTTTGTCGGGGTGTCTATGTGATGTTGTTTAGGTTGGGGCTTTGTTTCGTTTTCTAGTTTGCGTTGTGCTGTTGTTTATTGGGGATTGCCTATTTGGGTTGTAGAACTTTAGATGTACTGTCTATTTGATATCTATGATAAGTTTATGTTTCTTTAAAGAAAAACCTCTAACAAGTATACAATCTCAAAAAGAGGAGTCCAGTTAAACGTAGTATATCGGTTACTCAGGTGACAAATCAGCGGCCCCTTTGGCCTACCATATTTCTGTCTTTTCCACTATTTATGTTTTTAATTTTTACGAGATTCTGGTCAAACTTTTTATATTACATGGTTCATCTGAGCTTTTTAGTCTTTTCCAACGTTTTATATCTGTAATTATAATTTCCTAATTTCTCTCGTCTAGCCGAACGAAGTGATGTAAAAGTTATACACAAATCGAATAAAAACGTAAAAGATAAATAAAAATAATACAGACCTCACAACGGTGACTCACAAACTGCCCAGAGTAACTTCCGAACGAAGTCTATCTCTCCTCGCAAAAAAGCTCAAGCAAATCACTCTCTCTCTCTCTCTCTCTCTCTCTCTCTGCAATGTCCACTCCGTCACCAGATCTGTAACCAACCCAAACTCCAAATCCCAAAATTCAACCGAATCCAATGGCGGATCTACAATCTCCGCCGCCGCCTCGCTCCACCGCCAACACGACGGACCTCTTCGGCGATCCCATCGACTCCCACCCCAACTGGTTCAACCAGTCCTCCTTCCTCCTCCCCTCCTTCGACTCCAACGCCTACATCGCCGACCTCCGCACCTTCGTCCCATTCGACACCCTCCGCTCCGAGCTCCGCTCCCACCTCTCCTCCCTCAACCGCGAGCTCGTCGACCTCATCAACCGCGACTACACCGACTTTGTTAATTTGAGTACCAAGCTCGTCGACGTGGATGCGGCCGTGGTCAGGATGCGGGCCCCGCTGTCCGAGATCCGGGAGAAGATCGTGGCGTTCAGGGGCGCGGTGGAGGGCTCGCTCGCGGCGTTGAAGGGCGGGTTGAGGCAGCGGGCCGAGGCCGCCGCCGCGAGGGAGGTGCTGGAGTTATTGCTCGACACGTTTCATGTCGTGTCCAAGGTAATAATAATTGGTTTTGCAATTCGATTGAATATTTGAATTTGGACTCCGTTGGGGCTGGTCTGTGCAGAGTTTTGCTCGGGCTTTAATTTGGCATGTAATTGGTCCTTGGGTTTAGTTAAAGGTGTGCGTAACCTGGCCTGACACCCAAGTTATAAAAAAAAAAAAAAAATCGATTCGGACTCGAGCCTTTTGTGTTTGTGTTTTATTGAGTTGATGAGGTAACAAATGCGATTGAAAATGCATCGAGTGAGTTTTAGATCTCGGTTTATTCAGGTTTTAGAATCTGTTTTTGAACTTTGTGGAACGAAAAAATAGAAAAAAAATTGTCACATAAGGTGCTAGCTAGCACGAGAAACCACTTGAATTGGCGAGGTTGAGGATTGAGAGTGCGAGTGGACAACAAAGGATTTAGAGCGGGAGCTGGCGGTCTACTCACAGATTATGTGACTAAGCTCTGGCCTTTTGTGTTTGTGTTTTATTTAGTTGATGGGTTTGAAACATAGTTGTCAAGGGCGAGGGGCCCACCGAGGCGCAAAATCCTGTTGGGGCCTAGGCGAGAAGCGCAAAGCAAGGCACCCCTACGCGAAAAAAAAGGAAAAATAGCATACACCAATATTTGAAATAATAGACACTAAGCCAATGAGTTTTGGAAAGCATACCATTCAAATTTACAAAAAGATAAGTAAACTAAACACAATCGAATATTTGAAGAAGAAGATGATGATGGACTGTTTTGTTTACAAAAAGATCAGATTTTTACTTGTTGGCTGTTGATAACAAAAAGATCAGATCAAGGACAACTAAACACAGTTCACTGTTAGAGTCAATCGTGATAGAGAGGGGAGCAAGATGAACTTGCGTCGTTCAACAGAGACCAAAGAGAGTCGAGTTGGAGATTGAGATAGACCAGAGACGGTCGACAGGCGAGAGGGTCGAGAGAGGTCGATCAAGATATATTTTTACCAGTGAGTTGACTGTTGGCTGCTGGTTGATTGAGATAGAGAACGGATTCCTTGTTTTGCTTCGTTTGCTGCTGTTCAATAGAGAGACAATCGACTGAAAGGTACTAATATGTTTAACCTAATCTTTGATCCAACGGTTCTGATTAAAATTGAAAGAGGCGCTCCTCTGCGCCTTTCACACAGTCGCGCGCCTTTTGCGACTTGTCTGCGCTTCTTTCAATGTGCGTTGCCTCTCCTCATGCTAGGCGCAGCACCTTGCACCTCTGTGCACCTTTGACCACTATGGTTTGAAAATGGATGGAGCTCAGTTTAGATCTCGGGTTATTTGGGTTTTAGAATCTGTTTCTCGAACTTAGGTTTTGTGAGAAAGTAGAAATTTTGGTTGGTTGATGGTTTTCTAGACTTGTGTGTTTGCATTAAAAAGATGGTTTCATGTCCTCTGAGAACGATGCTACTGAACAATTGAATAAGTTAGATAGGAAACAATGTGAGTTCTTTATGTTAACAATGGTTTTTGGAAAGCTGCAATGATGCCGGGAGTAATTGAGATATTATGTTAATGAGAAATGTGTTTCTAGAATGGAAGGAACTAGTTTTAAATCTCGGATTATTCAGTTGTTGCACACTGTTTTCTAACTTCATTTTGTCAGAAAGAAGGAAAGTTGTTTAGTTCACGGTTTTCTGGACTAGCTTTTTGCATCCAAAAGATGGTTTCATATTCTGGAATCTGGAGAAACATTTTCTGTAAAGAATGAAGTGGTTTTTATTGGTAGTAAGTGTTTTGCATAGGTAATTTGAAAAACTGCAATCAAACAGGGAGTAGTGGAGATATTCGTATGTGGAAATGCCGAGTGCAATTTTGTTCACCCTCCTTAAAAAAGGTGAACATTACCCTTTCTCTTATTGGTTGAAATGGTGTGGACCCCACCACAAAGTGATGTATGCTTACCATGCAATACACTTTTTGGTAAGCATGATATCACTTTGTAGTGGGGTACACACCATTTCAACCAATAGGAATGAGGGTAATGTTCACCCTCTTGAGTGGAGGGTGAACAAAACTCAACTCTGAAATGCCTACTTGGATTCTGTTCATTAGCTGTAAGCCCGTGAATGTGTAAGGTAAGTGCAGAGATTCCTACTGATAATTTGGTTCTTTGAAAATGCAGGGAATAAACTAAGGAGGTTTTGTAACTTTGGATTTCTTATTACTATTGCAGTCTTCATCCCTGCAATTGCAGGAATCTATTTGTTTTTTTTCATTGGGCTTTTCTTTGAAAATCTATTATGTGATACTGCAGGTTGAGAAACTGATAAAGGAGCTGCCCAGTGTACCTGCTGATTGGACCAATGGAGATATTAATTCTGCAGAAAAGGGTCACTTAAGCAACGGAATCTCCTTACAATATACCGAAAATGGAACAAATCTCAGGGAGACTCAAAGCATGCTTTTGGAGAGAATTGCCAGTGAAATGAATCGGTTGAATTTCTACATCACTCAGGCACAGGTCTATCTTGCTTTCACCCTTGCGTTAACTCTATTAGCTTTCTTGTGGTTACTAGTATTCCCTTGTAACCGTTGCAGCAACAATCTTTTCTCAGCAGTTGCATGTGTTATATGTTATGAGATCTTTAGTATTTTAGGGTCTGTTTGTGTTGCTCGTGAGTTATCAGCTAGTCGTTATGAGTAATTTGTTGCGGAACTAGCTACGAAGGTGGCCCAAGTTCATTTTTTTTTTTTTTGATACTGTTACAGAACACATTTGGTACGCTTCAAATTTGTAGAAAATTCACTCCGATTTAGTAACCAGTTAGGATTCTGATGACCAGTTATCACTTCTACTCTTTAACGAAGAAGCTTCGTCTATTAGGAGGGGAGGAGCATCTAGGAGGGCGATAGATGCTGTAAGTCTTAAGTCATTTAGTTTGTCCTTGATGGTCTGAGAACTTGAGAGGTAGATGCGTTGTATGTTTTATGAACTTCGGAAATTGAAATAATAAGACTTGAGGACTGGATTTTGCATTCAAGAGGATTTAGTACATTTCAAATTTCACTTTAGAGCGATCTATGTCTGTACAGTAGTTATAGGCTAACTCACAGCTAACGAACTCCATTCCTTCTAGCATTACGAGAACCATAGTGAACAACATTGGAAGATATCCAAGAATATGCATCATTTTATTCTGTTTCCCTAATCTTGACATTGTTGGTCAGTTGTGTATTTTCAACTACTTTATATCCAGATTTCCCTCTCTACTTTTTAACTGCAGAAGTTGGAAAATTCTCTCTCTCTCTCTCTCTCTCTCTCTCTCTCTCTCTCTCTCTCTCTCTCTCTCTCTCTCTGTACCGGGAAATAGTGACAATATACGAATATGTAAATGCCATCAATGCTTTACGGTTGTACCAATAATTTCCTGTGAGACTGGCTAATTGAACTGTAATACCAGATGCCCCTGTTTGTGAAGATGGTAATTAGTATGATTGGACCATTGTTCATCAACTCCTTCTGTGGCAGAGAGGATTGTTTCCTTCTATTCATTGGTGCTGGTTTTGTGCATGATGGGGGTAGAGTTTATATCCCGATGAGAAGTCGTGCATGGAGTTTTCTGAGTGGTTTTGCTAATAACTCACACCTTTTTCTTTTGTACATTACGGCAGTACAGAACCTTCCTTTCATTGAGAACATGGAGAAGAGGATACAGAATGCTAGCCAACTCTTGGATGCTAGCTTGAGGCACAGTTTTGTAGATGGACTGGAACACAGGGACGCAAATGCGGTATACAATTGCTTACGGGCATATGCGGCTATTGACAACACTAGGGGTGCTGAAGAGATTTTCCGCTCAACTGTTGTGGCACCCTGTATTAGGAAAGTTATTCCACATAGTTCATCAGGGGTGGTTGGTGGGGCATTAGGAGATGAACTTGAGGAGGACTATAAACAAATTAAGCAGTACATACAAAAGGATTGTAAATTTGTTCTTGAAATTTCCTCTACAGGTATGTGATAAACATCAAGTATTGCATCCAATAACATAATATAAAGCCTTATTCAAACTGTTTGGTTGGTGTGCAGAAAATTCAGGTTTACATGTATTTAGCTTCCTGGCCAATTCGATACTTAAAGAAATACTCTCAGCGATCCAAAAGGGAAAACCAGCAGTCTTTTCTCCTGGAAGACCTACAGAATTCCTGAAAAATTACAAATCAAGCCTAGATTTCCTGGCTCATTTGGAAGGTAGACCTCTTCCTTAAAATCAAATTGTTTGGATATCCAATGTAGTTGCAACTTGCAAGACTTGTGCCTCGTGTCTGTATGTGGCTATGTGCATTTATGACTGCTAAAAACCACCTTTGTTATGTGCATTTATGTTGTTTATTCTTGTTTATAACATCATTTGTCATGCAAGGCTACTGTCCATCCAGATCTGCTGTTGCCAAGTTTCGATCCGAGGCTGTCTACATTGAGTTCATGAAGCAGTGGAATGTTGGGGTCTATTTCTCGTTGAGGTACTCAATGCTGTTCTTTGAAAGCTTTTGCATTGTCATAATTGTGAAATTTAATATTTGCCATGCAACAGAAAGGAAGGGAAGACATGCATGACTAACATAATTTCAATTACTCCAGGTTCCAGGAAATAGCTGGGTCTTTAGATTCTGCACTTCTTATCCCAATTCAAATCTTACATTCAGACAAGGGAAATTCACAACATCTAACACTAAATCAAAGCGGTACTCTTTTGGAATGCTTGATGTCATGCTGGAGAGAAGACGTACTTGTCCTTTCTTGCTCTGACAAGTTCCTTCGTTTGTCTTTACAACTTATTTCTAGGTCAGTTTGTGTCTGAAACATTGCTGTTGCATTTTCTTTGTATTAACTAATTTGCTGACATGTGTAAATATGTTTCACTTATAGGTACTCCCATTGGGTGTCAGCTGGACTAGCTGCTCGCAAAGCCGGTAATGCTGGCTCCACTCCTGGATCTGAATGGGCTATTTCTGCTGTGCCAGATGATTTTATCTACGTATGTAGCTTTTCTTGATTTTATTATATCAGGCTCTCTTTCGTTGGAATGAGCGTATTATGATTTTTCTCCTTTCGTTTATTTTCTTTGAACATTTCGTCGCCAATTTTAATTCTACTCTGTTTAGGGTTTGCCTTGGGTTGAGTTCCCAGATCTAGGCTGAGGATAAATCCTTGTTTCTTAGTTCTTAAAAATGCTTTTTTGTTTCCGCTTCCCTTCTTAAATTCCAAGTCCAAACTTAATTGAGTTATTTTTTTGATAAACTGCTGGATATGGTTTCTTTTATAGCTCTCATGCTGTCATTTTTTGACAAGCCCAATATGCGTGCTACTTTGTTTGAAGTTCTTACACTTGCGCCAAGAGATTTGGACCATCCAATAGATGCAATGCTCAGTAGATGATTATGCTTGGCTACATAATGATGGTTGTGATATGCTGCAGATAATCCATGATTTAAATTGTCTGGCGGAGAGAATTTGTGGTGATTTCCTGGGACATGTAGTTGAGGTACTTAGTTCAAGCTCCTCTGAAGTTCTAGATCTTGTAAAGCAAAGCATTTTAGAGGGTGGAGCATCTCTGAAGGATCTTATACCCAAAGTGATTAATTCAATAATACAAACAGTGGTTGAGAAATCTGTGGAGGTAAGCTACATACGTTATGAAAGGTTAAATTTGACTACTTGCTCCATGATACGTGGGTGAAGGGATCATGTAAATTACTGAATGTTTATCTTATGAGGGGATGCTATGAACATTTAGCAATTTGACTTGTGATCTTCCGAAATTGTCTTAATTATGTATACTTAACATAGTTCTATTCCGTTATTGGTCTGTAATATGTTTTGCTCTACAATATTTTAGGACTTGAAACAATTGAAGGGCATAACAGCAACTTACAGGATGACAAATAAGCCTCTTCCTGCTAGGCATTCACCATATGTGTCAGGCGTCCTGCGCCCTTTGAAGGTTAGTAGTCTTGTGCTTTGTACCTTCCGTAAATTGGTTCTTTCCTTGTTTCCACCTGTTATTGCCATTGCGATTGCCATTGCCGGGCCATTTAGTTAATGAATCTTTGCTAAAGAACCGGTATTAGGCTAGTCAAATGCACAAGTTTGCGCTGAATGACTGAATCCTTTTGGCTGTTGTCGGTCGCAGTTAGACGAGTCTATATTCTTGTACAAAGTCGTCCTTCTAATGTAACAACACTGGAAAGACATGCAATATTGATATAAAAACCAACCCCTACTTTTGTGTTCAATTGCAAAGTGGACCTTGTGGATGCGGAAATTTCATGATGCGCTATGTTATCAATTGTTTGCTTCAAGATGTGCGCTTATGCGGTCATACGTGACATTACTTTCAAACATTGAACATTGTGTCAATCTACTCTCTGTTTTCAGACCCTTTTGGATGGAGAGCGAGCTACTGCATATTTGACCAGGGACATTAGGGATGAACTCGTACAAGGTGCTGCTTTGGAGATAACTGGCCGTTATTATGAGTTAGCTGCAGACCTCGTTAGTGTGGTTAGTACAAAGATCACAATATCTAATCCTTTTGGGGAGTGAACCTTCTTGCCTGGATTTTTTTCTGTTTGATTATGCTTGTGTTAAAAGCTTACAATATGGTGACCAGGCTAGGAAAACGGAGTCCTCACTTCAGAGAATACGTCAGGGTGCACAAAGGAGAGCCGGGGCAAGTTCAGACGTCTCAGACAATAATGTGTCGGATACTGATAAGATCTGTATGCAACTATTTCTTGATATTCAGGTCAGCCTCACCCTTGTGCATATCTCTCTCTCTCTCTGAGAACATGTTTGTGTTTATTATCACACAACTTTTTGTGCATTGGGTGGTAATTATAAGACTGTTCTGGTTTTGGTGTTGCTTTTCTGATTTTCTTTTGGATATTCTTCTTATTGAACAGGAATATGGGCGCAACCTCTCTGCGCTTGGGGTTGAAGCTGTAAAAATTCCGGCCTTTTGTTCCTTGTGGCAAGTTGTTGCCCCGACGAACAGGCAAAACACAATTAGTTTCTAATTTTGGGTATTCAGCTACATCTTTATTGTAACCACTGGAAAAGATGCATTTGGCAGTGAGTGGCTGGGCCTTTGCCTCCGTACACGACTTGCGAAAGAAGGCATTTGGCAGTGTGGCACGTAGATCATACGTTCTTTCAATCATATTATTCAATATTAGGCTGGCTTTTTGTTGTGTATTGCATTTTTGTTTTGTCGCGTTCATTTTTCAGTAGTTGCATTTTGACAATACAAAGATATGAACTTTATAAATGAGTATCAATAAAAATGATGTGCATTCTTTTTACATTAAAGCAGAGAGTATCGTGTCTTTCTAGCTTTCTTTAATTTCGCACAGTGGTGGTAATTTCAATATCACGAGAATGAAAACGATAAGATTGAAAATCTACACTCATTTTGTTCAGCGTCTAAATTTCGCACATTTTCTTAAACACGCACAAATAAAAGCTCCGTGACAATAGTTAGAAACAAATAGCCAAGTCGTCGGAAGGTTAATGCATGCCAAGAACCTTGGACATAAATTATCAAAAGGTTTTCTCGAGCAACCGAAGGGTCCCAAGGCTACAAAACCATGGCTTTCCACCGCGCCATTACTTTGATAAAAAAAACAAAACCTTACCCATGTGATACATAACATCATCCACGCACACACCTGCGCCACATTCGAAAAAACCAATAATCATCGCTATTCTACCCCTATTCCAATGATTTTGTTGTGGTTGCCTCCACAAATCAGATTCCACCCTTACTCCAATCATTTTTTAGTGGTTGCCTCCAAATCAGATAAAATCTTATCCAAGTCCTCGAAGTAAGGCCAACTTTTCTTGATGCCCGCATCACTCTTGCTTTCCTGTGGAGAAGAGCATCATAGAAAAATTAACAAAAACAATCAAGAAATTAATAGCAAAATACTGGCATGATATCTAATACGTAGTACAAAGACGTAGATACACATCCATCTACATTGCATTTATATGCTCATTCCAGATTATAAGGTGTCTCAACACCATCTCGTTCAGGGTTAATGTTCAAATCGATGTCTCCAAATTCTCCATATTAACTTAGAAAATGTAAAGAGTTTTTGGAATATCCCGCTCAATACAGATCAAGCAAAAAAAATTGGAACTTTGTGTAAGCTGATGATAACCTTTTACTCACATATAGGCATTGACGCGTACGATTTACGCATGTGAGAAAGAAATGAAACTAAAGTCACTGTGAAGAGCAAACCTCGTATCTCTGGACCAAGGATGCCCATAGAGATTTGCACTCCCCAGGAGTACGAGTAATCCCATCAGACAACAGGTGCGCAGATATCTCTTCCCACAGGGCCATTCGCCGCTTCACAACTTGGAATTTCTCATGGAGTTCACCACGCAATATAATCAGCTTTTTAATCTCTTCGGGCTTCCACTTGTTCCGTTTCGCAGGCTTCGAATGTTTTATTTGAGAATTTGGAAGTCCCACAGAATCGTCAACCTTTGTTTCTTTCTTAGGCTTGTCAGTGTGATCCTCATGTGGAAAAGATCCGTTGATATTCTCTTCCACTTGGTCCATTAGAGGCATTTTGTGAAACTTAGTTTCTTTCTTAGGCTTGTCACTGTGTTCCTCATGCGGAGAAGATCCGTTGACATTCTCTACCACTTGGTCCATTAGTGGCATTAGTAATGACCTCCAAAAATCATCTGATTGCTGGGAATCAAGAGGGGAGCTCTCTGGTGACTCAGAACCTGAAGTAGTGGCTTCCTCAGACAGAAGTCTTTCATCTACAGAGCCATGACCTGCAGTACAAGTGAATACATGGTTGTCAAATGGAAACCTACTAAAAAAAAACTGGTGCTAAATGCAGAGGTAAACAAGGAGCCATGATACTTGAAAGTTGAAAGTAACCTCTAATCATCTACTCAACCCAGGGCAATAAAAAATAATATGGCAGAAGATGACAAAATTACAAATTATAGTCACAAAATAAAATAAATCAGAAAAACGCCTGCTAATTTTTTCTATTTTGTGAGCGGAATGATATTTAACAAGGGCATGACTTGGTGCACAGCAGAAGGCATACACAGAAAACCTCAAATTCACAATTGAAACAGGGGCAGATAAAGTGTTGTCAGATCTGGAAGTCCAGATTGGACAAAACTGAGTGGTCAGATAACTACAACTATGGACCTGAACCAAATTGAACCCGACAAGTCTAGTAGTTCAATGAAACAAGTAAGCCCCTGGACATCAATTTGACTCCGATTTTAGAGCTACTGACAAATGTCATTTTCTTCCTATAATCCTAGGTTAACTGATTTTGCATTGGCTGTATGCATAGAAAAATAAATTTATGCATGTCTACGCACCAAGACATGTAAAGAAGAGAAATGGACAGTAAAAGACACGATTGAGAAATCAGAACCTTCCCATTCTTGTGTGGTGTTCACTGATTGCATGATGCTGTTGCCTTCTTCCTCTCGTATCTCAGTCGGCTTTCTCTTTTTTGGACGACCAACCCTTACTTTTCTTAATGATGATGTCTCAAAAGCGCCATCTGGCTTGAGCTCGTCTGAGAGAACTGCTGCCGGATTTTCTACGGCAACTGCAATGACTTCAGGACTTTTACTACTGTACTTTCTTACCATTTTTCTCAAAACCTGAGACACAGTTTTTTCCATGTGAGCTAGAGGACAAGCTACAGGACAGCTTGAGAGTGCAGCATGGGCAGCTTTACGGAGTGCATCCAAAAGCTTTCCTTTGTCAAGCCATAAGCAACGAGTAGTGATTCTAATTTTTCCTTTCAATGTGCGTTGTTCACCGAAATTGTCAGCATCTTGAGGGCGCAAGATTTCCATGCTGCGAAGAAAGAGAGGAAGTTGATGTAAACATACAGATGAGTGCACAAAAATCCTTCATTTCTGTAGTGTGAAAAATCTACCTGACCACTATAATACCATCGGATGCAATTCTTAGTCTCTCCCCAATGCAAAGTTCAGAGGATGTACCAAATGCTTTATCACCATCATTGTACATCAACTGCAAGTAAAAAAAAGCTAATTCCAATGAAACTTTTCTAAAATAAAGAATAACACAACGCACTTACCGATTACATATACCTGAGACGTAAGAAGAAGAAGAAGAAGAAGAAGAAGAAAATGGGGAGAAGAGGGAGGGGAGGGGCTTTTTTCATGATAACCAACCTGCAAATTCTCTTTCCCTAGTGATATAAAGCCATTAGACAGCACTCTTCTGTTCCTCAAATGTGAAACCCCAAGCATCTCTCCGTTCTTTATAACCTGACACATTACCAGTCCAATTCATATCGTCAGAAAGAATTCCAAATGGTTCCTTATGCAAAGAGAGGTCATATCTTGCACACAATATGAATTAAGTCTTGCACGAATTAAGTATTTGTCATCATGGTACATCAGTTAATCATGTCACCAAGATCTAGAATCCCAGGCAGATCCTTATTAGGGTGGCCAGATATTGCACGTTTATTGCAAAGGCAACAAGACAGCACTACACACATCTTCCGTTCAAAGTGGGGAGTAAAATATGTCCTTTATGGCACAAGAACACAAGGTGCTTATTCGAACTTGAAACAAAATAGAAACTTGTAAAATGCCAAATGAACATGAGAAATTCACCACCACAAGAAGGCTATTATATCCTTGTGGATATCAAGAGGGTTTGGGTTTTTCTTATAGCTTTTTTCCCCTACGTGCTTAGTGTGTACAAGGCTGCACCACTTCTGGCGTCGCATCAAGGAAAGAAGAATATGGCCATCGGGATTGTGTTGAGCAGAATAGATTTCCGAATGTCAACTCATTATCAACCTTATTGACTTCAATTTACAGCAAAAATGGGGAATTTGTTGGCACAATGAAGCGGAACCAATGGGTAAGGTGTCAAAGAAGTGGAAATAAGACCAAGCCCTAGCGCCAAGAACGAGTGAACCAAAACCAGGTCGGTCTTTCTCTTCCAAGAAGCATTTGTTTCACAAAACTAAATTCCTTCCGAATTGGGAAACGGGATATCTACTTCGTCTATGACCTCATAAATGCTCCAAAGCACAAGAGTGGTGGGACTTATTTGAGTTGCCAAAAAAACACATGATTTCAAGCTAAGAAACACGAAACCGTCTACCGGCCTTGTGTATCAGTGTTGAAGTGTGCCGAACACGCGTTGTGTCACATGTCGGACACACCTAATTACGTATCTGAATTTTGCCGCTCAGATACCTTGTGGATGCTCTAGGGCTCATTGGGACAAGTTAAGTACACATTAGGAGTTTAAAGTGCAATTTTTAGAACTCGGCCCATAGTGAAAATATCCATGGATGTATAGTGCATGTATAACAGATTTGTATTTTCACAATATTAATAATTTTTGTGGTTTTTATCCTAATTTTGATAAAACCTATGTCTTTGACTTTTGAATGAATTCATAGGACACATCTTCAATATGAATATACTTTGTATTTGACGTGAGCCAATGTGTCTGTATCCTAATTTCCCAGAAAGGACATGTCCGTGTGTCTGTATCATGTGTTTGTATCTTTGCTTCTTAGATTTCAAAGCCGAACATTTGATTGTCTTCAAATTTCAAACTCTCACACATCAATTATTTTATTACATTACATTGCTAGGCCTGCAATTCCAAAATGCTCATATCAGGGTTCCCAATTTCTTTGCATTACTTTCCCCGATATCATGCTTTGCAATATGCAACCATTGTCAACAATGTACAAGTTTTTGCATTTACTAGTAACTTCTAGGATCTAGGTCATGTATAAAGTAACAGTAAATATCTTGTCTCACTTCTTTGACTTTATCACACACTTTAGATGTACAAATGGACCCAATACAATGGGCAATAGAACTCTTCGAAGCCCTAAAATGATATGAATATGGTAAAAACAAAAACTACCAACAATGAGGACCTCACTAAACCATACCAGCCGTGTGCAGGCTAGAGACACACACCCTACCCATCTCTAGTACGTAGCTGATACCATTTTACACGGTCTTGGGTAGAACTCAACCCCAAAAGCTAGCTATTGAAGTGAGGGTGCCCTCACGCTTATATGCTTCATATTATTTTGGTACCCAGGTGATGTGGGACTTCGCTTGACACCCTTCCTCACGCGCAGCGTGCTCACTCGGCAGCACTTGCCGCGTGTAGGCCAAAGGCACGCATCTTACCCATCCATGGTACCCAGCTCTGATACCATGTTACATGATCTTGGGTAGAACTCAACCCCAAAAGCTAGCTCTTGAAGTAAGGGTGCCCTCACGCTTATTACTTCATTATTTTGGTAACCACGCAATGTGGGATTTTGCTTCACAGAGACAAGCATAACAATCGACAATAGCAACTCCTCCTCAGTCAAATCTAACAAAGAGGAATACACAAGTCACTAGTAAGCTAGTTTTAAAGGTCAAGTCGAATTTGGTTTAGGATAATTAGGGTAGAAATGCGATACAGAAACGCGGTGCTGGAATTGGACGCATCAGTTTTAGATAATAATCCCATCATCAACCAACCCAGACAGTAGAGGCATAATTGCCATTTAGCCGATGTTTCATTTAGTGATTAATAAGATATTAAGCAAAAGAAAGCTAACAAACTTACAGTGGTGTGCTGAATCCCAGTTGATTTCCCAAGTAATTCGTGCTCTTTAAGGAATAAGAGCTCACCATGGATTGGCAGAAAGTGTTGAGGCTTCACTATTTTCAGGACTTCCTCCTTCAATAATGAACTTAATATTTAGAGTGTTCATTAAAAAACAAGTCAGCAGATCCGGAAATAATAACACAAAACGGGAAAAGTTTGTGGGACACCTCAAATTTGAGCATATTGCCGTAGCTGACATTGAAAACAACTTTTACTTAAGTGGCCTAGTTAGATTTCACGAAAGGAAATACGAAAGTCATCTGTGTTCTCTGTTTTAACCAGAAAAAGAGTTCATAACATTCATTCTCAGTCCTTGAGAGAACAATGATCTAGCCGAGAAAAAAAAACCTGGAGAAAATGATGATTACAGTTACACAAAGAATCCAGCGTCTTCTTATTGGTTGAGTGGACAAGAATGAAATACAACAATGCTTGTAAAGGAAGGTAGTGGAGAAAAAGGAGGATTCTGAATAGTCAAAATCTCTCACCAATTCCTGACGATATCCGTGACCAGATGTGTGCAGCTGCTCATTTTTTCCCATCACTATTGTGGATCCAATCTCCGATATACGGTTTAACATCTTCATGACCCGTGTCTCATTACCAGGGATAACCTGAAAATGTGAACTACCAATAGACTAAACAGAACAATGTACTTATTTTGTATTTGATACTCCAGGTATACAAGAGTAGGACCCCTTTTGGTGTCTTTAATGATATTTCTCTATAATCATACAAAATATAAGCAAAATAAATCAAAAATTTATCCAGAAAGTCAAAGTAATCATCAACAAACTGAAACGAAGTACAATACAGTTAAACTAGAACTTGAAACTTTAAAGAAAATGTAAATGACAGTCCCGATTAGCCAGAATAAGGTCCTCACCAAAATGGAGAAACTAGCATTATTAATGGGAGTGCAATTTTATTCACACTCCTTAAAAGAGGGTGAACATTACCCTCTCTCTTATTGGTTGAAATGGTGTGGACCCCACCACAAAGTGATGTCATACTTATCATGCAATACACTTTTTGGTAAGCATGACATCACTTTGTGGTAGGGTCCACATCATTTCAACTAATAGGAAGGAGGGTAATGTTCACCCTCTTAAGTGGATGGTGAACAAAACTCAACTCTATTAATGGACTATGAGATTGGACTTTTATGTTGTGTTCCTGAAACAAACAATGCAAACACAGGCATCAAAATTGAATACACAATATTATCCACCATAAGGTAGTCTCCAAAGCTCTTCTGACTTTCTTGAATTCGTGACATCCAGATTTTCACCTCAAGGAGCTCAATATTACACTAAAGCAAGAACAAGGATGCATGTTTAGGGAACAGATTGTAGCAAAAGTAAGAAATGGAAATTTTCAGAACTATAACACTTAAAGATGTCGTAGATGCATTATTTTTGCTTTGTTCAACCAAATTATGAGATATATGTCATGTATTAACATAAACCACGCTAGACATTCCATTACCTTAGCAGAGTACAGAATTGTGTCTTCTTTACTCAATTTGAGGGAATGACTACTTCCATATGACGCAAGGTTCAGTGCAGCACGCGTCTCCGCCTGGCACAATAGCATGTATTGTCATATGCAAGCTACACCAACAGAATTAACCAATACGGCCTACAATGCAAAGCAGCAAAATTGACTCACTTGAGATCCAGTTGTGACAATTAGCAAATTGTTTGGGGCATAATCATCAATATCTTCTGCTTTCACCTATGCAGTGAGTATGTGCAATGTCAGGAAGTGGAGAAAGTGGGTCATAAAGACAGCACATATAAAATTTTGCGAAATGGCATGGGTTGTGGCCCTGTGGGGTTGGAAATCTTGCAAAAAATCTGACTGTCGTAATTGAAATCATGCCACTGCAATGGACATGCAGTCATATTTCTAGCAAGGTCATCTACCACACTGTTAACCTATAGTGGCACAATAGCCTAATTTTATTTTATTTTGGCAAAAGTCAGCACCGCCTACATTGGACATTAATGATAAAGGATGCATTCAGATATGCTGCTTCTTCAACATTTACTGCACAAAAATTGTTTTACTACCAAACTATGCCAGTAAGCAGAAGGAGCCAGAACAGTTGCACAATCAGCTAAGGTGATTATCTATCTTACCCGTATCATTGGAAGGACAACCAAACCGTTTGGCAACATAATTTAATCCAACATGTCTGTTCGATTAGCCACTCCTCAACTCATGGAAAACTAAACTTGAGCTCATAGAACCTTTTCTTCTACAGTTAAGAAAAACTAAAGCCATCCACCATGACAAAGGAAATAGGGAAGCAGAGAATAAAGTTTTGAGATCCTTACCAGAGTAGATGGATCAATTGGTGCCTTTCCATCTTTCCATGCAGCATCTAGGTATGTCCTCAAGGACATGCCAACGAATACCTAAAAGAATGGTTACAAAGTCATTTGCCTCCAAATTTCTCAGGTGCAAAGTGTTCTAAAGAACAAGAGCAACAAAAAAGAGTACAAGGAGGAAATGAAGCATATTGCAAGCATACCAAATTCCTGCCAGTCAAGTCGGCTGCAACTTTCACACTTCCGAGGCGATGTATATTTGATGCAAACTGAGTAGTAATAACCCTTCCTTTAGCGGCTGAAATGCGCCTCAACAGAGCCTCAGCTACGACAGTCTCGCTAAGGCTCCTTCCAGGTGAAAGAACATTCGTTGAATCGCTCATCATCTGCAGAAGAACATCAAGTCGCCAATTAAGTGATTTCCATCTTAACAGCTTCTATAATTTGCAATAGTTTATAAAGGATGTGGATTATTTACAAGAACAAACAATCATGATCGCACCACCAAAGGTGCAACAAAAGTGCACATGAATTTCAGGAACTCATAACAGAAACAAACCCAACTGATAGTGCAAGTAGTGTAAAAAGTAAATAGAATAACTGCAGAATACTTAAATCGTCCCAAGAACCAATATAGCAACTCTCTCAAATGCCAGCACTAACTCCCATGACAATATCCCTGCCAGCTGGAAATAGCTTTGTGAAAAATTAAGCGTCACCCACAAGGCTGGAAAATGGGGACAACCTCTAATTCACCGCAACCTATCAAGCAAGTAATGTAAAGATCATTTTTAATTTGGGGTGTAAACCTCGTGAAGATGATTCATGTGCTTGCTAAACAAAAGACATCACCCATGGTGAACTCTGTCACTAAACAGATACTCAAATGCGATAATTATCTTGCAAGGTTCTAGAAACTCACCAGCAATCCAACTTAAAAGGCACCTATTCATGTCAATAAGATAATCATTAAAGGCAAGACACTGAGTGGATGCTACCATAAACAATAAAGGCAACAGTGCAACACCATAAAGACCCTACAGACCTCAGGAAGTACTAAAAAGGATCTAAAACTTTGAGCACTTTTAATGATTTCAAAGATCCAACGACAACGGTAGGAAAGCCAAGGTATTTCGGGGGCTTGGCACAAAACAGCGACTCTTACATAAATCCTATGATCTCCAAAAACAAATCAACACATCTCTCCTCTGGAATAGCTGACAGAATGGACATCAACTTGAATCCCATGCCAGGGTTGGATTCCAACAATCTAAGTGTAACAGAAAGCTAATTATAACCAGATTGAGCTCACTTACAAGTGTTACTCCCTCTTTTGAAAGTTCCTCTAGAGCTTCCCTATCAAAAACTTTCCCATCCAATGGTGATTCATCAATCTGTTGAATATATAATTCACATGTAACTCGAACACTAATGCACAGATCTTGAGATAACATAGAGTGACGGGATAAAATAGCATACCTTCCAGTCCCCTGTATGAAGAATTGTCCCATCAGCACATCGGAGAACCAATCCACAGCAATCAGGAATAGAATGGGTTACCCTTATAGGCTCTATTTCAAACGGTCCGGCACTGAATCTCATCTTAGTTCTAAATACTTTAAGCCTAGATGGAAGAAAGATCCCAAACTCCTTCAAACGTCTCTTAATAAGCTGTTTAAAAACCAGGGTGTAAAAAGTCCGTAATGATCAAGTGACTTACGAGAACTAGACACATATCACAATACATCAACAGTTGACAGTTTACCTACAAATACATAGTGCCACATGTCAAAGAAAGGTCTGAAGAATCCCTAACAATGACAGATAATATTGCCAACATAAAACCTTTTGGCCACTTTGTAACTGTAAAAATGAGAGGACATTTCAGTGAAAACATTGATACATCTTACATAAAAGCTTATGCATCTATATGCATGTCCAACAAGCCAGAGTTTCCAGGACCATCATTGTAAACCTATGATACTTGGACTTTCCTAAGGATGTGATACCAAATGTCAGACATGACACGAGGTAAGGTATGATATACGTATCCATAGTTGTCAAAGGCGCGCCATGGCGCGAGGCGCACCCCCATCGCCTTGTATGACCCCAAGCGAGGTGACTTAATAAAGCGCAGACTAGGCACAAGAGGCAACAAAGGCGACAAAGCGCGAAAAGGCGTGCTTCTTTCATATTCGATCACAGCCATAGGATTATGTTGTCTAGGTTAAACTATTACCTTTGGCCATCGATCTCAAACGAAACAAAAGGGTCTCTAGTCGATTTTTTGTCATCACCACACTTCATCTCTCCTCAGTCCTCTTATATGCATCAGTCGACCTTAGAGAACTTTAGCAATTAGTCGAACTTTAGCGATCAGTCGTCTCTCCTCTCATCTCTCTTAGTCGTCTCTCCTCATCAACAGTCAGTCTCTCTCTCTCTCTCTCTCTCTCTCTCTATATATATATATATATATATATATATATATATGAGTCCCCTTCTCCTAAGGACCACCTTAACTTAATAAAATAAGGACCTCTCTTTCCCGATCGAATTTGGATGATCCGAGCCGCTCAATGTGTTCAGAGTGTGATTTTAAGGTTACACGCGAGAAATCAACAAAAAAAAAGATCGAGAAGGGCTTCATCCGAGCAGTTTTTGTTTATTTTTTATCAAACGGTTCAAATTAAAATTGCTCGGATGAAGACATTCCCGGTCTTTTTTTTTGCCGATTCCTTGCGGATACCCTTAAAATCATGTTCTGAACACATTGAGCGGCTTGGATCATCAAAATTCAAACGGAAAATGAGAGAAATGGAGAGGTCCTTATTTTAACTAAAATAAGGACCACCTTATTTGAAAATGACTGTATATATATATATATATATATATATATATATATATATATATATCGGGGCGGTTCCGGAGACACTTAAAAAAAAACCCCCAAATCTTAATCTCATAGTTCCCGATCAAATTTTGATGATCCAAACCGCTCAATGTGTTCAGAACGTGATTTTAAGGGTGCCCGCGAGAAACTGGCAAAAAAACTAACCGGGAATGGCTTGATTTGAGCAGTTTTTTATTGAACTGTTCAATAAAAAACTATTCGGATGAAACTCTTCCCCGGTTAATTTTTTTGCTGATTTCTCTCAGGCACCTTTATATATATATATATATATATATATATATATGAGAGTTAGGTTCCGGTGAGGGATCCCTCATTTTATTAAAATGCGGGACTCCTCTTCCCGATTGAATTTCGATGATCCGAGCCGCTCAAAGTGATCAGAACGTGATTTTAATGGTTCCCGTGAGAAATCAGCAAAAAAAATGACCGGGAAGGGCTTCATCCGAGCAGTTTTCATTGAACGGTTCAAAAAAAACTGCTCGGATGACGCCCTTCCTGGTCATTTTTTTTGTTGATTTCTCGCGAGGACCCTTAAAATTACGTTCTGCACACATTGAACGGTTCGGATTTTTAAAATTTGATCGGAAAATGAAAGTCCCTCATTTTAACAAAATGAGGGATCCCTCACTTGAAAATTCCTCTCTCTCTCTCTCTCTATATATATATATATATATATATAAAGGTACAGTCAGAATCCTACAAGGGATCCAAATTATTAAAATGCGGACCTCCCCTTTCCCGATCAAATATTGATGATCTAAATCATTCAATGTGTTCAGAACGTGATTTCAAGGGTCTTCGCAAAAAATCAGAAAAAAAAGAAAGACCGGGAAGTGCTTCATTTGAGCAGTTTTTCATTGAACCATTCAATGAAAACTGCTCGGATGAAACACTTCCCAGTCTTTTTTTTTGCCGATTTCTTGTAGGGACCCTTAAAATCACAATCTGAACACATTAAACGGTTCAGATCATAGAAATTTGATTGGGAAAGGGGAGGTCCGCATTTTAACAATTTAAGAGATCCTTAATAGGATCCGTGGTGTATGAAATCCAATTAGGATAACTACTCGCTTCAATTTTATTTCAAATGTTGGATGCTTGTCTTTTGTTGAATTTGACGTTTTAGTTATTCTCTATGTAAGAATTGGTCGCTATTTGATAATTGAAATTTGGTGGATGTTTTCATGTATTTTTTGGATGCTTTCTAAAACTCATTTGCTTAGTGCTTATTACTTGAAATATTTGTGTATGCTATTTTCCCTATTTTTTTCCCCATAGGTGCGCCTCACTTCAAAAAGGCGCGCACCTTGCCTTGCACCTCTTGCCTAGGGTCCAACAGGACTTTGCACCTCAGTGCGCCTTTCACCCTTGACAACTATGTATGTACCAACCTACTAGTTGAACATGCACCTAGCAAGCACGCTTTGTAATTGAAGTGTACTATTTAAATGCACAAGAACTGCATGTAATCATGTTAGTTTTTAAACACGGTTGTGCCCTGAAAATGAATGGCATGCAGCACGTTTAATGCTCAATGTTGAATAATAAGACAGTGTACATTGGCAGATTAAAGTATATAATACAAAGAACCCTGAACATCTACTAGAGTACCAAGGTTCTTCGCTACGGAATTAGATGAATCAAGTGCTAGACAAGCTTCGCACCCCCACAAATGAAACCAAGTCCTTGTTTAAATGGTTATTGCCAATGTATTATTTGATGAGTTAACATGTTTAACGCTCCCCACCTATTAAGACTGACATTATTCTACCATTATATACAAGACAATTTTAAATATTAAAACCTTCAGAGCATACCTCCATCGTGAAGGATGAGGCAAATATCGGTGTATGGGAATCCAAAGCTGGAATAACCTGTTGAGACCCCTACGAGTTAATTACAAGAACATAAAAGCAGGGATAAAGAAACTAGCAACATTAACACAAAATAAGGAGTTACTATTGACAAACTACCACATGGAAAAGTACAGCTTGAACTGCATCACTGAAAGGAAGACGAGCCTAAGGACAATTGTACTATGTTTCCTTAATCAAAGGCTTTTGCTTTAAGCTTTAAATATCAATTTCTGATTGTCCATCTATAAACCCAATATAAGCTAGCAATACATCCTACTGATATCCGCACTTTGGTGTAGGAGATCCCCAAGCAGGCCATCATCAAGGCGATTGGTGAAAGTGGTTACCACTACATGCAATATGCAACCAATGGAACACACTAATATAAGTGCTAGAGTGCAGAAGCATGCCTATACTATGCATCCCCATAAAGTTACTGGTATGACCCCAAAAAGAATTGAAACCATGCACTAGAAGCCTCATTGGCCAGCATGATCTGATCCATGTTGGTTTCAAATGTCTTACATAGTTAGAGTAGTGATGGCATTCGGGGCATTCGGGGCGGAAATTGGGTTTTCCGTCCCCGATCCCCGAACCCGAAGTTCCGCTCAGATCCGCCCCGATCCCCGAACGGGGAGGGAAAAATGAAACCATCGCCGAACCATTCGGTTTTCGGGTAATCCCCGAACCGAATGGGTAACCGACTAGAACAGAAGAAGACTAGAACAGATCAGAGTCCTAACTTTCACAAATCCTCGGTTACACATGCACCAAAGTACCAAACAAGAAAAATACATATAAATTCCATAGTCTTACCAAACAAATCGTACCAAAAATACACGAACAGTAAAAAATCGATGACAATCAATCACAAAATGGCAAATGCACCAGAGAGAGAGAGACGTATCACAGTCGATCCAACCGGAGCAGCAAGAGCGGCGGCGACGAAGGTATCTGGCACAGGAAGTTCCAGTCGATCCCCTCACTTACGCTCTGTGGCCGTTGAGAGAGAGATTGAGAGAGGCTGATTCAAGGTCGGGGAGAGAGAGAGAGAGAGAGAGAGAGAGAGAGAGAGAGAGAGAGAGAGAGAGAGAGAGAGAGAGAGATCTAAATCGCCGCCTCTCCCTCACTGAGAAGTGAGAAATGAAAATAGCCAAATAGGACTGCAAAAACCCTAAACGTATGTGTGTATATATATAGGTAGAGGCCAGAATTCCAGTTCAACTATGCTACACATAATTTTTTACCAGCAGCACTATTAAAACTTTTGTTAGGAATGTTCCATTGGCTGACAATCAAATTAGTTACCTAGAGGGTTACTCTTTGATCACCACACACCGTAATGGAATAATATTAGAAACGCTTTTCTGTCAGCCAACGTCCTTGCACATGCTGTAAACATTTTAATAGGTAAGGCATCACCTAGTTTTTGCCGTGCAACCTCTTTCCACATCAAAACTTAAACCAATTAATTGAGCTCCGCATCACGGTATTGAGAAGTAATGAACATTATGTCCAAAGTTTCTCTACATGCCTTAAATCTTACATATTGTTTTCAAACATCATCACATAAGTCACCAATGAAGCGAGTGATTCTCAGATGAACCTTTTAAAAGGTGTACTCACAACTTATGCATTTGAAACTAGTGATGAACAAGTCTTCCGCGTTTGATACCGGCAAAACAGATTCACATATTAATCAAAATATAGTGAAAGAAAAGAAACTTTACCCAAGGCAACGCACCAATGTGATCCTCGTGACCATGTGTTATAACGACTGCTTCAATCTTGTGACTCCATCTTTTAATAAAGTTAGTGTCAGGTATGATTTTCTGAACACCAAGCTCGTCAGAGCTGCAATGCATTTCCACATGTGATACAAGGTCAGTGTATCGAAAAGAAGGTGAGATAGCTAGATTTAGCAAGAACTACATCTGAACTTGTGAGTACTGCTATCAATAGAAAAGAAGTGGAAAAAAATTACAGAAAAATAAATGACTTCAAAATTTCTAGACTTTGGAAAATCAAAGTATGAGGGGAAACTCATAACCAGAAAAAAAAAAAAAAAAGACAGGAAAGAAGCATGATGATCACTGAGCTAAAAATTGTAATGAAAATGTACATCAGACTAGTTTGGTAAAACTTACTCTGGAAACATAACACCAGCATCAATCAGAATATATCGATCATAATTCCCAACGAGCATGCAATTCATTCCAATTTCACCCAGGCCTCCAATTGGAAGGACACGGAGAGGTGGACCATCGGCCCCTTCATAAAACTGTTCCAACTTACGCTTAACAGAGTCTTCCATACTTTTTCCTGCCCCTTCCAATCTTCCTGATTTCTTACGGGGTACTTTAGGTACACGGGTACCTAAAATGGGAGTATAAGACCCACAAGCATGACATTCCATGTACTTCAGAAAGAAACTAAACAAACACAGAGCATTAAAAATGCGAACTTTTTTTACTCATAGTAAACTAGAGGATCCTAAACTCCGAAAAACTTATTTAGAAAAATCTTTGAAATTGATAATTCTCAAACTCTTTGTTTCTTGTGAGTTGTGAACTAGACAAAATACAACCCCGGCAAAGTGAAGCCACTCCAACAATTAGCTCTTAATTTTTCGTATGCTGGTAGCCAAAAACAGTATAAGATTAAAGACCGGTTTCCATTTGGTCTCCTTTTTTTTCCTGGCAGAAATCCAGCCGATGAACTATATTGATCACTGGCTAGCTTCAACTAAACATGAAAAAAGACATAAACACAACTAACCAATAAAGAAAATTGCAAAAGTTATGAATAAAACGAATCAATCTTCAATTACAAGAGAGCACACAGAAAACCCTTTTTTCTTTTATCCAACACAGCGACAATAAAATTGTAATCACTCCCCCTTTCCCAATTTATTTGTCCCTCGTTTTATTCACCATCATACCCATGCCTATGATCATCAAAACAAAACAAAAAAATACCATGCCTATAAAGGGCTACAAACAAGCCAAGCCGAGCTTTGAAGTATTCGAGCAGGCTCATTCAAAACTAGCTTAAAGCTCGAGTTCGCTCAAGCCCAAATAATCAAGCTCGTGCTCAGCTCGTTTACTATCTTGGTGTTTAATCTCAGTTTGTTTACTCAACGAGATTATATAAAAGATCCGAGCCTCCACAAACGAGCACGTGTTCTTATAAACGAGCCAAGTTACCAGTAAATCGAGCACAGTTCGTTTACTAAACGAGCAGTTTACCAGCGAGCAGAGCCTCGAGCTGCTCGCCAACAGCTCGGTAATAAATGAATCGTTTGCAACCCCATGCCTATGACAACTTGTTTATATCTTTAAATTCGTCGCACTTTTTAAAAGCAAAACAGATTTTGTTCATGCATCTCAACTAGTTCTATTAAGCAAAAGCTTTTAAAATCTTATAAGACCTTATAAATTAAAAGATACGAGTAGTAGAATGGTCCAATGAATGAAACAACTCGAAATCAGTTGCATGCCTTTTGAAGGAGGAGGGGCGAGGGAGCACGAAATGCGGCGCCGGTTACGGTTCGGTCGGCGGTAGAGGTTGTACGGACAGAGCGAGAGTGCACTGAACGCGGCCATGGTTGTGTTGCTGCTGCTTGTTCCACCAATAACTTGACTGCTAAAGTGCAGAGACATTTATGATGATGTAAAGTTTCTCACTTTTGTTCCGAGGTTTCAGAGATAAGTAACCCTAAAACCTCTGAATAGTTGATGGATGAGAGAGAGAGAGAGAGAGAGAGAGAGAGCGCGCGCTCGGCAGTGGCGAGCAGAAGAAGATTTTTTACGAACCCTGAAAATCTGAGAGATATTTCTTATCACATTTTGATGAAGACAAAGTCACGCGCTCTACGCGTGATATAACAATGGCAGTGATTTTGCCACACCTTTTTTTGATAATGCCAAATCCTGCAAATGTATTTTTTAGTTCAAAAATACACTTGCAGAATGTGGCATTATCAAAAAAATGTGTGGCAAAATCATTTCCCTATAACAACTCTTTCCCTTCAAAATTACTACTCCATTTAAAGCCCGTTACAAAACACATTCTTGATAAATAAGTAATTATTTGATATTTTCAAATTAAAAAATAATGTAAATAAAAAATAATTTTTTATTTTTTTTTCACCGTATAAAAGATCTCATCAAGGTCTTTCAAACAAAATCTATATTGCATATTTTTAGATTTCATTAGCCCCAGTATTTTTGAGCTTGAAATTGTTTTATTAAAAAATAAATACTTAAAACCCGTTCTGGAACTGGGCCTTAGGACTTTAGGCTGGGTTCGGAAGTTTTGGACTAGATGGCACCGTCCAAATCTAAATCGTACATTTGTATAATCAATGGTTCGAATTTGTTAAAAGCCATGCACTCCAAATCAAGGACCGGGAAGGATTCAATTTTTATTAGACCAGTGAAAAATAAGGCTCGTTCTGGTAAAATTCTTATTTTTAAGCACTTATTTTCCGCTTTAAGAGACAAGTCATTCTCTAATAATACATCACTTTTAATTCTAAAAATAAGTAGTTATTTGAAACATAACTACTTATTTGAGCTAGCGGAATAAGCTATAAATTCCTATAACTAAATCATGCTTGAATGGTATCAAAATGTAAATACCCAAAATTAAGGTACTGATTTTGATAATTAAAACTCCAACATATTGATCTCGGTTTTTTTTTTTTTTTTTTTGCCGGGTGTTTGCCCACATCAAATAGATTTTTTCTCATTGGCGTACGTTGATAATATTAGGATAGTTAGATTAGCACATTGGAAGATTGGAAGATGAGAAGACTGCAAATAGATTAATCAACCCAATAATTAAGTAAAACTGTCCATTAAGTTCATAACATGTGGTACATATCTTTTGTTATGGTGCATATAAACTTAAAAAGCCAAACAACTATCTGAGGTCCAAAGTATTTTTGTATGCATTGTTGGAAACTTGGAATCCCTGTTATAGGCATTGGTCATTCTTAATCATAGTTATACGGAGCAGTACTTCTGATAATTCGGTATCATTAAAAAAAACTAGGTATGCGGTTAAATGGACTAACTAATTTGGAGATCAATTTCACCGTCCATAGCAGAACTGCAGGGCCTAAACTAAAGTCGCAAAAAATTCCCAATAGACTGTCCCAACGCAAAGTCGATAGTACGCGATTGGGAGTCAAAGTTGTATCTTCCTAAGCCCGGTATTACTAGGTAACTCCCACTGCAAGAGTAGGTTCGGTTAAACCAGTATAGCCAGAGTTCATGCCGATGCTATTGAATCCAGAGAGTTGAAATGCACCTAGAAATTTGGTAGCAATTTGCTGCTCGAGTGTTGAATGAGAAGAAACATCAAAAGAGACCCTGGATGAACCAACTCAAATTTCAAAGATGATTATACAAGTGAAAGCATTTGCGCAATCACAATGGCATCCAGATCAGAAAAGAACAATGGCAAACATTTGGATCGCCCATGTTCGGAAGCTGCTGAAATTGGTAGGGTGCGACAACAATCTAATGAAGTGCACATACAAGTACACGTTACATGAAGAACAGCAGGAGATTAAAAATTCAGTTAAAATCATGCCTGAATCTAAGAAACTCCACGTATGTCCTTGCTCAAGCTTCGACATGTCCAGGAAACCATGGCAATCCTGGTTGAAGACACGTATCTGGAATAGGAACAATGGGACCCAGAAAGATGCGCCACAAGTCGAGTATTATAGTTACAAGCATTGCAGCACCCAAAGCATCAACGGCCACTCTGGGTAGGTCCCATGGATCACCAGGTTTCTCGTCGATCCTGCACAGGAGGAAATATAGATTAGAGTTGTCATGTACTTCTCATTAATCATCACCTTGCTTCTTGTTTTATTTTATTTTATTTCTGAAAATAGACCAGCAAAAGGAAAAAAAAAAAAAAACTGTATTAATCTGCTGCAGAAAAAGGAAAATGCCACCTCCCCTACCAGTCAACATTTTGGTGAGGATCCCACCCCTGACCATAGTCCCATAATTCGCTGGTATGGGGTTCCGCACCCGCACTCTAATAGTGACTTTCCGAAATTTCAGAGAAATCGTGAAATTCGCGAATCCCAACTTCAATCCAGTGTTCTTACTCCACATCCACTGATTTTGGGTATATGCGGTGCTAATGCTACATGTGAATAAGCAGATAACACACGCTTCAAATATTACATGAACGGACTATATAATTGCCACAGCGATGTGCCTATTCGTTGTCGCTGCCAGTGATTCGATGGAAAGTCCTGACCACTCTCCATGTTCTGCTTTGTACCATTTAAATACTCCATGTTTTTTCATTCTTCTGTTATTACTCCAACATAACACTAGTATGAAAGGGAAATTATATCTAAATCCAAATTTTTGTTAAGTATATCTTTTTTTATCTTCATAAATTTGGTTTTTTTTTTTTAAAGTTTTACAGTTTTTATGAATGGACATACAAATTATGAAAACTTGTCTTCTTTTTTGCTTAAAGGATACAAATTTTGTTACCGACTGTGTTATGTACAACACATGTAAATTTAATATACAAAAAAGACAATCTGAGATGCTCCGTTCTATAGTTCTCTTAAATATCAATGCTTCCACGCTCCTGCTCTAGCATCCGCTCACAAACGCGGATTGCTGTGACTTAGCCCCTGACCTAGTTTCACGTCTCTTGGAATATGTTGTATATTCCATGAGCTTTGTGCTTGCATTTGTCTACGTATTACATGTTAGAGTTCATGTATTCCATGAAAAAGCCCACCATTTCTTGCTTCCCACCAAGGAGATTAAACCTTTGCCACAGGCTTGGAAATCAACCATACACCTTGAAACAACACCCCAGGACCACAACAATGGTCGCTCCTAACTTTATTACACTCACAATAGTACTAAAGTTACATCCGCGCAATCCTATGTAGTCCGCTTCAACTCTCTCCATGATCCTTGGCACTTGGTCAACTCTGGTCTGTGCAGCTGAGACTAGGACAAGTACAAAACA
This sequence comes from Rhododendron vialii, assembly GCF_030253575.1. Classification (NCBI taxonomy): domain Eukaryota; kingdom Viridiplantae; phylum Streptophyta; class Magnoliopsida; order Ericales; family Ericaceae; genus Rhododendron; species Rhododendron vialii. Next base: position 29,785,999 of record NC_080564.1, on the reverse strand, counting down.
GGGACTACAAATTGTTTAAGATTATACCATAGCACGAATTTCCTGGTATAAAGACATCAGCCACAAATTTGACAGTAAGATTATTTTTAGTGTCAACGTTAAGGGCCACACAGTGACTAGTTTCACCTTAATAGGGGTTATAAATGCACTGCAACTGACAGTAAAATCAAACGAGTGTATCAGGTGCTTGGTGTTGTAAGCGATGAGCTTACATATGATATTACCCTTAAGGAAGGTTGATAACCCTTTAAAAATACTAAGTCTTATTGAGCCATTGGGTAAAGTTATTCAATGCACCCAAGTTCCCAACAACACATATGCAAATGGAAAGAAGCAAAAGGGTCAAGAATTACCTTAAAAACATCGGGAAGCTTACAAAGAAGTAAATTGCATAAAACAAGGACCCGACTGTATACATGGATGCTCGGTCCACAAATTCGTAATATGGGAACTGCACATTTAAAAAAAAAAACGTTAAATACAACAGTCTTCTTTCTATAGCCTGTTGCATGGTTATTTGCTAAGTAGATAACTTAGTGTAGCATCAGATCTCGAGCACACTGTGGAGAAGTATCATAGTACAAGCCCAAACCTAACAACATTCACAGTTTTTGCACAAATTCAAATTTCCTGATTCTGCTAAATCAAGAGAACACCTAAAACCAAAAGACCACATAAGTGGGACATCCTCCCATCCCTAAAACATCAAAATGGATGTGGTGATATAAGGAAAACTGATTTTACACCCAAATAGTAGTGTGAAAATGTTACCCATAGAAGCCTACCATGACCTTGCAGCACTCTAAGAATATGGTGCATGAAACATCCCATTATTCATATTGGATACAAGGTGAGACTAGTAGCGAAAATACCGTCCCCATGATAGAGAAGTTCCATGTGGAATGAGTGAAACTACAGCTGAAGTTCTTAAAAAGAATGCCGATAAAAAATACAACCACGAGGAAGATGCAATATGGCCACACCTTCCATCTGCTAATTTGATCGGATCTCAAACAGACCTAAATTTCAAGAATTGGAGCATTTATACACCTTATAACAATAATGAATGTTTTGGGATAATTCCTTTCTAAGAATGACTCAGAAGATTCTTAAACATATCAGAGTAAAACATTTTGGTACTTGCATTTCAAAGTTTCTCTTTGAACTTAAACATCATGCATGTGGACCATAAAAATAATAATAGCACTTATAACAAGTAGAGCATTTTTACTACATACGTTGGAAATAGCTAAAGTCTCCAAGTAAGCTATGAAATAAGAAAGAGCTAGAATCCATGCTGCCGTGATAATCCACTGAACTCTCTCTGGAAAGTCAGCAGCAAAATGCTGGAGTCTGCGAAGTGTTATATTTGATGAAACATGGTAAAATAGAAAGCATACATGCGTCATAAGAAAAGTTGTGTGTGGTACCTACAAAGAAAAACAGACAGTCAGATATCGTATTGGTATCAATGAAATGAATTGTCTAACTAAATATGTCTAAATAAGTTTTTTTTTTGCTCGGCAATATGTCTAAATAAGGTTGCAGTCTCAGCTTACATTATTCATCCTCCATGATGGAAAAGTATATGAAGCTCCTAAAACTGTGAAGAAGTAATGCGTCCAAAAGTAATTTCCAACATAGCTGAAAATTATTATCCAGAGACTGGCCTGCAAACAAATTTAAAAAGAGAACCAGGAAGAAAGAATTTGTTTAGCATTCCTGTCCAGTCAACTGCTGTTTCTGTACACATTAACTAATCAAATTGCCATAGGCCCAAAAGGATTCAATGTCACTAGTGCAACCACAATCAAGAAAGAGGGAGTAAGACCAGCCAACAGACCAATCACATGTTCGGTACAAAAGTTGTGAAATAGTTGGGAGAAGCAATTGGGTGGCTGAATGATGGCCTAATGGACTAGGTTATACAAGCATGCGGCGTGCCCTTACCAAATAGTAGATGCATAAGTCCCATAATTCCATAAGGTCCTCAATAGAAGCTCGGCTATTTTTATTGTACTGTTTTCATCTTTTATCCTTGTGCAAATGAAATTTTTTCCGCTGTTAAAAAAAAAAAAGTGTGCGCGCACCTAAAATAGTATCTGCTAAGGACCTTCTCAATAGGAAGCCCAAACGATATCAGGGTAAGAAGCCAAAAGTCCTTCAACCATGTTACCCAAATATAGTGCTACAAAAATGTGCACACGCTTATATATGTATGGGTGTAAGTGTAACGGTGTAAAGCTTTGAAAGGAAGAGGAAGAAGAAAGTCCAGCCACACATAAGTAGGTCTAGTCTATAGAAAATTTCTTATTGCCTTCTTCAGTACGGATTGTTCATACCAGTATGATGCCATAGATCAAATTGGTTCAATCAGTACAGATTCTTCTTTCCAGAAAGTCTTCCTATACTTTGCTACTCTATGAGTCTATCGACAGAGAGGAACTTTCTACAACATGATCATCGATTAAGCAATGACTAAACAAAGTAATGTCACCAAATGAAAGGCTCAACTACCAGAATCATAGGATCACATGATTACCCGAGTACAGCAAAAATTTGGACAAATCTTTGGGTTCAAAAATCTAAGTCCAGAAATTGATAAATCAACATCTAAAGACAAGGCAAACCAAGGCAAGGCTGGTCCATTATTGACGTCAACTATCTTCTAGGCAATCTGCTAGAATTGTTCCACCTCTTTTCATAGTCTATACTCTATACAACTAAAGTGCCGACCATCATTACTACATTTCTACTTTCTTGACCTTTACAGAATCAAGTAACAATACAAAATATTAAATCTAGTACCGTGGTTGGAATAGTGATATAAGTTTACAACCAAGGGATTTTTTGCAGTACAGAAGTACTTGCCTTCACCCAATAACGGTCCTTCCAACATAAACTGCCATCAAACTGCAAAAACAACCAAGGTTAAGAAAACAATAAGCACAACAATTATTTAAGGAGGTAGGATAGCAAAGTTGTGTGTCCTTGTAGGCTATCCAGTCGCTAAACTACTGTATTGAAACGTCCTTTAAACAATTGGGAAGTTGTATCCCTGAAACTACAAAAGAGTGTTGGCAATTTTTGTTTTCCTTGGCTTCTTTGGGATTTTGACCCCTTCTACTTTGATGTAGGACAAGATTCTGAAAGATTTTATTCTTATTTTTATGATTCCAGAATTATAAAAATAAGAATCTAAAATCTTATTTAGAATTAGAATTTTATTATTGAAATTATATCATTAGGAAATCTTATTTGTGCTACCTACTTTGCACGTTTTTAATCTTCTTGTTTTGGCATAATTTAGGATTTCTTCTAGGAATTTTATTTTCTTTCCTTTTAGGATTTTATAAGTCTTTTATTTTATTTTATTTTCTTCTTTATAATTTATTGACTAGCAAGAAATTGTCTTACTAGATTCCTACCTAAGATAGGATTTCTCTACTAGTACAAATAAGGGTTGTAACATGTTCAATTAAAAAAAGCATTTAATCAATAATATTACAGAGATTCTCTCTTTCTACCTTGTGTGCAAGGTTTGCTCGTTGTGATGAGTTGTTTATCTCGTTTGGACTAGTACGCTAACTAGTCTCTCATGAATTCCGCTGAGTCATACTTTTAATCGCAGCTAGATCATCCATTAATGAGAAACTAACTCATGAAGTTTGGAACAATGAGCTGCTGAATTACAATTGCTATAACACCAACGCCTATTCAACAAAGTTATTAAGAAAAACAAACACGGGTGGTGATTTCCAATCCCTTTTTTGATAAATGCACTCCTTTAGTGAAACTTTTACGTGTAATTTTTTCTCACTAAAAGACAAGAAGTGGAGTGCATTTATCAAAAAAGGGATTGTGAAAATCATTTCCCAAAGTCAATAGATTCAGATATTACTTGGCCTAGGCAGATTTCCTGACGACCACGATGTTTAGGTAGTAGTGCACTAAGAATCATCTGAACTTTTAGAAAACCAAATCATGGAAATAAGATCAAAAGAACAAAAGCACTTCGATACTGATAGAAAACATGGAGAAGTGGTTAAGATTTGAGTCATTTTAATCAAGAATGACGCATTAGTGAGCAATTTTTCTTGGTGAACGCAGTTCTTGGAATAGCAATGATTTGCACCCTAAGCCAAGAGCACAGACCCATTCCTGTGCAGATTTTCTCTGCTGCGACACAAAAGTTAACACTCAAAAGCGGAAGTGGTTAGGTAACTCAACAACTTACCTTTCCAACAACTAGCATCGGTATCACAAAAGACGGTACTGCTGAAACAAGCGCCAAAAGCAAGTACTCCAATTCTGTAAAGCTCTGTCCATTACAACAAGTGACTGTTTACATGACGTCTCAATAGATGTGCCATTGAACATTGTGTGTGAGAGAGAGCGTGAGAATTATATCTAAGATCAATTTTGTACATTGTCTACACTAGCGGGGCATATCCCCTAAGTCTAGAACACATTTAAGGAAATGTCAATAACCCTAATTGTAGTCCTGTCTATGAAGAAATGTAAAGAAGTGAGTACAGTCAAACAAATGGATTCCCTTTCGATGTGGCAACATCCATCGTTATAAAATACCCGCGTACGACTGACAATATCAGCGTACAGCTTCTTGGTTTATTAGGACCTATAAATCTCAGACAAATATTTATTGAAAAAAACCGAGCCTAAAACCAAAACCAAAACCAAACCATCAGCTCCGATCTTGGTTTTCTCCCTACTTCCTACATCCAACCGGAGCAAACAAACAAGTTATGTTTACTCTTTCTACTATGAGCAAAATAAAAGGACATAACCCAAGGGTTGGCCGGGTTGTCAATCCCTGGGATCCTAAGGTCTCTGGTTCCAAAACTCCTAATTGCTATCAATTCCTTTGGGGCCAGTATGGACTGGGCAAGTGCCCCGACTTTAGCTGGCCCCGCTAATGGATGGTGGGATCGGCCTCCAAGGAGTCAAGGTATACTCGTAACCTGGGACATCTGAGTTATCAAAAAGTAAAAAAGAAAATAACTCCACACAGTATCTTTATGCCCAGATGGACTCTGCATCACTGCCTACCTTTATACCAGATCTATCGAATTGAATCACGCGAAACAGTTCACAAGTGCGCTCACGTCAACAAATCCAAAATTCCACTTCCCAATTAAAACTACTATAACAACAGCACACACATGGATAATACTATTACCAAAAATCAGTACAAAATCATTATTACCTCGTAGAGCTTGAAAGGGACCACGATACCGAGGCAGAGAGTGAGCCAGACGGGACTGTAGAGAAGGAAGAACAGCTCGCCCCATCTCTTGCTCGGATTGGGAGCCAGCCACAGACTCGAGCAAGAAGAAGAAGAAGAAGAATCTGCTACTCCCGTACCTGTTGACGCAAATGTGACTTGTTAATCGAAATCGTTGGCCGTATAAACCCTAATTTGGAGGAATCGGCGGACGAACTTACCCCCCATTTTTTGAGTTATTCGGATCTGATGGATCTCAAGTTCTCAACTGCTAGCTGATAGTGTTGAAAAGATTCCAAACCCCACACCCACAGTGGTTTTAGAGTGTGTGTGTGTGTTGTTTGCATGTAGTGCTGACCTCGTGATTGTTTGTCGTTTGTGGAGTAGTTTGGATTTATATATCGGCCTCCTGTGGTGGGTGCTGCAGGCATGGGATTCCGATCCTCTCTGTTCCCTTTTCTCTCTCCACGTCGGAAAAATTAATGTATGAATCCCGAGAGAAAGCACTGAAGCACCGAATAATCGGCTCCATTCATTTCTCCTCCGCATCCATTTGCCGATGGGATACAGATACTATCGTCCCAACGAGAAACTTTTATATAGACCGGGATACAAAGGAGGTTGGTATCCCCTCTGATCCGTTTCGCATTTTTCGATTACATTTGGATGATCGGCTCCATTCATTATATAGAGTTAGGTGAGAATCTTATTCATCCCAAAAATTGTATTCATAGGACTTTATTTGATAGATGATTGGCACACTTGAAAACGAAAAAAATACAAAAAAAAAAAAAACAAAATCAGGTTCTAATTCGGTGTGTTTTTGGACATAGTTTTGTTTTCTTCAATTTTCACGTGTATCGATCATGTACCTACTAAAGTTCGATGAGCAAATTTTTTTGTATGAATAAGGTTCTCACCGAACTCTACCAAATAAAATGGAGCCTATCATCCAAATGTGATCAGAAAATGGCCGAAAAATATGAAACGGGCTGGAGGGGATACCAACCCCTTGGTATCCCCATAATACATCAAAGTTTCTCCGTCCCAACTCCCATATACTGATATTCAAATATGAGTTATTATACAATAGTCCGGGAGTACTCTAGACCACTTAACAATCACACATTTTTGTAGGGTCCATATACTTAGTGATAGACCCTATAAAAATGAGTTATTGTAAAATGGTCCGGAGTACTACGTGGCGGTACTCCTGGACTATTGTATAATTTCACTTCAAATATTTTTATTTTTGGTCTTTGTCACCCGAATATAATCGGTGCATATAATATTTGCGGATTGTATAGTCACATGGGCCGGATGTAGTAATATCACATTCCCTTTTTTTTTCACGGAAAGAGATAAGAATTTTATTAAGAGGAAAGATGGCTCGAAGACCGTACATCATCAAGGGCAAGATTAGCCAAAAAATGGGGGACAGGACCTCCAAATTCTCTAACCTAACACCTAACAGGGATTGCTTAGCCAACAAATGGGCTATCTTATTGAAATAACGCTTAACATATTTAAAAACACAAGAGGAAAACAAATGAATAAGCTCTAAACAATCAGAAAGAATAGAGCTACAATCGGAGAAAGATTTTCCAACTTGAGTAAGAGCTTGCACAATCTGAATAGAATCACCTTCGACAACAATACTAGAGAGACCTTTATTTGCAGCAGTAACCAGCGCTTCACGAAAGCCCAGTGCTTCCGCAGTTCTCGGGGAGAATAAACTAGGAAAATGAATGGTTGTCATTCCTAAAATTTGCCCCGCATGCTCTTGTGCTACTATTTCAACACCAACCAGACTACCACTCTTATCCACAGCACTGTTAACATTAAGTTTAACAGACCACCACTCTTATCCACAACACCATCAACATTAAGTTTAATGATACCAGGAGGGGGGAGACACCAATTAACAAGAAGGGAAAGAGTAGCATTATTAGAAGAAACACAAGTAGGAGCATTGGCATCCTTGAATTCAGAATAAGTCGCAAAACTTTCTTCCAAGGTTCTGGAGCTATTCCATTTTTGACTTTCAAAGTGGGTTTTATTGTGGGCCTTCCATAAGAACCAGCAAATTGACATAAGAAGTGCCCCCATATCAGTACCACCAACATATGACTGGGAGATGATAGTAAGACCAAACCACCAATCTAAAAAATGAGTTGAATCTCAGGAACTAGAAATGGTATGAGCAAAGGGGGATTGACACCACACATCTCTCGAAAATTTACATTGGAAGAGCATATGTTCCAAGGTTTCATGCTTGGAGTTGCACCTTGGACAATATGGGAAATATCTATGTTCTTCCGATTTAAATTATCGAGAACCACAACTGCATTATGGGAGCAACGCTATAAAAACATCTTGATTTTGTTTGGAACAGGTAAAGACCATAAAGCTTTCCAAAAAGAATCCATAGGGTTACCTGAGCTAAGTCTCCCATGTTCACGAGAATGGTTTGGAGCAGTACACCTTCTAGCCAGGTGGTAGGCGGACTTGACAATAAAGACCCAGTATAGTGTCATATTCCTTTATCATCAACACCTTGGGAGCTAATAGGGATTGAGATGAGAGATTCCTCATCAATCTTCGACAAAAGCGATTTAACGAGAGGGATATTCCAGCTATGGGTATCGGTATCAATAAGATCAGAGATAAAGCGAACTTGGCTAAAAAAGGCATCTGGTGGTGGATGTAATACCCGTTCTCGATATTTAAGTATTTTAAATTCATGTTTTAATTGAATTATATGTTTCTGGGGTTAACCTGCATGTAGTAGAAGCTCGAGGGCTTTATATGTGATTTGCGAGTTGGAGTATAAGCTGTACATGGTTTCGTTTGCATACGATAATTTTCCTTTGGACCAAATAAATATCCAGGGAGATATTTTCTCCCTCACTCTTATCATTTTACGGGGAGAGAGAGAGAGAGAGAGAGAGAGAGAGAGAGAGAGAGAGAGAGAAGAGAAGAGAGAGGGATTTGTTTGGGGATGATCATTCTTTCCTAGAATTGAAGTCCTAACATGGTAATTCATGCTTTCTTGTATTTGATTTCATGTTTATTATGTTTAGTTCATATGTTTGGAGGTTGAATTCGTGCCTAGAATACATGATTTTGGGTTAATTTGGATGTGGGTTGGAGTTCTTGGAGAAATTAAGAACCTAGTCTTAAATCCCTTGAATTTGGTGTTTAGAACTTGATTTGATCTGTGGGTTTTGATGTTCTTGAGTAGCTCTTTGTTATGTACGAGTTTGAGCATGATTTTGTAAAGTTTAGTGGGTTTTAGATGAGATTTGAGTGGAGAAAAGGTTGGGAATCGGAGGATGAACAAACTGAATTTTCGCTGAAAACCCAGTCGGTACCTGTACCACTTTTTGGTGGTACCGGTACCGAGAGGGCAGAACTGAAACATTTGTGTCAATTTTGTGTGGGTACCTGTACCAAGTTTTTGTGGTACCTGTACCTCTCGGGTAATTTTTCAACAGCTTTTGTTTAACTTCGGACGATCATATCTTTTTCATTCGGACTCATTTTTGGGCAAATTATATATCGAAATTGATGTACTAAATACGTACTTTTTAATGGTGGTGGTTTCATGACTTAATTATAATCCTAAAAGAAGTTATGGTCAGAATATGGTGGAATAGTCATTGAATTCTTTACTGATTTTGGGGTTATGTTATGTTAAGCGTTATGTTTGTTTTGGTACACATATAGGTCTTTGAAATGGACATGTTTGTATTGTTGGGCATTGTTAATACCTAGTTAGCTTTGCAACTCGATATTAAATGTCAGTTTGAATGTCTTAGGGGATGTTTGGTAACCTTATTAATCTTTGGGCATGTGTTAACTTGGTAAAATATTATGGAGTGTTATCATACATTTGTTTAATCATTCCAATGGAGAAGTATGCTAATATGAGTTAGCCTGTGACTAGGTAGCAGGCTGGTCTAATGGGAGGTGTCGAAACCGTAAGTTTGGCATACTCCAGTCGAATCGAAGGTGAGTGTGTCTGATATAGTTCTTCTCAATAAGATATTGCTATGGTGGTGTGTGTATACCTTGCTAATGGTATTTTAGCTTTTGATATGATTATCGTTAAATAGATAATGCAGTTAACGGGATTGTATATCAATGATATCATGCTAACCGAGGTTTAGCTATTGATATGGATATATGTGATGGAGATTGTATATCATGCTATTTGTTGTTTTAGCTGATGGTATGCATGCTTGTTGGATGTTGATTGTACCCGCGAAAGGATTGTGGAGTGAGTCACGCCATGTCGTATGCCATTCCGTCTAATTAACGGAGGTTGGGAGCATGGTTTGCGGGACACAATGCCTTGGGTACATGGGATTGTGGCAGACGTGCCACTGCATGCTTATGTGATTTATAATCATGCTGTTGTTGATTCAATTATTATTATGTGGTTGTTTATGGGATGATACTGCTATGTTTAGAGCATGTGATGGATATAACTGTTGTATACATTCGAGTGTTTCAGTTATGCTGGAGTTTTATATTTATGTCGATATTCCTTCGGGTATTGTGATATCTTATCGAGCACTTCTATGTCTCACACACTCTGACTTTCTTTTTGGTCTGCCAGGTAGCAAGTTTCTTAGAGTGAGTCCACTACTGGTCAACGTTGGTGGTGTTTCACTAGCGTCGAGTGGGGTTTGATTACGTTGTGTGGAGTGTCTTAGCTGGTGCAGAACTTGTTCATAAAAGAGTTGTAGCTAAGGATATTTAGAGCTTCTAAATTGTATATGTTGTAATTAAGTTTAGTTGATGCCGACGTTCTATTTGAGGTTATACATTGACACTTTTACATTTTTAAGTGATAAGTCTTTCACCGGGTGTTTATTCTGTCAGGTTATGTTGTGTGGTTTGGTCTTCTTTGGGGAATGCCACGTGGTCGTGCTGACTCGGGCCCACTTTGGGTGTCGTTTGCGGGGCGGGGCGTGACAGTGGAGGTGGACTTAGAGCTTTTGAAAGAGAGGGAACGGAAAAGCCATGGATCACGCCAAATATCAAATGAGGAGCCATTACCCATATTCCAACGCCACCCCCTATGAAGAATGGCTATAGCAGCAGCAATGCTCCGCCAAGCCCAAGATGAAGAGCTAGGGTAGCAAGCATCCCAAAAAGAAGTGTTGTGGAAATACTTGCCTTTAAAGAGGTACTTGCCTAAGGATTGGGGGTTTTGTAGCAGCCTCCATCCTTGTTTAGCAAGAAAAGCTAGTTTAAAAGCATGGAGATCTCGAAATCCCAGCCCTCCTTCAGCCTTACGATCACAAAGTTTATCCCAACTCACCCAATTAATTTTGCACTCCCCAACCTTAGACCCCCACCAAAATTTGCGGATGGCATTACAAATATCTTTGCAAATCCATTTTGGCAAAAGGAAACACTTCCGTGAAGTACCATAATATCACATTCCCTTTACCCTTATTATATTCTATGCAAAAAATTCGAAATATAACAAGTATATATTTTGATAAAAAATATATATGTCATAACGCCAGCTTCGAGTTCAAAATCATAACTCCTCCATTATCCATAGTATCACTGTTGTTTGGTAAGTATGATAACATCAATGAGTACCATAATAACCGAAGTGAATTTATATCTTTTAATTCTACTTTATAATCATGTACCTCTTATGATTTATTAATCGTAATTGGACTATTCGATTTAGTGGAGCAATGGTTTGGTGATTACTCCTACACTACCCTATATAGATCACATCTAACTAATTGTCACAGTTGTTAATTTGCCATGTTGATTCAAATGATTCGATCAATAGGTTAAATACTTACTCAATTCAATTGGTTCACTTTATTCCTTTGTATCGATCGTCATTCATCATTGTTAACCTCCATCACTTTTAATTACCATTTTTTTTTGGTAAACATCACTTTTAACTACCATATCTGCTAATTCCTATCGACCATTTAAGTGGTTCAAGCAAATTGATTAATTGAACTCTCAGTCAAATCAAATCGGTCACTTTTAAGTAATTTTATTGATCCCCTAATCAGTGTCAATCACTCCTACTAGCTAATAACTGTATGACGTTTGCAAATGATGTCATTGGACAATTCAAATGGTTTACAAATTGATTAAACTCTTAATTACACAAGTCGGTCTACTGTAGCCAATTACATCGATTAATCATTTAAGCGGTACTCTGGCGCAAACTGATTGATTCTTGTCACTATCATGCTAGTCAAATCAAATGATCCAATTAATTGTTTAGATAGCTTAATCAAATTGAATAGTCTAAATTCACAATAGCTAACATAGTCTAATTTAATTTGCCATGTTGATTCAAATGATTCGATCAATTGGTTAAATACTTACTCAATTCAATTGGTTCACTTTATTCCTTTGTATCCATCGTCATTGATCATCGTCAACCTCCATCACTTTTAACTACCTCTTTTTTTTTTTTGGTAAACATCCCTTTTAACTACCATATCTGCTAATTCCTATCGAACATTTAAGTGGTTCGAGCAAATTGATTACTTGAACTCTCAATCAAATCAAAATCGGTCAATTTTAAGTAATTTTATTGATCCCCTAATCAGTGTCAATCACTCCTACTAATAGCTAATAACTGTATGACATTTGCAAATGATGTCATTGGACAATTCAAATGATTTACAAATCGATTAAACTCTTAATTACACAAGTCGGTCTACTATAACCAATTGCATCGATTAATCATTTAAGCGGTACTCTGGCGCAAACTGATTGATTCTTGTCACTATCATGTCAGTCAAATCAAACGATCCAATTAATTGTTTAGAAATCTTAATCAAATTGAATAGTCTAATTCACAATAGCTAACCTTCATTTTGAGTGAAGGTCTAATTGAGTCATAATATTTATTAATTATTTTGTTTACTTTTTGAAATAAACTAATCAAGTATTTATACAAATTTGTGCAAAAACCGAACTTATTAATTTCCATTTTTTTATACTAAGAAATAATTGAGGTCAATACATGAGAAAAGCATCTTATATATACTTGATTTTCTTTTATTGGTGCATTGTAGCTAAGAATGTGAAAAAAATACATTAATCGTAGCTAACGTCTGGTGTAACAACTTTAATAGCGTTCTATTCCTATCGTGTTTCAAAAAAAAAAAAAAACTTTAATAGCGTTCTCGACAACCAAGTCCTTGATTCTGTTTCAAAGAAATTATAGAATCAGGAAAAAAAACCCATAGAGCAGCCCTTTTTGATGGTAAAGGTGAAGCCACGCATGACAATTGGTGTTACATAACACAATTAATCACCGTGCGGGTCTTGTTTGGCCACTCCCCCCATAGTCACGAGTCAGTGACTGAAGAATCCGGCTCCGACGTCTGGTTTCAGACAACTTTTCTTTTATTTTGTTGCATTTTGTATCGTTATTTTTGTTGTATTTTATTTCCGTATTAATATAATTAATTGAGTTGATCTTGTTTGTCCTTCCTCTATACTCTCTGAGCCTCTATCTAAATCCATATCTGTATAAAAACTAGCACTAACGTACAACATAAGTAATGAACTCCCCTATTTGTCTATTATATGAAAAACAGATAGTATAACAGAATCTTGAATTCAATACACGTCAAGAACAATAAAATAAATATACTTTTGGTGGCCATCGAGATTAGAAGGAACAAACCCCTTAGATAAAAACTTAATTCTTGGATCACCTTCTTCTCTCAGTCTCTAAATTAATTTCTAGAATAACTGAGTTAACTTTAACTGATCAAAAAACATAAGTACAAAGGTGCGTATTGTTAGTAAGAGTCATTAAGTGAGTCATTAGTCATTAAGTGAGTTGGTTAGTCGGTTAAAACCACTCCAATATCAGCTAGTAGTTTGTTAGTTTGTTAAGAAAATGGTGCTGAGCTGTAGATAGTGAGTGAGGTTGGTATATAAGGTGTTGGCCTCTTTTCCTCTGTAATCAAGAATGACATAACAAAAATTCAGAAAATGAAAGTTCAGTTTCTCTCTCTCTTCTCTAGATTAGGGTTTATATTTTCTATATGGTATCAAAGCTACTCGACGGCAGTCTTGCGATCTTGTGGCCTAAGCTACAAATTGGTCTTCTCTGCGTTCTCGTCTTGAAATTTTGTGCCCTACGTTTCTTCGATTCCTTGTGATTTTTACAAATCGCCATGGCTACGACAGAGGTAACTCTACCATCATCTCTGGTGTTCCTCGTTTCTAATTTTCACTCCTTTGTTACTATTAAACTGGACAGCACCAATTATTTGATGTGGAGAATTCAGATTGAGAACGTAATGCGCGCAAATGGTTACTTTGAGTTTCTTGATGGTTCTTCTACTTGTCCTCTTGCACAAATTGCGAATTCTGAAGGAAATCTGGTGCCAAATAATAAGTGTGCACTCTGGAAGCTTATAGATACACAACTTCTCATGTGTTTGATTGCATCTTTGTCCCAAACTACTTTGCCATATCTGTTAGGGTTACATAGTGCTCATCAAGTGTGGGAATCATTGTCAAATCGGTATAATTCTTTGTCCAAAAGTCATGTACAAGATCTCAAAGGGAAATTGTTCTCCATTACCAATACCTCTGCTATTGAACATTACGTTGATACTATTAAGGAGTATTCACAAAAGTTGATTGCTGCTGGCAGTCCAGTTGATGAGGATGATTTGATTTTCCATACACTAAGAGGCCTACCTCCTGTCTTTAATAGTTTCAAGACAACTGTAAGGGCTATGAGAACCAGGGGTGATCTTCTTTCTTTTGATCAAGTGGTAAATATGCTTCATGGAGAAGATCAACTTATCCAGGACTCTTCTGCAGAAACTGCTAGTAGTTCTCATTCTGTGTTGGTTGTAACACATGGTTCTCAACCAGCACAGGGCCCAATTTCTACCTCTTTATCATCCATGAATGCACCATTTATTGAATACCTCATCTGTCTCTAGTGGTCTATCTCAGTCTGGAGGTCAGATTGTTTCTCCTCAGTTGGGATCTTCTGGCTTCTATGAACCAGCTCCTACAACTGTTCAAGTTTCCTCTCCATCTGTGCTTGGACCATCACCATCACATGCATCTGGAGAGCACTCTCAACCTCAGTACTTCTCTTCACAATTATTTCCTACTCCATTCAGAGGTGTTATCAGAGGCAGGGGTAGAGGTCCTAGACCACCTTGTGACATATGTGGCAGAAGTAACCATACCACAAATTATTGCTATTATAAATCTTCATTTCCACAGCAGTTTTACTCTCCACAGCATTTTCAACAAGTATTGCCATATGTTCAAAGAGCTCAGTGGAGGTCATCTATTCAGTCTCAGCCTTGGTTAAATGCTTCTTCTTCTTGGGTGAATGCAAGTGTACTAATGTACCAACCTCAGCTTCCTCCTATGTCTCAACCTCAACTCCTGTCATCCTCAAGGCCTTCTTTTTCACCTCAGCAGTTTGTTTATCAACAACAGCTTTCACAGGCACATCTTGCTGGCTATCCTACACAGCCAACACAGGCCAATTTTGCTGGATATACTGATCCTTTCACTGCTGCACCTATGCAGTCCTTTGGTGGAATGATACCAGGAGGAGCATTATCAAATAGCCCATCCTTCTCAGGGTTTACTGGTGGATACTCTCATGTTTCTTCCTCAGTTACCAGTCCATCTACTCACCCATGGTTCTTTGATAGTGGTGCTACCAACCACATCACTAACAATATGCAAAATTTGGCTAATCCTCAACCTGCTACTGCACATGATGGCATTATGGTTGGCAATGGGTCTCAGTCACAGGCTTCTCACACTGGCAGAGGTTTGATATCAACTCCTTCATTCAAATTTCAGCTTTCTCATGTTCTTCACACTCCTCAAATCACTCATAACTTGCTTTCCGTTTTTCAGTTTGCCAAAGATAATAATTGTTCTCTCATTTTTAATTCCTCTGGTATTGAAATTCAGGACAAGATTACTCGCAAAATCTTGTACAAGGGACCATGTCACAGGGGTCTGTATCCAATTCTGAACTCCTCTGAGCACTGTTCTGGTCCTCTTTCATCCACAGCTTTTGTAAGCTCTTCTTCTTCTTCAGCCATGGTTTGGCATCAGAAACTTGGGCATCTTAGCTTTCCTTTGTTTACTTCTTTAATAAAACAGCATGGCTTACCTGTTTCTAAGTCTCATTTGCTTAATTGTACCTGCTGTAATATGGCTAAAAGCCATAAACTTCAGTTTTCTAGGTCTACTACTTGTACTACTGCTCCTTTTCAGTTAGTTCATCTGGATGTATGAGGACCATCCCCCATACCATCTCATAAAGGATTTAGATATTACTTGTTGATTGTGGATGATTTTTCTAGATTCACTTGGTTGTTCCCTCTTCACTATAAATCTGAAGTAAAGCATGTTATTGCCCAATTTAAGGCTTATGTCTCTACTCAATTTCACACTACCATTCAAACTCTACAGAGTGATAATGGGGGTGAGTTCATCAATAATTTCCTTCTAACCTTGTTTTTGACTAATGGAGTGATTCAACAAACTTCTTGTCCTCATACTCCTGAGCAAAATGGGCTAGCTGAAAGGAAACATAGACACCTTATAGAAACCACTATCACTCTTCTTCTTCAAGCTAATATGCCTTCTACTTTTTGGCTTGAAGCATTAACCGCTGTTGTGTATCTTCTCAATAGATTACCTCACACTAGTCTTAATTTTTAGATTCCATATACTTTGTTGTTTCACACATCTCCTGACTATAACTTTTTAAAACCTTTTGGATGTTGTTGCTTTCCTTGGCTAAAGCCTTATACTTCTCATAAATTGATGCCCAAATCAACACCTTGTGTTTTCTTAGGTTATTGTCCTCACACCAAAGGATATAGGTGTTTTGATCCTAGCACAAACAAAGTATATGTGTCTAGGCATGTCAAGTTTGTGGAAACAGATTTTCCTTACCCAACTTTGACTACCTCTTCTATTTCTTCTTCTTCTCCTCCTACATCCTTTCATGTTCCTTTAACTGCGTTTGAAGAAATTACTATTCCTGTTTCTTTATCTGATCCTGTTAACCCTCCTGTCACTCTTCCTCCTCCTCATGTTGTTTCTTCTGCTAATCCCTCTATTCCTACAGTTCCTATTTTCTCTTCAGCTATTCTTGACCATTCTAGTTCTGTGTGTCCTCCAATATCTCCAGTTTTGTCTTCTGCTCAACCTTCTTCTTTCTCTTTGTCTTCTCCCACTGTGTCCCATTCAGAATCTGTTACTTTTGATCTTGGGAACACGATTCCTCAATCTGCTGAAACTTTTGCTCCAATCTTATCTTCTCCTCTTGCTGTTTCTAGTTTATCTCCCAATCATTCTATGGTTACTAGATCCAAAAATGGCATTTTCAAACCAAAAGCTATTTTTAGTTTGAATGTAGTTGATGTTCCTGTTCCTTTGCCAGACAAGGAACCTGTCAATTTTTCTGAAGCTATTAGGTATGCTGTTTGGCAACAAGCTATGAGTGAGGAATACACAGCCTTGATCAAATAGGGAACCTAGACTCTTGTCCCTCATCCTTTGGGTGCAAATGTAATTGGATGCCAGTGGATATTCAAAATTAAACGACATTCTGATGGAACTATTGCAAGATATAAGGCCAGATTAGTTGCTAATGGTAATCAACAACATGAAGGGATTGACTTTACAGAAACTTTTAGCCCTGTTATTAAACAACCAACAGTTAGGGTCATTCTTAGCATGGCTGTCCATCATGCTTGGCCTATAAAGCAACTAGATGTGTCAAATGCTTTCTTACATGGCATTATTGCTGAGGATGTATATATGCGGCAACCCTTAGGGTATAAGGATCCTAATCATCCTCAGTATGTGTGTAAGCTCTCTAAAGCTCTTTATGGGTTAAGACAAGCACCAAGAGTGTGGTATTCTGTCTTTTCTGGTTTTCTTATTCAAAAGGGGTTTCATCAGAGCAAAGCTGATTCATCTGTGTTTATCAAGCAAACGCCTGCATGACTGACTTTGGTTTTAGTATATGTGGATGATATTTTGATTACTGGAAGTGATTCCTCCTATATTACAGAATTCATCTCACTTCTCAGTTCTAAGTTTGTGATGAAGGATCTTGGTGCCCTTAGTTGTTTTCTTGGGATTGAAGTTCTATATCATGGTTCTGATGTTCTTTTGTCTCAAACCAAATATGCCTCTGATCTCTTAACCAAAGCAGGCATGTTGGACTGTAAACCCAGTCCTTCTCCTTCCTCATCCAAACCAGCAATTTATGATCCTGATCCTGATTTTTCTGATGTACATTGGTTTAGAACTATTGTGGGCTCTCTTCAATATTTGACTCTTACTAAGCCTGAGATATCTTATGCTGTAAATGTTGCATGTCAACACATGCGTAGCCCAAAGCATAGTCATTTTGTGGCTGTGAAACGAATTCTCAGGTATATCAAAGGCTCACTTCATCAAGGCCTGGTTTATACTCCTAGTAGTTTGTGTTTAATTAACTGCATTTTCAGATGCTGATTGGGCAGGAGATCGAATAGACAGAAGGTCAACCACTGGTTATTGCTTGTTTTTGGGTTCTAATCTTATTTCTTGGAGTGCCAAGAAACAACACACTGTTGCTAGGTCTTCCACAGAAGCAGAATATAGATCCTTAGCCCAAACTGCTGCTGAAGTTACATGGGTTCAGACTTTGTTGCTAGAACTTGGTATATCTGTTTCTGTTCCTCCTACAATTTGGTGTGATAATTTGTCTGCCATTGCCCTAGCTGCTAATCTTGTCTATCATGCTCGAACGAAGCATGTAGAAATTGATTATCATTTTGTCTGAGAGAAGGTTTTATCCAAGCAACTTCTAGTTCATCATGTGGGCACTGAAGATCAAGTGGCAGATGTGTTTACCAAATCTTTATCTACTGCTCGTTTTCTTTTTCTTAAACACAAACTCATGGTTGTTGACACACCCATGAGTTTGCAGGGGCATGTTAGTAAGAGTCATTAAGTGAGTCATTAGTCATTAAGTGAGTCATTAGATGAGTTGGTTAGTTGGTTAAAACCACTCCAATATCAGTTAGTAGTTTGTTAGTTTGTTAAGAAAATGGTGCTGAGCTGTAGATAGTGAGTGGGGTTGGTATATAAGGTGTTGGCCTCTTTTCCTCTGTAATCAAGAATGACATAACAAAAATTCAGAAAATGAAAGTTCAGTTTCTCTCTCTCTTCTCTCTTCTCTAGATTAGGGTTTATATTTCCTATACGTATTCTACCTTTTTATATAGGAGAGAAGAGGATAACATGCAATTAAAAGACACATATCTCTTTTATTAGTTAGAGTTTTCCTTTATCTAAAATTTCAATTAGTTATCATGATGAACCTTTATCTTTTAATTGGTTGATCAGATAGTGGAGTCTCAATTGCACCAAACATACACAAAAAGTGAAGGCTACTAGGCCACACTAAATAGGAAAAATCTAACACTTTATTTACAAGTAATCGGGAAGAAAAAAAGTGTAAAATTGAAAGAGTGGAGAAAAATTAGGATGTTAATTTGATAGTTTGAGTCAATACTAAAATTTGAGTGGAGAGGAATTAGGATGTTTGATAGTTTGAGTAAAATTTTAGCAATGAATTGTCAAGCCTGGTTTCCCAAAATAAGTCTGGAGTTTTTTTTGTTTTTTTTGTTTTTTTTTTTGTCCTTGTTCAGTCTTCTAATTAATCCACCCTTATTAGATAGATCCTAAACCAAAATATTCAACTTTTTTTTTTCTGGTGACATTATTTTTTCTATCGTATATATGATGATTTTTCTTTCATATAAAACCTTCACACATTAACATAAAGTTCGATTGACCCGTGGTTTAACTCTGGACGTACTTTGTATTTTGTTCTTAATACTTTCTCTCTCACAAATTTTAGTAGTTTATGATGCTTTCAAAAGGCGGTGTATGTCATGCTCTCGCTTCTAGTACTTTTGTTCGTGCTCATGTACGAACATTATGTGGTTTGGTATTGATTCCAATTTTAAAATGGAAAAAAAAAATGTGGAGTTTTTTTTGGTAAAATCAAATAGGGGTACTATCTCGTTCACAAAGACCCCAGCGAGCTAGAGCAACAAACAGAAGCATTATTTCACTGTGTGATTTTCATTTACTTAGTATTGGTTTCATCCTTTCTTGTTATCTATATGTTTTCTCCTTTTATAACATAACTACATAAATTTCACAGACGTCAAACCCAGAAGTATTATTTCCCTGCTTGACCGCGCGCGGTGTTGTTATGATTTCCGAGTAAAACTATTGCAGAAAAGATGAGCAATTTTGGTCACCCTCATCTCGGTGAGGTATGTCGCCGAGTGTTTCATTTAGGTAATTAGAACCACTATTCGAACAAATTAATTAATTTGATTTGTCAGAACATTTAAAACTTCAGCTTAATCGAATCTTGATATGTACTATCGAAAAGGTCCACTTCTAGGGTTTAGTAACGGATAGAGCAAATTTGGACTATCTTGCTTAGTACATCTCGATATTTGATTGAGCGGAACTTTCGCGTGGTCTTCTAATAAACAAATTCGTACAAAATAAACATGCAATTCTAATTACTGATCAATCAGAACCTGCGCTGCAACATATCTCACCGGATGTGGATAAAGTTGCCCTTGCGAGAATTACCAAAATTGCTTTCAAATTAAGATTGTTCGAATACTTTTTGTCGTTCGTTGTAACTTAGCACAATAAAGAAAGAAGGTTTCCTTGAATCATACAAATCATAACGGCATACCAGCTGAGCAGTTACCGTGACGTGTCCTGCTTGGATTCGTCTCTCCACTGCATGGCTAACAATTGTTGAGTAGCTTCACTATCCAGCGAAACATACCATGGTTAGTCGGTGATTTTGCTTCCAAACATACCCAAGATCAAGATTCGATTATTGGAGTCACGTTGCAAGATCAAAGTAATTCTTTATAAATTTCTTAATTCTGTTGTGAATAATCTGCTTTTGACCAGTGCGGGGAGGTGCTTAATTGAGGTACGCATAAACTCATGCTCTAACCTTTGAACAAATTAAAAAGAAAAAGAAACTTCCAAGCATACCCGTCCATGGTACATACAAATGGTGCAGCTTCAGAAACGATTGTATATATGGAGAGAGAGAGAGAGAGAGAGAGAGAGAGAGAGAGAGAGAGAGAGAGAGAGAGAGAGAGATGGCGGGTGGTGGTGGTAAGGAGGCATTGGCAGTGTGCAGTAACAAGAGCTTGGGAATAGGAATAACAATGTGGGACATAGAAAGTGGGGACCATCTTCTTCACCTACCAACCTGTGCTTCATTACCTCATGGACTCACCTGTTTGGGGAACCAGTGCCTTGCGGCTTCCCAGATACACAGGCAGGGTTCAGTTGCTGGTGGGGTCATCTTTATTTGGCCCTTCAATAAGGTAATTCTTCTCATACTCTCTCTCCTTCAAAGCTTGTGGATTGTTTCTTAATTTGTGAGTTGTAGTTTGTTTTCTGGTGATTTGGCACCAAAACAGATTCGTTCTTTGACGATGAATAAAATTCGACTCCGAAAATGCAAAATTCGTCGCTGTTGCTTTTGGGGACAAAAAATTCCGTCGCCTTATGTTTCACCCCAAAGAGGTGCCACCATTTGGTGAAGAATTAATTTTTTCGGCGTCAAACATACATTTTGGCAATGAAATTTTTTTCCGTGATTATAGTTTGGGGAAGTGCTACAATACACACCCCTTATTTGGGTGTGTATCATATGCACCCTCATTAAAATACACCAAAATATTATGAATTCCAAAATGTTACGAATCTATTGCTAAAAAGTTACGAATCATATTGTTGAAAAGTTACGAATTTTTAGTATAAAAGTTACGATACGAAATAAAATGTTATGAATGATCGGTCCTACAAGTAATTTTTTATGAGGTGGCGCAATATGAACCACACAATAGGTGCATATGGTACACACCTTGAAGGGGTGTGTATTGAAGACTTTCCCGTTGGTTTAAGATAAACTGTATCCGTATCTAGTAGCGGATGCATGATTTACGGAGTATATTTAGCGGGGTCTGAGTTGGTACTACTACATTGATAACAAACATGTATATGTCAAAAGTACATATTGCCATTTACTAGGCCTGAGGAAGAGATGAAATTAATTGTAGAGACGAATTAATTGTAAGCATGTACATAGTCGTCACTTAAATGTACACATGTGAAAAAAATAATTGATTACTTAGAATTTCATGGGGTTTTTTCACTCACATATGGAACTTTTAATAGATTTTTAACTCAAGGACGGACTTTAGAATTTCATGGGGTTTTTTCACTCACATATGGAACTTTTAATAGATTTTTAACTCAAGGACGGACTTGCTGGACCAATCCCATTGAAATTTTTGAAATTAACATGAAAAAATAATACAATTAGTGAAAATATTTGAGTTGTTCAGGGGCCTAGGCACCCTCTTGTGTCCGCCCGCGCAAATGAATCGTAGTTCAATTTGAATACGACGGAATACTTTGTGACTCGATCCTCATATATTCTATACATAAGCGTCATCAATTCTAAATTTTAGATCAGATTTTTTTAAATGGGCTCTGAATCAGGTATCTTTACTTCTCATAATTGACCGTTGGATTACTCGGAATTCTCCCTCTCTCTCTCTCTCTCTCTCTCTAATTAGAAGTTGGAGAGCTTGTAGATATTTTCCCCATGATCGAGTGGAATGTTATGGCTATCCTTGATGTTTTCTTTGAATTTGAATCATGTAAAGTTTTGGACTCTAGCTGTGTCGTCCTGTCCCTTAGGCACTTCCGATAGGTTGTTATGTGAGCATCATTCTCACGCGGTAGACGAGTTCACAAAGCCACTGGGCTCAAGTCGAGCCCGCTTGGCAATATAGTCCTATGAACCAGGCGTCGTACGTGTAGAAGACACCGGAGAGACTTTGTTCTGCTCGCGCCATGGCAGGGCGCTAGAAACCCATGGGTGACCGATCCGCTAGTCTAGAGTTCCCGAGTCTTGCCCAGGTAGCTAAACTGGTCGTCCCCCCTCCACCCTTTTTGGTTAGCAATACAAAGTCGCGGGCCTTATTCTCTAGCTGGCTCTGGTGGATCACCCTTTTGCTTAATGTTCAGTCGGCGTTGATTCTTGATTTATGGGGCTCGAGCTGATTTTTACCTTTTTCCTTATCCCAAACCTGACGTGATGTGTTGAAAAAATGTACTTATTCGATCAATGTCTAAATGAAGAATATTGCAACTTACTAGCAGAGATGACAATAAGCTTTTTACCTTAGGCTATTAGCTAGGTCTGTATCTCCAACGAATGCTTCTGCTCCTGTATTTCCCACTGCTATCCCAGCTATTTGTGCTTGGACTCGGGGAAACTCGATCTGCCAGGTATGGATCCGAAGCCTAGGTCCTTGTTAGTTATAACTTGTAACCCTGCTGAATAAGATAGTTTGTTTCAGGTTGCCAAAGAATCATTATGTCAGTTTAGTTTTTGGCAGGTAATCATAATCCATTCATAGCTCCCTCACATAGAAAATTATTTTTAAAATGACATAAAAAAGCCTACCTGGCTTTGGCTTCGCTATCGCTCATGACTTGTATTGTAAACGTAGTTTTGTAGTCGGCCCATTGTTTCTGTGTTTCATATGGCTTACCAGAATCTCTCATTTTGTTTGTTACCATTTGGTCCTTTTTATCTTGATTTGGGTTATGAGAAGATTGGCAAAATGGCAATGAGATTGAAGCATATTTTCACTACTTTGTCACCTTCATCTATTACGATGAATTTTGTCGAAATCCATTAAGCTTTCACTTTTCAAAAGTTCTTAGAGCTTATAGACCCTTTTTATCTTGAAAACTAACTTCTTAGTATTTGAAAGAGAGACTAATTCTGTTGATATGCGACATTGACATCTAGTCTCAAGCAACCATCCGGAGCTACCCAATAGAGGCCATTGGACCACTAGCAAGCACAAAGGATGGCTTATATCTTGTCGGCGGAGCTCCTTCTGGAAATGGTTATGTTTGGGAGGTTAATAAACTCTTTCCTTAATCTCAGCTCTAGACGTTTACATCAGAATAGTTGTCTTGTAATTTATTTTTTTCCCGTGGCTGCCCCTAGGCCTCTCCCCCCGGTATCTCCTCTTAGAAGACTTTTAAGTTAAATCGATCTCAGAGACTACAAATTCTTGAAATTACTAGACCTTTTTAACAAAGAGAATTTATAGAGGTGTCAAATATTTTCTACCCGAGAATTCTCTATATTGTCTAATTTTCAGGTCTCATGTGGGAGGTTGCTCAGGACTTGGTGCGTGCATCATAAGTCACTAACGTGCTTGTCATTTTCTGGTGATGATTCTTTTCTTATTTCTGGTTCAGTAGATGGCACGATCGTTGTCTGGCCTATGATAGGGTAAAAGCTGTATCTTTCATTCTTCAACAGTTCATAATTCCTATACGCACGCTGTTTAGTCCTTTTGTATATCAAGAAAACTAAATGACATACTCCGTAATGACATTGTTATGGTCTGTTTGATGGAAGTTTGCTAGATGAGGCAGATTGTTGGAACTCGCCTTCTCTGTTGAATTTCTCGTCAGAGCATTCTGCCTCAGTGACCAGTATATTGACAACATTAAGCAGCTCGAGTTCTTTTTTTGTGTCTAGCTCCCTTGATGGCACATGCAAGGTCTCTTAGCTTGTGTAATGTTTCAGAGTTATCATCGCAACTGCCAACTTTTCCTCGCTCATAAGGTTTTTTATTCGTTTAAGGTATGGGACCTAGTAACAGGAAAGCTGTTGCAGAATCTAGCTTTTCCGCTGCCCATAACTGCAAGTGTTCTTGATCCAGCAGAAAATATGTTGTTTTCTGGAAGTGCAGATGGGAGAATTTTCATGAGCATGCTGGATGTTGGACTAGTGGAAGATTCGTCTATTGTTTCAGAGGATGAACCATTTGTGCTGAAGGGACACAAGTAATGGGCAACTTCGTTGGAATTTTCACAATGCTTTATAGAACACAAATAGTCTGTTTTAGATGTGGATCCGTAGTTGGTGAAGTAACCAAGTCCAAGCTAATCCTTTATGATGTTAGTAATTTGTAGGGACACTTTGTTTATGTATGATCATTTACAAGTACACCAACCAAAAATATGATCGTTTACAAGTACACCAACCAAAAATACCGAATTGACGAATTCATTGATCATGTAGCGGATCTATAACTGCTTTGGTATTCTGTGGAGCGGGTCTGATATCTGCATCTGAGGACTGTACTGCCTGCCTTTGGGATGTCGTAAATTGTGCAATCGTCCGAATATTCTGCCATCGACGAGGCAAGTAAATCTTAATCTTTTGCTTTTCTTGATATCCAATAAGTTGTCCAACTCCAATTGTTGGAGGTTTGTATATTCTTTCTGCTAGTTTATCTGTTTTCCTTTTCTGTTGAATCTACCATGTGCTTTCATCTATCACTGAAAAATCAACAATCAAGAATGCCGTTCACATTTATTCGCAGGCCCCATTACTAATTTGGTTGTGATCCCGCAATCATCACTGCTCCCGAGGATGAACCATCACAGAGCCACTAATCGCGTCCAAGTGTCCATGCTTGATAAGTATCCTAAGCCAGTGGATTCCTCCAAAGGAGTGCTTACTTTCCTACCGTCACATTCTTCCGAAAGAGATCACAGTATTGCCTCGGAGTTTCAAAACACCAATTTACTGAAACAACAGATTCTTGATTTGGAGGTTTCCTCTCTAACTGTCAATTTTACAGAATTCTTGCATAGAATGCATGACTTTTTGAGATCTTCCGTTTCATTTCAAATCAAGAAATTCATTATTGTGGCTCATATCTTTGAAATGTCTGCATAGTATTCTCATACCATACCCGATGAAAATTTTGTACGTAGTTTGTTTTTCCGTTTAAATATTGCTCCATAGACTAGGGATGTTTTACTGGATTTCTAATAAATCCAGGCATTTTGCTAAAAATTCCAAACTAAAGAAGCTGGCTTATAGATAGCTAAGTTGTTCGGTCTATTCTAAATTCGAGTCATGCTCTTTTGCCTTTCGACTTTTTGGGAAAGAATCGGGCTAAAAAAGATGGGTTTTATCTAAGATGCAACTTGTATGAACTGTTTTAGGTGGCCTTTGTTTACACGTTAGTCTTTTGATGCTAGATAACCCAGAAGCTGGCTTCGTTTAGCCATCCCCAAACACAGCCTTAAAAGCAACAACATAGTGCACTATCATGCCTTTAACTTGCTTGTTTTGACAGAATGGGGGGACACCGGCAGCTATCCAAATGATGGTGGAAACGAGCATAGAGAGTCAAGCTTGGGCCGCGAGAATGACAAAACATGTAATGGAGATGAACAAGCATTTACAGTCGCGATTGCTCGACATGATGCAATGCCGATTACTGCAGGACCCTCCCGATGCTAGTAGCTCAGCCGCGATTCGAAAGAGAAAGAAGACCAATTTCGAAAGTTTGTCGTTGCGAGGGGAGGAACAGTCACAGCCAGAATCACAAGGTTCTTAATTGGCTTGTAAGTTGGAATTCCTTTTCTGAGTTTCCCCTACCATATGCAAAAATATTTGAGATCAAACTCAGTTATGCAAGGTTGTAAACAGTGGTGGAGTCAGGATTCAGACGCGGGGTGGCACTGTTGATTGGAATTCCTTTTCTGTGTTTCCTTTTTTTTTGGTATTTTTGAAACGGGAGGTTGGCACGTGCCAACCCCCCTCTTAAGTCCGCCTCGGTTGTGAATCTTGTGATACAAACTGTAATGGTCATTGCTCGACATGATGCAATGACAAATTGGGACTCGGTAAATGTAATTTCTTCATGCATTTATATCTTATAAAACAATATATGTTTTGGATCCTGTTGTGCTTCACCCACGTTGGATAATTTTCCTATGGTTTGGAAGATGTATTCACGCGATTTGGCAGTGAGCAAGGAATTGTTATTGGCATGAAAATCTACCAAGGGTGGTGTTTGATTTGGGAGTGGTTTTCTTATAGATTGGAATCTTGGTGAAGCTTGGAGACCAAGTCCAAGTCTAATTAGGAAAAGAGAATCAGAGAAATACCAAATTGGTTAGCCATGCAATATATTGGTTTCCTTCCATACGGCTGTTATAGTTTGCATGTATATATACCTTGGTTTGGTACGAGATATATGCAATGTGTGTGAGAGATACACAATTGGTGAAAGCAAGAGAGAAAAAAATATATTGTGAGAATGAGGGAGAGATAAAAAATATTAGTGAGCGTGGGCTTGGGGATTAATATTTTTCTATCTCATTGTACTCGATCAATATAGTGGAATTTCTCTTTTGTTTGTGGAGTAGGTATTGAGATCGAACCACGGAAATCTTGTGTTCTTTATTTTTTCTTGTGCTTGTTTAATTTTGTGGCGTGCTTCCGTTGCGGCGAGGGACTAAAAATCCCAACAGATCCAAACTCTATCTCATGAAAATACATGCTAAATCATATCTGCCCAACTTCGATCGACGTGATTTTTGATATGACTGATGCTGTCAACAAAATATAACAAGTAAACGACTCTGGTCATTTTTAAAGACTTGGGAGGAGCCTGCAAATACCCCAACTGAGGTGTAATCGCCAAAGGGAATGGAGTCGGGGTCCCTATAATGCACTATTTTTGCATTCGTTCGGCAATCAATGGTCCAGATTTTTTTACATGTAAGGTAAGTATGTTGCATGTAGGATAATATTTGAAATATGAATAATTGACTTTTTGACAGTTCATTGGACACTATAAGGACTCAGAATCTAACTAGTATCTTTGCACTGAAGTATTTTAATCACAAATTGGCGTAATGATTCATATTGAATAAATTTTCCCTAATTGTGTGGACAAAACGGTGCCGGGATAACACACAATTGGAATTTATTAGTAGAGTATCAATAAAACTAAGGGTACACCATTTGGGATACACGAAATGCACATCACATTGTGTAGAACACATTTCGGGATCTAATTGAGCTAATTAATTTACAAAATTTTGAGAAAAGATATTTTATTTAAATTAATCGGCTCCGATCATTTATATGAAAGCTTAAGATGAATTTCGCATAACACCGTGTGCAAATGATGTACCTGAGATGGTATACCCAAAGAAGGAACTTTTATACTATATATATATATATATGTGTATATATATATATATTAATCTAAAGCTATGGTCGTGGAGTATACAGCATGGAGAAAGGACTCCACAGTTTAGAGTATTTCCAGCCTTCACTCATATTTTTCCTCAAATTTGAGTCAAATTTTGGGTAAAAATCCATTTTGGGTAGACACATCTCCAACCATCAAACCCAAATTTTACACATCTCCCTCTTTCTCTCTCTCCAACTAGCCGTTGGAGAAATGAGTCAAGGCAAAAGTTGTCTCAGATTTGGGCAAAAAAATGGGTAAAACCCAAAATGAGGAAGGGTTTGGGTCAAAGATTGGAGAGAGATTTTTGTGATTTTTGCCCCATTTTTAAATTTGAGTCTTAAAATAGATCAAGGTTGAAGATGCTTTTACTACTCCAGTATTTGTGGTAGAACTGATTTCTTTTAATCCCATGAATATTTGTTAATTAAATTTCCTAACCACTCAGAACAGAAACGGCGTTGTAGTGGCATCATAGTTTTCTGCTGTTTTACTATTACCTTCGTCCCAAAATATTTGTCTGATCCGCAAAATAAGGACTAAAAAATAATACACTTTTGTCAAGAAAAATTTCAAACTTTTTTCTTAAAGTGAAAGAACCCATCGATATCTAAGTGAATTATTGAAATTTTTTTGAATTTTTCTTACAAGAATTGCCTTATTCGTTTAACCTATTTACTTTGTTTTAACTTTGTTTTCCAATCATTACTTTATATCTTTCTCCAATCATTATCTTATTTCTTCAATTATTAATTTCATTTCTCTCTCTATCTCTTTCCAATCATTACCCATCTCTCCAATCATTACCATATTTTTCTCTCCACCCACTACCAAAACTAAAATATTCAAAGTTACTAAACGAACAAGGCTGTTATTTTTACGTCTATATTTTGCGAGGACAAATATTATGGGACGCAGAGAGTATTTAAAACCCCAACCAAGGATATCCTAGAACCCTGCGGATACCCAAAAAAAAAGAAAGATCCTAGAGCCCTAGTTGTTACTATTGCCGCAACATCTCTTTTAGTACAACTTCGCTTCAGCAGCTCTTCTACGACCTTGTCGGCCCTTAATTCAGCTTTGTGACAGACAGCAATGGCTCAGATACGGGCAGTAACTCCGTCGTGTTCATCCACCAATCTCATCTTCAATGGATCCAAGCGAGGTAATTGTTCTTTCATCTAGTTTCTGCATGTGTGGATACCCATTTCTCATACGAGGGCAGGATAAAACAACATTGCTACTTGCAACATATATTTTTGCACATATATTTTTGTGGGGCTTATATCGGGGTTTCATAAAATAATTCGAATCGCTCAACTGTTTTAAAATATTTTTTGGGAGTTGATGGAGCTAATTTTTTACAGGAACTCTCTACAAAATATTTTTAAAAAAATAACGGTTTGGATCATTTTGTGAGACCCCGATATGAGCTCCACAAAAATATATGTGCAAAATATGTGCAAAAACATATTTGTGAGAATCATTAGTGATAAAAGAATGTGAGAACCGTGTTAGAAAAATGGCCCACGTATGTTTGTTCCCACGTGAGCTTGTTCCTCCAATAATGCTATGGAGCATGTGGCTTGTTTCTTTCCATAATGCTTTGGATAGCATTATTGACTTCCACCCACATGATGACAAGCTCTTTTGGTCAGTAATGGAGTTAAACTTTTGTTTCCCACCATGATGGGTAGGTGTGGACTGATAGCTTATAAATGGGACGAGGTCCTCTCCCTGCCCATGAGTGTTTTTCCTCGGACTATTCCCATCACCTTTTGTGAGTCTGATCTTAAGGGGTTAAGTGCTAAGGGAGAGAAACCATCTTTCTCCAAAGGAGTTCAAGTAACTCTTTGATCCTGTCCGGTTCTATCTAATGAATCAAGTTATGTATTTCCGCAGTATGTATTTGATAGTGAAAATTCATGATGTTCTAGATCCTGTGATTTTAGTTTACATGTGGTATCAGAGCACTGGTTAAGAATGTCATGATTTTCCACTCAATAGTAAAATAATGTACAATTCATCGACTCCAAAACTCGATTTTGGCTTTACGTTGATATATTGCCTTTTCAATTGCTACTGTTGGTTTTGTATTGTGTTACTTTTTTGGTTGTTGTTGATCCGTATCGTATTGCGTTACTTAATTGCATATTGTTTGTACATTCCATTTGAAGTTTCTGAAGTTGAAGTTTTTTGCTGTAGTCTGTTGAAGTTAGGTAACTTAAGTTTGTACTTATTTGCGCACTGTCTTTACTCTAACAACCTTAAAGAAACTGCAGCCATTACAGCCACTTTGACTGATGAAAAAGAGACAGGAGCCTCTTCTGCTGGGGATGGGAGAGTTTTACGCAAAAAATTGAATAAAGTGGTCCTAGCGTATAGTGGTGGCTTAGATACCTCAGTCGTTGTGCCATGGCTAAGGTATGCTGTCTTCTGCTTGATCAAGGCATGTTTACTATATCGTGCCGTAACTAGAAATATGTAGTATCTACAAAGTAGAAACCCGCTGGTCTCCATTTCCAAAGAGCTGTTGTCATACAGAAAGTTTATTCATCTTAATGTAATGCTGATTTCCATTACATCTGATGAGACAACAAAAGCACATGTCATGTTTTGGGTAACGTTTCTTATCAAAGTCAAGCTTAAGTAGTAACTATTTGTTGTTGTGTGGAGGACAGCCAGTTCGTAATTTAAAGGCCGTGGGACCCCTTCATAGTGTGGGCCTTGGCAAAACAGTGTTGCATATACCTGAGTTGAATGTTGCAAATAACATTTCTCTTCCCTCTTATTGATGCCTGTAACATATATGCGAAATAAGGCTACCCAGTGCTTGAGGCTCCCACAACTGCACTGTTTGGGGAAGGGTTGGATCTAAGCAGCTTTACCCACACAAGTGAAGAGGCTATTTCCGCGACTTGTATTGGTTACCTCCGTATCACGTTGGGGCAACTTTATGTTGCGCCCAGGCTGTCCCTCTGATGATGCTTGTAACATGTTTGATATGTATTGCTTAATTTGCTTTTACTTGCTGTGGTGCTTATAATAGCCTTACACTACTCAGGGTATTTGCATGCTCTTCCTGTTAGATAGTGCTTGGTTGTTTTTTTAATTTCGTATTATCTTCTGGATGCAGGGAGAATTACGGCTGTGAGGTTGTGTGCTTTACTGCAGATGTTGGTCAAGTATGTTGTTAAATGGCTCATTGACATACTTCAAGTTTTCTTTTCATCCATGTGGTGTTTAATTATGTTTATTGAAAAAATTAATTGAAGATGGCAACCTGAGGAACTCATATCAGTCCCCCATTTCACCCACATGATAGCAATGCTAATTTTCTGCAGGGTACGATTGAATTAGAAGGTTTAGAAGAGAAGGCCAAGGCAAGTGGGGCTTCTCAATTAGTCGTCAAGGATTTGAAGGAGGAATTTGTGAGAGACTACATATTTCCTTGCTTGCGAGCTGGCGCAGTCTATGAAAGGAAGTATTTGCTGGGGACCTCAATGGCCCGCCCTGTTATTGCAAAGGTGAGCACATGGAACAAGATGAAACTATAGAGTGATAGTTTCTTCTTTTTCAGTAGTAGTTTAGTTTCCTAGATGCCTGTCTGCATATTATAAGGTTGCCCCATTCAAAACCATTAGCAGTGTCAAAAGAGCATGAGGCAACTTATGAGGCTAAGTTTTCTCATTCGAAGAGCAATCCCCTTTGTGGCTTGGCGTTGTGTTCTATGATCTCTCAAGTGGGATTTGTATTACCTTCGTCGGATATATTTTATAAGTTTTCCACTTATATGAACTCTCATATCTACTTACAATGGCAGGCCATGGTTGATGTTGCTAGAGAAGTTGGAGCTGATGCTGTTTCTCATGGATGCACCGGGAAGGGAAATGAT
Source organism: Rhododendron vialii (assembly GCF_030253575.1). NCBI lineage: Eukaryota > Viridiplantae > Streptophyta > Magnoliopsida > Ericales > Ericaceae > Rhododendron > Rhododendron vialii. The sequence continues at coordinate 29,754,615 of NC_080564.1, read as the reverse complement.
CAAGTATACCTTTTAGTGATCAATTCTTATTTGTGACAGTTACCATGACAGTTTGTTAATTACACAACGGTTTCGTCTGCTCTATCTTGATATATGCAGGTCCGCTTTGAGCTAACCTTTTTTGCTCTAAATCCTGATCTCAATGTTGTGGCTCCCTGGAGGGAATGGGAAATCAGAGGGAGAGAAGATGCTATTGAGTATGCTAAGAAACACAATGTGCCAGTCCCAGTGACAAAAAAATCCATCTACAGCAGAGACAGGAACTTATGGCACCTTAGTCACGAGGTAAAAATCATTATTTCTTTCTCTTGATGCACTCATTTTATGTTGAGCCCATGGCCCCACGCAGGTTCATGAATGATGATTTCTACAAACTCTCCAAGTTGCTTATGGTACACGTGCCAACACAGATTGGGCCCTGTTGCTTCTTGATTGTCAATTCTAGTTCTTTTAAATTAACTGATGTACAGACATTGATTAGCTGAATAGAATTGGTTATCATCAAGTGGACACGGTGCAACCCACGATCTTATTAGAACTCAACTCTTCACCATCCTTGAGTTGTCGCGCAGGAGATGAAAGGAGTGGGATAGATGAGATTCCAAACTCTAAAACAAAGGATAGTGAGACTCATCGACATCATACGGGTATTGCCATGAGGAATGGGACTCGAGATCAAGTGGAGTAAACCTCATTTTCGAAATGGATAGGTTCACTTGTTGAAGCTCCTTCACGAGGTTGATAGAGTAATCAAAATAGAGACAAACTAGCACAAACCAGGTTCCGCCAGCATAACCTTGGAGTAGGAACTCTCAATTAAGGGGAAACAATTGGAGGAAATGTGAAACAATGGAATATTGTACACACATGAGAAACTAATAAGTACCTTTGGCAGCATATTTGTTATGAAAAAGTTAATATTTGACATTTGTACCTTTTTGCTGAATTACCGAATACAACGTGCTTGATGTCAGCTGCATTAGTGTCATTTTTTGTTTAATTGTTCCCTTAGCTATTTTTCTTCCTTCGCTGTGAACTTCTTAATTTATCGTTTCCACGTAGCAAAAACTAATATGTCTTTCCTCACTCTCCCTGGTTTTGTGCATGGTTTGTGGCAATGAAGGGAGACATTCTGGAAGACCCATCAAATGAGCCGAGCAAGGATATGTACATGATGAGTGTCGACCCAGAAGATGCGCCCGACCAACCCGAGTAAGTTTACTTGTTTGCTATGCTATTTATTTCATTTCCTTTACATCCCTTTTGGATGGTGAGAAAAGAAAAGGATGATTCGGTTGTGTGTATGGACAGAATAAAAGAGGTAAGAAATGGTGATAAATGAAGAGCAATGCTGAAATGTTCTTTGTCCGTTTTTTTTCCTCACCAAAATGGAGAGAAACTTCAATCCTTTCTTTTCTCGCCATTGCTCCCTGCCCAAAAGGGCCTTAATTTACTCAGTCACTACCTTATTCTCTTTTCATGGTCTCACTTCCATATAGATACGTAGAAATCGGGATAGATTCAGGACTTCCCATTTCCCTCAACGGAACGGAGCTCTCCCCTGCATCTCTCCTCTCAGAGCTTAACGAAATTGGCGGGAGGCACGGAATTGGACGCGTCGACATGGTCGAAAATCGCCTTGTTGGGATGAAAAGCCGCGGGGTCTATGAAACTCCGGGCGGGACCATCCTCTTCACCGCAGCACGCGAACTGGAGTCTCTGACACTCGACCGTCAAACCATACAAGTAAAAGACTCTCTTGCCCTTACATACGCCGAGCTGGTCTATGCAGGAAGGTGGTTTGACCCTCTTCGTACCTCAATGGACGCTTTCATGGAGAAGATAACGGAAACCACCACTGGATCAGTGACTCTCAAATTGTACAAAGGTTGTGTCACTGTGACTGGACGTACAAGCCCTAATAGTCTATACAGGCAAGATATCTCGTCGTTTGAGAGTGGGCAAATTTATGATCAGGCCGATGCTGCTGGATTCATCCGGCTCTATGGACTTCCAATGAGGGTTCGAGCAATGCTTGAGAAGAGCGCAATGCTTGATAATCAAGATTGATGATTTGCCGTTTTAATTAATTTAATAACACCTAATGGTTCATTTTCTTATTTTCGATCTAGACTTATATTATCGTATTAGTAGAAGGATGTTCCTTATGCGTAGTTTTCTCTTTTCGCTGCGTAGTTAAATCGAAACGTAAGGTTTTGTTTGTTTTACTAGTACTGCATTATTGCAGCATTTAAATATATATCGTCCATTTTTCCTTTTATTTAGAAGAATTTTATTATCTGTGAAATTCCTGATATTCGGTATGATATGTATGCAGTATCACGACTTGTCGGGATATCTGTGACCATTAGCACGAAGAAAGTGGATTCCATTCTTACATACAAATTACTTGATCAAGAGGATGTTCCTTGATGTAGAATGTTTTATATCCAAACAAACGGGGCCTTATACTTTACAATTTGTTCTCAATATTAGAAACCTTTTAATGATAACCTTTTCTAAATAATAGGCTTGGTTTTATCATCATTGAAATTTATATTATAAGTTTATTAATTCCTTTAGTCACTGAGAGTTGCCTAGCTGTATAAGCTGCAGAGACAGTCAATGATTATTCGATAATGTACTTGAACTATATGCATGTGGATGAGAGAGAGAGAGAGAGAGAGAGAGAGAGAGAGAGAGAGAGAGAGAGAGATTCATTTCAACAAAATGGCAGGAATATTTACCAATAGACAGGAATCATTTTCTCGAAGTGCGAAGGTTATACAAAAATTTATCTAAACTTGTAGATGAAAAATCTTATCCTGTACATTACAATTCCCAATAAGCTGAAAAGATTCGAGGCATGTTCCCTTGTTCACAAAACCACAAGTGAGACAGTATTTAAGATCTTTGGTCACCATCGGCATTTGCCTGTACTTGGGCTGCATACTGCAAGTTCCAGAGAACATCCTCAAAAGATGGACGAGTCGATGAATCAGGAGAGAGGCATTTGTTTGTTATGTCGATAACGATCATCAACGATTCTTGTGAACAAGAGGAAAGCACAAGCGGATCCACTATCCGCCTCCGCCCCTCCTGGCTACCGAACGACACCTATAAATGCAGAAGCTAGCCGTTTGAGGGGTTGATTACACCAACATCAAAATAACCAAAATGATCGAGATATTAGTGGAAGTTGGTAGACAAGCTAAGAGGGACTAAGAATAGTTTCCCGTTTAGTCGATGTTCCTAGAAAATCAAATACACGTATCCTACGCAGATCTCCTCCTACTATGAGATCATTACAATCAACACAAAATCCACCTAATCATTCTCCTTTGATTTAGGCCAAACATGCCCTAACTCAGCTGCTTTTAGGATGAGAAAAAACCCTTCATTAGTAGGTACTTATGATTGGCGTTGCATTATGAATAGAGTAAACATGATTTGCATTAAAAAGGATATTTAGTGGATACCATTTCATTCTGCAGAAATGCTTCCCTTCTTGCAGATACTGTTGGCCCCACAATCGACTCGAGTAATATGAACCCAAAGCTATACACATCATCCTCTAAGGATTTCATTTGCCTGCAACGATGGAAAATGATACTTAAAGATCCAACGACTGCAAGTTCAATCAAAATCCACAACTCATCGTTTTCTTAAGGAAACGACTATATTTATATTTCACCAAATTGACCTTCCACTTTGTTGACAGTAAAGTTTCATTTTTATTGAGGAAACCAAAAAGGGAAAAAAAAACTTACCATGAATTAAGACCCTGTCCTTTTGCCTACAGACCAAGAAAATGAGTGATTCAGTTAGAAGTGAGCACAACAAAAAGACACAAAAACAGCAAAAGGCGACCAACCAATTTACATACTACGGACTAGGGAGACATCAGACATTCACATACCTCATTATGATCTTCATCTTCTGCAATAACAATAGACAGCCCATAGTCGCTAAGCTTTGCCATCAGATGCTCGTTCAGGAGTATATTATTTGCTTTCAACCTATTGTTGAAGAAACCGGGAATAATTCCAGTATGTAGGAAGTGCACAGCCTTCGCCACGCCAATCAGAGCTGACAATCTGTCTGCCCATTTGAGAGTTTTTTCTGGACTATTATCTGCAAACCCATCAGAAAATTAGGCTAGAATTCAGATCCAATTGATATGTTCGACCTACGTTACAAACTTTGGGGTTATGGCTCCTACTATTACTATTTCATGATTTCACCTTACCTGAGAGATGTGCACGATAATTCCCATTTGGCACATATTCATATATGAGATAGACTTCATTTGCATTAGATTCATCTCTTCCACCGCCGTTGATGCAGAAACCCAAGAGGCAAACCAAATGTGGGTGGCGAAGCTTTGCAAGCAATTCCAACCTGAGTTTAAGATTCCTGACAGTATATTTTTTTGATACAGTTAGGCATCTAATAGCTACTTGGGCTCCATTCTCTAGTCTTCCTTTGTGAATCTGCCAAAACAGAAGTGCGGGGTTAAGGAGGTTTTACAGGAATAGAAAGCCTAAGTACTCAAGTTATGGAGGTTCCGAATTGCTAACTAACTTGTTGCTTGTAACAAACATACAAAGTGGCGGTTAATGCTTTTACTTTCATTGGGTATGCTATCTATGACTAACAAAAAAAGAGGCAATGGAAAGAAACTTTCTTCACGATCGTGGTTATTATGATGTAAAGTTCTAAAGCATATTTATTCTTGGATATTACCTTCCCATATGAACTTTCGCCCATTATGTAAGACTTGTCGAAGTCGTTTGTAGCTTCCATTAGTTCTTCTAAGCTAAACAACCGACAAACTGGTATACCTTCAGAGCCTAAGTTTGCTGCTTGAGAAATATACCCTGGGCAAAAGAAGACACCACTTATAAACTGCAAATCGGAATTTCTTAATATACAAACTTTTGCCAAAACCCCTTAGAACAGCTCCAGTGGCGAGCTATATTCCTTGCCAAAGCTGAAATTTGGCTACAGCTCACCAAAATAGGAGCTCGATTGGTTGAGCCAAAGTTCTTGCCAAAATTTGTCAATGTCTAAATTCCCACATCACTGTCAATGCTTTCGATCACCAATGCTTTCAATTGAACATTAGAAAATGAGTATTTGTGTCTGAGTAGTATCACACTCGATAGAGCAACATTGCTAAAAAAACGATAAAACGACAATGCAGCCAGCCAAAATCTCGGCAATGGCATTGCCAAAGTGGCAAAAGCGGTGAATATGCTCTTTAGAAGGAATGAAGGCACTAAGTGTCAAAGTAAGTTTTCAAATGTGTATTAATTGACCTATGCATAGAACAAGGGATAAAAGAGAGCTTTAGGCAATCAGTGACCTACTTGCACTGGTCAATATATCCGATGACAACCCCATCACCGAATTGTCATGCACAGCCTTGTGCAGCAAATGTTGCTCCGATGATCCGCTAGGGCAATACCTTCTGCAAACAAGAAGAAATCCAAAAGCCAAAACCAACACAACCGCAAAAATTCCTCCAATGACACCCACTAATATTCCCACACCCTTCCCTTTGGCTTTGGATTCTTTCCTCTCGACATGAACTTCTTCACAATATGACTCTGGCTGCTGATTTCCCACCCCAGTTAACAAGCAATTCCCACCATAGTTAATAACTCTCTTGTCTGATGCATTACTCAAACAAGAAGGCAACAACCCCTTGATCCTGTTATTAGATATATTTACAAACTGAAGTTGATTGCCACAAGTCAAATGGTTGGGAAGTGATCCAGTAAACATATTTGATGCCAAATTTAAGTAACTGATGTTGGGCAAAGAGAAAAGTGCAGAAGGAGGTGGTCCATTCAGATGATTGAATGAAAGGTCAAGGTGTTGAAGATGAAGCAATATGCTCCCATGTCTTGAAGATGGTATAAGACCACTCAAGTGGTTTTCTCTTAAGCTTAAATAGGTTAAATTTGGTAGAGAATAGAACCAACCAGGGAAAGTTCCATTCAAGAAATTGCCATCCAGATCAAGGGTTTGAATCTTCACCAATCTTGAAATCTGAGGAGGAATAAAACCAAACAAGTAGTTTCCACTCAAATCCAAATACTCAAGTGAATACAGCCTCTGGATCTTGGCATGAAGTGGGCCCCAGATGCCCAAAGACTCCAAAACAAGAACCCTCAAACCAGTTAACCTTGCCAGGGTGGCTACAAAAGAATCCACAGAGAAGGTTTCTGATAGGGTTTGATTAGGAATCGAAAACCCATCGAATTCGGTTACCCTTTTCGACTTTCTGTCACCCAAGATTCTGAGCTCAGTGACAAAGTTGTTTTGGCATGTCATGTTTGCTTGCTCAGAGGACAAAAAGCAAAAATCTGTGCTCCTGTTGCTCCAAATCTCCAACTGCTTTGGGTATTCCAAATGCTTCCTCAGCTGAAGGACAACCTGGGTTTGTGAGGACTGCAATTGATGGGTACTTTGAACAAAGAAAACCCATGAGAGGCACACTAGTAGGCACGAGCTAGACCACCCCATGACATGAAAATTTCTGATTTCTGAAACAGAGTGGTGGTGAGCTGTAGATTTTGAAACTGTGAGTTGTGTTTGTTTCCTATGGGAAAAACCCAAAACAGATTGGAGAGGAAATCCTACCTTTGAAGCTGAAATGTAGTGGTTTATGGGGTTAAGCTGTTGAACAAGGTGAACAAACCCCAGGAAGCAAAAGCAGGTAAAATTTGAAACTCAAGAGTCTCAAATGACAAGAGCCAAGAGTTTCACTTTCATGGGGTATACTGTGAAATGGAGAAAGTTAAGCAGGACCCATGTCAGAGAGAAGCATGTTTATCGCAGTGAAAATTCAGGATTCGTGAGGATACCTGGAGTTGAACGAAATTTAATCTACCAGGACCGGCCTACCACATGGTGGTTTTCCTTGAAGGATTGATGGCGATATCTCATCCTGCATTAATGAAATGTGTCTCCTCCCCTCTGGACGACACTTGAAAGTCCTCAGATCTCTCTCTCTCTCTCTCTCTCTCTCTCTCTCTCTCTCATACACAATTCCACACACACGCATGCAGGTATGGGCGCATTGGGCAGTGAACACTCAGGAGTGAGAATGGAGATACCAGAATGAAAACAAGCACAAGACTCTGTTATTTTGACTGAGTGGTCACCTTTTCCCCCCAAACACACGAAAAAAAAAATGTTTTAATGTAACGGTTATTAACTTAATTTTTAACGCCCTTTCATACGACATGGGTCTCGTGTATGTATGAATTTCACCATGTAAGAAAAACATTACAAATAATTGAAATTTTCTCAGGCAAACTTTTTCACAAGTGTGCATCCCACAAAACTATTTTCCCGAAAAGATACTTGGTTAATAACTTAATATAATGATGAACTAGGACAAAAAAATGAGAATTCATCATTTTTTGTTATATATAATTGTACGATGATTCGGATAAGAGCATCTCCAACCATAGAGGTAAAAAATAGAGATGTCAAATTATATTGAAGGCTTATGTAGCAATTTGACATCTTTAATTTGACATCAAGCTCTCTCTCTCCAACCCTTATGACAAATTACTTTGAAAGCTTATGGTCAATTTTTGAAAATTGGCAGTCTAGAAGGTTGATGTCAAAGTTGACAACTTGAGACTTCTCTTCAAAGCCATGTCACCTCCCTTCAAAGCCATGTCACTTTTGGCATGATAGAAGGCATAATGGTTGGATGGTGACTTAATGCCAAAACTAGCCGTTTGATTGTCCACTTCAGCTTTGACGACTTCAAATTGGGGATGTCAATTTTTTTTGAAGGCTGATGTGGCATTTTGGCTTCTCCAATTTGACATCAAAGCCTTCCTTTCCAACCCTTATACCAAATTCTATTTATTTGACATCAAGTTATCCCTCTCCAACCCTTAATGTCAAAATCCAAACAGTCATTTTTGAAATTTGACAGGCAAGAGGTAGGTAGTCAAAGTTGGCATGCTTCCTCCCCCTTCATTCATGTCAAATGCCGCGTAGGATTTGGCCTAATAGAAGGTATCTGGATTGGAAGGTGAATTGATGCCAAAAGTTACCGTTGCACTGTCCACGTCATGTTTGACATTTCCCATTGGAGATGCTCTAAGCCATCAATTCTATATGAAAAAGTGATGTGATGATTACTATGTTATTTTCCAATTTCATTTCAACTATACTGTAATGTTTTTCAGATGACACAAAGGTGCCTGCCAAGTAGCCTAAAACATGCAGATCAAAAAAAAAAAAAAAAGTAACCTAAAACAAGCTAAATAAACTGCATGATGCTAACCTCCCCAAGTCCCTTAAGATAAAGTAAATCAGGATTAATGAATGGAAAAAAAAAAAACTGCATGATGCTACTCTGTATTTCCAAGTTTTGGGGCTCAACGGCTTAGTCCTCCTAAATCTTAGGTTTGAAACATTCTTACGAGACTTTGAGGTGGCTTTATTTTAGTCTCTCTGTAGGATTGATCCCTTACAAATTATCCGAGGTGCGTGTGAATTGATCCGGATATCTTGAGTTATTTTTCTTAAAAGAGATAGCTTAAGTTGGGCTAATGGACCTAATAAAGCAAATAAATATATTGGAACAGCCCAATATGAAAATATGAAGGAAAAAAATTTGGGAAAGATGGAGTACAATTTAATTTCCCACAAGGGCAAAAATGGGAATTAAGATGGATTTGCTTGGGAATTGTGATTACTAGTAGTCACCACAATCAAGACAGGTTGTCTCTAATGTCAAATTACCTAAATGCCCTCTTGCCAATACCAATGCCTGTTTTGGCAACTTTGCTAGTTGGAAACATCTATTTGGACATACTCCTCTGGCCCCATTTAAATGTCCACTATTTCATTTTGTGTTGTCCCAAAATAAGTGTTCATTTTAAAAAGTTAATTGGTAATGTGGAGGATAATTTGGAAAGTAGAGGTAAAAGTTAATGTGAAAAGTATAAAGTGGAGGATAATATTGGAAAATGGTGGTAAAAATTTATATGGAAAGTGTAAAGTGGAGAGAAAAGTTGATGAAAAAAGTATAAAGTAGAGGTAAAAGTTGACTCATAAACCGCGTGTTTGTCAAGCTAGGACATTTAAAAAGGGACGGATGGAGGAGTAGTTAGTACCTTCAGAATCAGCAATCCCTGATTCTGCTGCTTTGAGTAAAACTTCAAAGGCCAAGACCTAGAGGATTGGTATTTGGAGCCCAAGTATTAGTTTGGTTGGTTAATGGGTTTGCTTTCCACAAAATTGACCGAGATTCGACTTTTTTTAAGTCAAGCCGCAAGAAAGTAATTTTTGGTAAATTTTCTAATTCCCGTGTGGATCGCTTGTCTTGGAGTTAGTTGAACTATGCGTAAACTGGCCTAAATACTCTTGATCACCGAACCAAAGAAAAAAAAGGAGGAGGAGGATTGGTATTTGAGCATGTTTCTGCTAAATAACCTGGGAGGATTTTGTTTGTTAAGTTCAAAAGAACGGGGAAAGAGTTAGGAGTACTTAATTATACTGTATTTTACAGTAGATGCTCACCATATCCATGTGATTATTATCCTTGAATTTTTGGTCAAGGACTCAAGAGAAAAGCAAAGGGAATCCAGTACTGAACTAGTGAGCTTCCTGCCAGTCATGACCTCCTAGTCCTTCCCATGCATTTATTACTACCACAGATTTTCAATGCCCATTGCAATCAGCACTTGGATTCTCCACATCATCTAGATGTTGACCCTATACCAACTACTAGCTAGCGAGCTCAACAAGAATATAAATCTCGTGTGTAACAGAAGGGTACGTAAAAGCTCGTTTGATCTTGATTTTCAATATGAATATAAGCCGTATGTGAAAGTGCGGCTTGACGATCCTTTAGACATTCGAAATTTGAAGCTAGAGGTATCAAAAAAATTACCATAGAGATAACTTGTTTGTGGTAGCCAAGCGTTCATAGCAACGTTGCTTTTTGATCATTCAGTGTCGACAGTAGAGTGCGAGTAACTTTTCTCATAAACAAAATGTGGTGCCTGAGTTCTTCCAACTTTATACAAAAGGCAAATATGAAACCAAAAGTGAGAAACAGCAAAGTCATTGCCATAAGAGAAACTTTAGTACTCGGTAGACCCTGGTTGGCCCAATTATTGGGTAGGCATTGTCATGGAGTACTTCTTGTAAATGAAAGATCGTCTCTGCCTATTCAATAAAAATGAATAATAATTTTCCTACGAGATAATTTATCACTATGCAAATAGTTGAGAGTATCACGTAGATACCGCCACATGATACTATGGGCCTACTGGAACATTGCGTAATTACTCGGTTGGTTGTGACTTATATCTTCTCTTAGGAATTAATCGAAGAGTGGGACTTTATATATTTTTCCCTACGAACATTCATTTCTTCTTTGATAATCAAATGTCCAGATCAGTTTGCGCACATCTCGACTAATTTCGGGATCCTAACGTTAACAACGAGTCGCCCCAAATGAGAAAGAGCATTCAAGATGAAATAAATGGAAGAATGAGATGTTTTTATGAGAGAGGAAGTAAAGACATGGGTGACTCCAACTATACCCACCGACTTACCCTCCACACCCAGATTCTCTGTATGGTACAACTGATTTTGCCTAATGTACAAATCCTACAATGCATGTTGTGGGTGAAAATAATGGGTACACATAAGCGATGCAAGTGTTGATCACGACAGAATGGACTTCACATCCAAATGCCCTTTGGAAAATGGAATCTCTCACATCTCCAAATGCCCCATTTTTTTGCTCGAAACTTGACCCACATCTCATGCTCATATCCTTTTCCGAAAATAATTCACCCAGCTGGGGTATGATATCACCGAAAGATGAACTTTTTTTTTTATAACTCGATTGTTCAGATCAGCATATACGTGTTTCGACTAATCTTGGGGTCCAATCGCCCCGTCCACTTGCGGCGAGCCGAATTAAAGGTGGAGCAAAACTCCGTTTCGACTGGTCCCAACTCCCGAAGAAGTTGAGATAGCACTTTGTGAGGTTTGAAACCTGAAAACTTAAGAGAGAATAAACTCCTAAATCTCAAGTCTTAACCACCACGCCAAAGGGGTTATATTACAATATTGGTTATATTCTTGAAAGATGACTACTTGCATATATAGGTGCCATCATCAGGACAAGAAAGAAAAAATCAAAAGTTGGGATCAATTATGGTTACATATTTAACTCAGCACCGACAAGTTTGGCCGAGTGAACATGGGACATCAAACAAAGAACATGTCGCCTCGATATCGCAAGATTGAAAATCCCACGAAGGCCAACGTTCAAAACCTTGGGGGCCAACAGAAGGGTTGTTTAGTTATTAACTTCAAGGCATTGGTATTAATTGAACTGCACGCAAGCTCGAAAACCTAGTTCTCGAAAAAAAAGGGAAGAAAAGAAAAAGTTAGGGATAATGATTTGTTGGTAGAAAGCAAAATGGGTTGCCTTTTACACACTGTGATTGTCCTGCTCTTGTTGATGACTAGATCATTAGTTGCTATATTCATTGCGAAATGAGAAGAATTGGATACAATCATTCAAAAATTACTATAGCTAAACAGAAATGCTGTAGAAATTAGAATCAGGAAAAATTAAACAGCGTTTTACAAACAAACATATATAAGTTTATGGTGCAGATAAACCAACTGGGTCTAGTTCAATTGGCCAAGACTTTTGTATCTCACTAGGAGGTTAGGAGTTCGAGTTTCTCCATTTGCGTGTGGGTGTTCTTTCCTTAGAGGGTTTTTCCTTTCTTTCTTTGTTTCTACACTATAATGTTTCTTGTATTAGTCGAATTGTTGCGCTTGGTTATCTTGTTGTTGCGCTTGGTTATCTTGTGGACTCTCACAACTGATGTAGTGTCTTATACTCTGTACTTCATATGTGATGTAAAAACGATCTCTTCGATCGATTGACCCAAAAAAAAAAAAAAAACTATGCCGATTAGAAAAAAAAAGAATTAATCAACTTACGTGTGGTGAAGGTTACGCTCAAAATTAATTTGTTCAATACACCTGTGGCCTGTGGGATGAGTTTCTAGGTGAAATTCTTAGAGACTTTTCTTGTTCTAATGGTTTGATTTTTTTTTTTTCAAATCAAAAATACTTTCTGGAGTGCTATTCTTTGTCGATTTTTGAAAAAGTCATCGTATTCGTGCCAAGATCTTTTTTAACTTAACTCATCACGACCGTTGAATTACTTAAAATCATTTCAAAGATATTGTATAAAAGAAGTAGCAGCACACAACTACTGATTTGTCCATAAACATCTTTGGTGTGGAAAATGACTTACCAATATTGGAGATATACTCTTATAATCGAGTAACCCAAAAAATATATGCCTTCTACATGTTACAATACAACTAAATAGGAATCAAAGGCATGCTATTTTTTTTGTCAAACGGCATGCAACCAGCCAACCACAACACAAATTTGACACGGACTGAAATGATTGAACACGATAAAACGGAAGAATGAAAGAGTCGGAATATGGTTTGGAGAACTTTGACATCATCCGTTTCGACACAAAACTATGCCCAACGCCTACCCTAATGAAGTTGATCATTTTTTCCCCATGAGTAGTCCAAAGTCCCAAACACAGAAACCTGGAAGATAATCGACCAAAATGAATGGGCCTCACTCTAGATAGTCAAGTGGATTAGACGGCCCAAGTCCAGTTCAGAGTCACATGGACATTTTGATAGTCAAAAGGTCTAGAAGGTCCAGCTTTCCCGTTTGTTTGTAAGTTCTTCGCAACTCATTTTGATGATCTAACTGTTCGCATTTAGAGTTCGTGGAGAGTATCGATCATGCCAAAAAGAGTGTTGATACGGTACAGTTTTCATATGATTTCGAGCATTTATCTTGAAAAATAGAGAGTACAACATTATTAGAGCAAGGAATGAAATAAAAATCGGTCAGACCAAAGTAGTCGAAAAAAATCAATAAACAAAAAAGGTTTGGTTTTTCCAAGCTAATGGTTGCATATGGTTTTTGGTTTTGGGAAAAAAGATCGAAGAACGAAACCGGATCGGTTCTGATTTTTGTTACAAGACACAAAAAATTAAAAAATAAAATTTGAACCAACCGATCGATACATATTATAGTGACCCTGTCTATGACCCTAATAATTCTAGTAGCTCAATAAACTTATAACTCATTACCCGTGACACAAGTTCTATCTTTTCCAAATTAGATTAACAATTTAAGGATATCAGTTTAAGAGTATTTTTAAAATATTATACACATTTTCTAATTTTATTGGGTATTTTTTAATGTTATTTTGGTATTTATAGGTCATGGACGGGGTTATATAAATTGGTTTTTGAAAAGAGTTATTTTATCTTTTCATATTTGTTGCAAAGTTTGTGAAAAATAGGACCGAACTGAACCGATTTGGCCCCTGATTAAAATCCATTGAATTCATGTATCTAAAGATAAATGCATTTGGTAATCATATCAAATAATATTTGATTAATGTGATTTTCAGTGGAAGAAATAAAAAAATGTGATTTTCATTGTGATACTTAGATGATCTGACGAGCTCAAGAGAGTGAATGATTCATCAATTCCAAGAAGAGAAAAAAGGACGAATTTAATTTTGTTCATCCTTAAAGTAACGTCATGCTTATAAAAAAGGACTCGAAAACAAGAGATTGGACCGTCAAGTCCTTTCCTTTCTGCCTACGAGTAAGGAGATCCAACGGCCTATAATTGCTCGACAACACTTTCTAAAGTCCTCCAGTGTACCGAATCACTGCCCATCCTTCCTCTACAAAAACCGAAAACCCCAAACCCTAATCCACACTCTCCTCCTCTTCCTCCCTCCTCCTCTCCTCTACAAAACCGAAAACCCTAAACCCTAATCCACCCTCTCCTCCTCTTCCTCCCTCCTCCTCTCTCTATCGCGGCTCTAACATAAACACATACAAACCACATACACAAGAGAGAGAGAGAGAGAGAGAGAGAGAGAGAGAGAGAGAGAGAGAGAGAGAGAGAGAGAGAGCCTCCGATACACTCGCGCGCAATGGCGCTGTACCTTCTGTACGAGCCAGCCTCGGGTTACGCCCTGTTTCTTGCCCACGGCCTCGATGAAATCGGCCAGAGCACCGAGTCGGTTCGTAACTCGGTCTCCGATCTCAACCGCTTCGGAAAGGTCGTGAAGCTTGTTGCTTTTATGCCGTTCAAGTCCGCTCTCGACGCTCTCAACCAGTGCAATGCCGTCTCCGAAGGTGATTTTCATGCTATGCGTGTGTGTCGTTTAAAAAAAAGAAGAAGGATTTTGTGTTAAGCGTTTCATGCAGCGCAGCGGTTGATTTGCATGTTACGGTTGGTCTGGCTCTACGTGGAATCTGTTCATGTTTGTGGTCTTGCGCATTCAGTTGAGGAAACTTGACAAGTAGTTGAGGCATGCATATGCATGAGCGTATTGTTTTGATGTCAGTTTCGTTTTTTGTTTGTTTGGATGCTGAGAAGATGAGGGGAAACAAAACCAACGCTTAAGATTTTTTTAGAATTTGTCTGTTTCGCTAAACTAAACCGACTAGAACCCATGTTCTCACTGATTACTAGAAAATCTTTTTAATGGCGGAGCCATGAATAGATGTTTACCGAGTCAATAAGGAGATGCTAATGAAATTTTTTCGCGGAAGAGTTAAAATTTTTATTAAAATCCGGATCGTTCAAAAAAAAACTAGTCGCGATTGATTGCTGCTATTGTAAAGAACTTGTTTATGGCTCAGTCGTGAATAAGGTTCTCCCTAGAAAGGGATGGGTGGGAAATGAGTTTTATGCTCATGTGCGACATGTCACAGGCAGGAAAAACAATGGGAATTAATGAAAACTGATTATCCCCTTGTGTTGCTGAATAATTGCATAGACCAATAGAGTGATGGTTTTTTAATCTCCACAGTTTTGTTCAATACATGACCTGTGGACTGTGTTTCTAGGTGAAATTCTTACAAACTTTTCTTGTTCTAATGGTTTAGTATTTTATTTTTTTCAAATCAAAAATATTTTTGGCGTGCTACTCTTTGTCGATTTATTAAAAAGTCATCGTATTCGTGCCGAGATCTTTTTTAGCTTCACTCATCACGACCGTTGAATTACTTAAATCATTTCAAAGATATTTGTATAAAAGAAATGGCAGCACACAAATACCGATTTGTCCATAAACATTTTTGGTGTGGAAAATGACTTACCAATATTGGAGATAGTACTCTTATACTAATCAAGTAACCCATAAATTATATGCCTTCCACATGTTACAATACAACTAATTACAAACCAAAAGACATGCAACCACAACACAAATTCGACACGAACCGAAACGACTGAACACAATAAAATAGAAGAATGAAGTAACCGGAATAGGATTGGGAGAATCGTGACACCATTCGACACGACACAACACGGTACTATGCCAAACGCCTACCATAATCAAGTTGATCTTTTTAATTTCTACCATGAGAAGTCCAAAGTCCCAACACAGAGACCTGGAAGATAATCGACCCCTTTGAACGGGCTTCACTCTAGATCGATTAGACGGCCCAAGTCCAGTTCAGACCCACATCGACAATTTGATCCCAAAAAATTGTCCAATCAGTTGGTTGCCCGCACAAAGATTCACTCGCATAAGGTCAACCTTACGACGTTATGACCTTATTTGTTTGGGATCTCAAAATTCTTAAATGCGGTCTCTTATAAATTTTTTCTATCTTTCTCTCCACTTATTTCTCTCTAAAAAATATCTCTCAAAATTTCCAAACGAACAAAGCCATATATTTCTCAAAATGAACCCTCTAAAAGTCAACTCTAGAAAAATGGACTATACGATTCAGCTCCCCATTTGTAAGCTCTTCTCAACTCATATTTATGATCCAACCATTCACATTTAGAGATTGTCGAGAATATCGACTGAAAATTAACCGGTTTGGTTGTAAAATTTGTAAAATTAAGACCAACCAAATCGATTTGGTATCTAAAGATAAATGCATTTAAAAATTATATCAAATAAAATAATATTCGATCAATGGGACGAGCTCTCGAGAGTGAAATGAATCATCCAAGGGAATCCAAGAAGGGAAAAAGGACTCGCGGATCAAAAAAAAAAAAAGGACTCGCATCGCAAACAGAAGATTGGACCGTCAAGTCCTTTCGTTTCTACTGCCTACGAGTAAGGAGATCCGACGGCCTATAATCGCCCGAAAACACTTTCTAAAGTCCTCCACCGTACCGAATCATAGCCCACCCTCCCTCTACAAAACCCGAAAACCCTAAACCCTAATCCGCACTCCCCCCCCCTCCCCCCCCCTCCTCTCTGTCTATCTTTCGCGGCTCTAACATAAACACATACAAAAAGCACATATACATAGAGAGAGAGAGAGAGAGAGAGAGAGAGAGAGGTGAGAGAGACATCGCCGCCGATACACTCACGTAATGGCGCTGTACGTTCTGTACGAGTCAGCCTCGGGTTACGCCCTGTTTCTCGCCCACGGCCTCGACGAAATCGGCCAGAACACTGAGTCGGTTCGTAACTCGGTCTCCGATCTCAACCGATTCGGAAAGGTCGTGAAGCTCGTCGCTTTCACGCCGTTCGAGTCCGCTCTCGACGCTCTCAACCAGTGTAACGCTGTCTCCGAAGGTGATTTTTGCACTCTGTGTCTCTCTGTGTGTGTTTGTGTGTAAATAGGTGTGTGTATCGTTGTTTTTAAAGGTTTTGTGTTAAGTGTTGCATGCAGCGGTTGATTTGTTATGGTTTGTCTGATCCTAAGAGAAATTTGTTCATGTTTGTGGTCAAGCATTCAGTTGAGGAAACATGGTAAGTAGTTCAAAAAATGGGATGGATAAAAGGATAAAGTGATGCATGTGCATGAGTGTGTTGTTTTGTTGTTAGTTTCGTTTTTTGTTTGGATGCTGAGAAAATGGGGGGAAACGAAAGTAATTCTTAAGATTTTGTTAGAATTTGGGACCTGAGAGTAGTGAGAACTGAACAAACATTAACTGCTAGCTGTTCTATTTCAGCTGGATAATTTTGATGTTTGGCAAGAGTTGAAGATTGTGTTCTTTGGTTTGTACAACCAAGGGGCGTTTCTGCCAAACTAATTGGACTAAATCCCTTGTTTTCACGGATTACTGGACAAGTCATTCTCCTCGTATACCTCAACTAAAATACCATTTAGCGGAAACAACTTGACTATTGTCATTAAACTTGACTATTGTCACTAGCCTGTAGTCCAATAATATAGCAGAAACGCACACCCTAATATTGGCGACTTGGTGGCTTAAGTGGAGCTTCGTTGAACATGAAAACTATCCCCTTGTTGCTAAATAATTGCATTAAACCAATCGAGGGATGGTTCTTTAAACTTCACAGTTTCCTTGGTGAAACAAAATGAGGCCAAATTCTGGCTTTCGTTGTCCTGGATATTGTTGTTAGGGTTTCAGCTAAAAACAAAGAGATTTCTACAACCTTTTTCTTGAGTTAAGATAGGGGATATAAACTTCTCTCTTCACATTTTCGGCTTCCATGTCATTCTGTTGGATTGTTTGCTTTTGTTTGCGTCTGATTTATTTGTGATTAGAATTCCTTCATATGCTGGTTTTACTTAAGCTTTTGTTTTTGGTCTTAGGACAAATGACAGATGAGTTGAGGAACTTTTTGGAGCTAACCCTCCCAAAAGTTAAGGAGGGAAAGAAGCCTAAGTTTAGTTTAGGAGTTGCTGAGCCTAAGATTGGCTCCCATATTTTAGAAGAGACGAAGATCCCCTGCCAAAGTAATGAGTTTGTTCTTGAGCTTCTTCGTGGTGTGCGTTTGCATTTTGATAGGTTCATTCAGAACCTGAAGGTTTGCATTTTGATTTTCTCGTTGCTTATCTCCCTCTCAAGTTTCAATGTTGTTCCTCTTATGATCTTCGTTCTTCGGGTCCTCATATTATCTGCATGACATGTTCTTCAACTACTGTAGCCTGGTGATTTGGAGAAAGCCCAACTTGGTCTAGGACACAGTTACAGCAGGGCAAAGGTCAAGTTCAATGTAAACCGTGTCGACAATATGGTTATTCAGGCTATCTTCCTTCTTGATACTCTTGATAAGGATATCAATTCCTTCTCCATGAGAGTCAGGTTCGTTACTAAACTAGTTAACACTTCATGATTCAGTAAATCTTTGAAAGCTGTTAACCTTGATGGGCAACATAATGAGCACAATCAATTTTTTTTCCGAACATATTCCAGTAGGGTTTTTGTTAAACTTGTTTTCTGATTTGGTGCTTATTTGCAGAGAGTGGTACTCTTGGCATTTCCCTGAATTGGTGAAGATTATCAATGATAACTATCTGTATGCCAAAGTTGCGAAATTTGTTGATAATAAATCAGAGTTGTCCGATGAACATATCCCAGGTCTGACTGACATTGTTGGAGATGAAGACAAAGCAAAGGAAATAGTAGAGGCGTCAAAGTCATCTATGGGTAGGGTTTGTTGGCCCATTGCAGATCTTTTTAAAGCATAGTTTTCACCTCAGAAACTGATCAATTGGATTAAAGCAATACAAAAAGCACAATTGTTGGAACTGTTTTTGCTAGAATTCTGCAAACAGCCCATTTTTAGAGACAATTTTAGCTGTTTCATGTGCTCCTAAGAAATGGATCCATAAAAAGGCTACAGTTTTGAAAATTCCTGTTGTTTTTATGTTTTCTGAAGACACGAAGCACAGATCACTAATGAAAACAAGACAATACAAAATGGGCCTTTGTTATCTCATCTGCAGAGTCCAAAGTTATTCATTTGAGGTGTATATATGTTTTCAGGACAGGACTTGTCTCCAATTGACCTAATTAATGTCAAGCAATTTGCCCAGAGGGTGATGGACCTCGCTGAGTACAGGAAGAAGCTCTATGACTACCTGGTGACTAAAATGAGTGACATTGCACCCAATTTGGCTGCATTGATTGGTGAAGTGGTTGGAGCACGGTTGATTTCTCATGCTGGTAGCCTAACCAATCTGGCAAAGTGCCCTTCTTCTACCCTACAGATCCTTGGTGCAGAGAAAGCGCTCTTCAGGTGTCTACTAATTACCTGACACCATGTTAATTTGCTGCGATTGCAAAAATCAGTTAATCTTCAGATCCTGTTGTTTAAAAGGTCAAAAGAATAAGTAAAAGACCATGTTCAGCTCATCCTTTAGCCAAAATACAAAGTTCAGAGCCAATTGGCACTTCTTCCACTTACAGTGGCTGTTTTGTGCGCTTAGATCTTCTGACACTGTAAATTCTTCTTGTGTATTATTTTGTCTATCAGAAGTGCAATACTCAATTCATTTACTGTTTTGACTTTAGGGCGCTGAAAACCCGAGGGAACACCCCAAAATATGGTCTCATATTCCATTCTTCTTTTATTGGACGGGCATCTGCTCGAAACAAAGGCCGAATGGCTCGTTATCTTGCAAACAAGTGCTCTATTGCATCTCGCTTAGACTGTTTCTTAGGTAAGCCTTTTATGACAAAGAATGTAAAGTTAATGATTTCTTATCTCATGGTCGCTGGACTTAATTCTGATTTTGTTTTGAATGCAGATAAGAATACCACTTCTTTTGGGGACAAACTCCGTGAACAGGTTGAGGAACGACTTGAATTCTATGATAAGGGGGTTGCTCCTCGGAAAAATATTGATGTGATGAAATCTGCCCTTGAAATTGTTCAAAATAAAGGTGGGTGAAAGAGCATTTGATTGTGGCTCATCTCCTCTCTAAATTTTGAAAATACTGAGTGATTGATTGATGGCAGAATAATAAAATTAACTGTGTGTCTATACGGTACTGGGAGGTGTGTGCTAGATGAGTAGTCTCTGGAGCACTCAGAAAAATGTGTTCCTGTGGTGGTGCTGAATGACTCGAGAGCAAAACTTGGTTAGAGCGTAGGTGGTCAAACAGGCAGGAGAGTCTCGTTATTCAGGAGGGGTGAAGAACATTTCTTTTAGAAGGTTCAGGCGTGATAGGCAGGCCCTCAGGTCTGCAGCATGGTGGGGATTTCTATGGATTGCAGAAACTTAAAAAAAGGAGAGACTTAGGCTTTAGGGACTTGGACTACTGACTGATGTGTATGCTTTGAGTCATTTCGTTATAACTTTTAGATTAGATGGCTTCCTTTGGTGTACTCTCTCTCCTCTTTTAGGACCAATAAATATATAGGCCACCTGAGGGGAATTGGACATGCCACGTTTGGGAATCCTATAGTCATAGCCAACAAACCACAGAACCCCGGGTACCCCAAGCAACTTGAGTGTCATCCCAAGGCCACGTGGTGGTAAGAGGGTTGGATAAGGCAAGCAGATGGATGTTGGACCCATGTACCTAGTAAACATGTTTGCGTACAGAGATTCATCAAAACAAGGCAATTTCATTGTGATTAAATTGTCGATGTATTTTCTTTTCTTTTCCTTCATCCTTTCTCCCGCCTTTGCACTGTTCAACTCGTAGTTTGTAAGGATTTCGAGGCCAGCTCTCTTAATGCAGAGACTCAAGTTTGAGAGTCTCAGTTCTTCTTAACTTGCCTACCTATCAAAAGTGAGAACCACGATAGCATTTGTATCACACATTTTTTTTAGCTCCCGCTAACCAAATTGTCCTCGTGAGTTGATTAGTGAACTCGACTTTTGCAACATTTTGTTCTAGTCTGTACCTCACTCTCTCTCTAAATGCTGTTTGCAGATACTGAGATGGTAGTGGAAAAAGCACCTATTGAAGCTTCAGTAAAGAAAAGCAAGAAAAAGAAGTCAAAAGCAGAAGCTGCGGAAGACAGTGATGTAATGGAAGAGGATAAGCCAAGTGCTGCTACTAATGGGGATGCTTCTGAGGAGCCTAAAAGCGGAAAGAAAAAGAAGAAACGAAGAATGGAACAGGAATCGGAGCCGGAACAGGATCAGACGGTTGAGAATGGGAATGGTGTGAACAGGTTGAATGCAGATGGGGGATCGGTGAAGAAGAAAAAGAAGAGTAAGGATGAAGATAAAGAGGATCTTCCAGCTGCTAGTGAAGGAAAGAAGAAAAAGAAGAAGTCAAGAAGCACAGATGAGGACTGAGTGAACTTTTGCAACATGTGGTTGGGGTAAGTTCAGGTTGATGTGGATCTGTTTTGCTGCTTTCTTTAATGCTTTGACGTATTAGCGCCAGAAAAGGGTCATGTACCTGTGTGCTCATTTTTGTCGTTGCAAATTCTGATCAAGATTTGGTTTCAAAGAACTTGCTATGCTCTATGTTTAGGTTAATGAACTTCTATGTATGTTATGGTTCGATTTCAGTTCGTCTTGTGGTTTTTGGGAAATGTGTGTTTCCACTGAAATTTCTGCATCTTTGAGAAGTTTGGATTCATTTGAAAGAACACACAGCAGGGAGGGAAGCTCCTTCCGGGAGAAGTGCGTAGGCACGTTTGATGTACACGCCCATAGGCCCGTTCCGTTTTTTTGTTCGTCTCGGCCAGTTGTCAAGCAGTTTATTTTTAAAACCATTTTCAATACTAGTTTCCTCAAGGCAAATGTATTTTGTTCACATAGCTACCGTTGTTGACCAACTGGAATTTTTAAATAGTAGTATTGACCAAAGTGAGCAGTTCGGATCAAATAACCGGACTCCAACAATAGATGCAAAAGCAGCAAAAACATAGCAAGGAGCCTGAAAATGGATGGGTAGTGCCGTTCCGCTTTCTTTTTAAACTTTGTTTTTCAAAAAGAAGGTCATTTCAAGCTTAAATATAATGAAAATGAAAAATAATTTTTTAATTTTTTTTCGCCGTTTAAAAGATTTCAATGAGATTTATCAAATAAGATTTATATTGATAAGAAAATTATTTGCGTAAATACATCATTTTTAGCTTGAAATTACCTTTTTTGAGAATCTGGAACACCAGACCCACTCCAACTGGACTTGATAGGATCCATCCAATTTTTGAAAGTTCTCTTGAATAAAACCTCATTGGAAACAAATAAAATATACATTAATTAAAATTTAAAAAAAGAA